>NC_088101.1:18060078-18371797 GCF_036370855.1 Dromaius novaehollandiae | reverse complement strand
GTACTGTCAGATCTTTCAAATCGATACAGAGCAGCTCCTTATCAACAGGAGCGTACCCAAAGAAAAGTGCCAGGAAAATATAAGCTGCAGGAGGTCCCTCATGGTCAAAACGAAGGCTCCAGGGAATCCTTGTATTGCCAGGCTGCTAAACAGATTTTGCTTAACGCAGTTTTTAGGGGCAGAGAGAAGGAGTACTGTCCACAGCAGTCTCTGTGAAAATTGCCTTTGAAGCCTACTGTAAAATCGGAGAAGATGACTGAGATATTTTGGAAAGATGTCCTGTACTTGCAGAACATTAGTAAGCATGCATTGCAATCAAACAGAGGTAAAGCAAACTGGTACTACGACACCTTCTTCACTTAGGGGGAAAAAAAAGGCTGAGAAGGTATCTGTCAAAGAGCTCTTCCCAAAAGCTGCCATATTTATACACTGAGAAGCAAGGATCTCATGTAAAGATAGGCTTGATTTGACCTAGCTTGTTGATCTACTGCTAAATAGCATTGAGAACCGAATTAACAGGGAGAGAGTTCTTACCCAGACTGTTACATGAATCAAGCCAGAAGGCACAGCTTGAAAAACACCTTTCACAAGAAACAGGATTGGTAGTGTCCATGCCCCATTCTCTTGGGTTTCTGAGAGTGTTCCCACTCATAAGTCGAATAGCTGTGTCTGTTGTAGGGAACCAAAGCCGCTGGGCATCTAACCAAAAGCACCATGTTGAGTTGCAAGCAAAAAAGCAACTCCTTTCATCTGAAACTTCCCAACTTTTCTATAAAATAATCACGTATAATGTGATCCTATAATTTATATGATGGTTTGTTTTAGTAATATTTTTGCAGAGATAACTAGAAGAAAAGTCACTTTCACAACCCCACTCAGTCAAGAACCCCATTCAAAAAACGTGTTTCTGCATAGAAACATCTGTGGAGATTGGAAGAGTGTAATTAGAACATATCTGAATGAATGACCACGCAGACAAAGAGATGAGTAGAAATTATAATGCTTTTTGGCACTAACCACATTTCGTGTTCATTTTCTAGGAGCAGAAGTCACCCAAATTCTATCATTTGACTAAATGATAATAATCCCCTAAAGAATAGACAGGTTTTGCATTTTAAGTGCAGTCCCATGCACTCATTGAGTTCCACTGCCGGAGGTAAAGTCATGCTTCCAAATCTAATCTTACACTTAAGAATAATTCATTCTGGCCTTTCTGGTTGTGTGAATGGCTTTGAAAACATAACTGAAAGCTGTTGCAGAAGGTCTAGTCTGCCACGCTAGAGTGCTGCTGAGAAGTCCAACTCACTGCAGAATGAGTCGAAAAAGAAACTTTTCTCATGGGAATTGCAGCAAGTAGCTGGTCTGGTGAGTGCGTCACATTTCTCCAGAACTGCTAAGATAGTATTCTGAGAGTGGGGGAAAAAAAAGAACAAAATGCCCCACCTTCTCTAATGAGGAAGTTTGTTCACGTGTTACTAGACCAGATGGAGAGAAGCTCTCCTATGCCTGCTACGTGCCTGCAAAACCAAGTAGGTCAGATAGTACAGTAGTGTTACTCTAAATCAGTTTGACTCATTCAGGCACCTGCTCTCCTACAATAGGTGTCTGCAGAATTCGGTCACGGAGGTAACCCAGCAGAGCCCTGCAGTTCCATAGGGCTGATTAAAAGTATCTTACTGGGAGGGGATTTCATATGAATTCCATGTTAGTCCATATTTCTTCAAAGGAAAACTGGAAAATCAGAGCTGCAGTTTAGTTTATTGCCTTTATATAAGGGATTCCTTCTTGCTTATTCAAAGGTTTCATTCCATGTTTGGGAATACACAGCTGTAATTCATAGAGAGAGAAGGAAGTCAACATCCAAAGTTCAGATTTTGAATTGTCACTGATTTCACTGTTGAAAGGCCCTGTTCAGAGTTAGCTAAAAATGCTTGCCTTTAGTGTGTTTTGGAAAGAAACTAAACATGTGACTGAAAGATGGCTGTCCAGGAGTTTTCCTTAAACAATCATTTCCATTTTCCTTTGGTCATTTTGCCCACATTTAAATGGGGATATGGTTTGAGCTCTCTTTTTAAAAGCCCCGTGGCTAGATTATCAGATAAGAACACACACCTCTATTCTATTTCTAGCACAGCCACTGGCCAGCTGGGAAAAGGCGGTTTATCTTAGCGTGGTACTTACCTGTTTGTAAACCAACTCCTTTGCTGAGTACTGCAGGCTGGCAGACATGAGCTAAATCACTACTATAAAGGAATTTGTTATGTATTATACTTTATGTAATAGGGCAAAATGTTATGGTCAGATACTCAAAAACAAACTAAGGACCTTGTGGGTTCAGACCAAGTGTGAGAAGCAGGCTCTAAAGGGAAAAAAGAAAATGCCTTCAGAGTGATGGTGGAAAGATCAGCTCTTTTAAGCTTCCTGACCTCAGCTCCATGGCAACCCGCTGTTGAGGACAGCTGAAGGAGATGCACTGAATCAGCACTTCACTCAGCTGCTTTGGCCACTCGCCCTTCTTGCCCACTCTCTGGGCTTCCTTGACTATCACGCTGTCTGTATTTATACCACGCTCCCCAGATACTGCACTGGTCACTGTGGTATAAATACAGCTAGACAGCTATAGATCACACTTGTCGCTGCTATGTCCAAGTATGGTGTAAATATTATTTAGCAGGTAGGTCTCTCTGGTGGAAGGGAGGCTTTTGGCTACTTTCTGACACCGTGACTTCTTCCGTGGCTGAAATTCCACCTTGGGACTTTGTGTCTGAGTTTACATTGAAGAAAGTTGGGATAAACTTGGGGCAAATCTGCTTCCTTCACTACAGCATTCTTTTGCACCGTGCTATGGTAGACTCAAACTATAGGGTGGGATACACATATAGCACCTTTACAGTCCAGGAAACCATAGCACTGTAAAAATGTGAATGAATTCTATAGAAGCCTGTGTGGTTTCTCTGTTTCAGGCAGGGAGAATGCACGGTGGCCTGCTAACATAGATATTTAGTTGTCAGGCCAAAACTGGCGCACATCCAGGTAGTATAGAGTGTGGGCTGAGGAATTCTGATTTGTCTGCAATTGCTTCTGGAAACATACCCCTTCAGCTGAGCAGGAAAGCTGGTCAGAGTCAAACTGGGGCATCACACCAGTACGGGGTTGGTCGCGGTGAATGTTTGGTTGGTTGTTGTTGTGTCTCTTTTGTGTACCTGTTTTTAACTGCAAAAAGCAGCTAGGCCACTGTTTTTCATGTCTGGTACAGTCAAGGTGTGGAGCAATTAGTAATATAGGAAGGAACTGTTAAACAACAGGTGCTCGTTGCATGTGGGCTGAGCTTCTCATTTTATTTTGGCTTGTTTTTTATAAAAACAATTTTTTTCATTGTAAATGTGGGACATGGAATAGCTATTTGGAAATTCTTGAGCATTTTGGGAACCTCCACATAGGAAAAAAATGTGTGAAATGTAACAGTGTTGGAGGAAAAGAAATTATTTAGGGTTCTGCTTCAAAGTTCCAGGAATATTCCTGAGGGAAGTGAATATTAAATGCTCATTTTATTTTGGAGAAAGTTGCAACATCAAAGCTGTCAAGCATGACAGTTCAGCTACTTGGGTGTTTTTTTTTGTTGTTGTTGTTGTTGTAATTGATCAGAAACTCTTTCCTTCAATATCACAAAGTTTGGTTGGTTGGTTGGTTCTGTTAGTTGAGCAATTGCATAATGCAACAGAGGAACCGATGCTATTTTTAGTGAAGCTAATTATTTACTGAAAAAACTAAAATTTCTTCTGGTGCTCGGATAATGAAGCAAGATCCAAAATTGCAGGTGTAAATCAACCATTTGTTTTTGCAGTGAGACATTTGTGTGGGTACTTTAATTTCTGCATTCTGAGCCAGCTCCTTTTTTTTTTTTTTTTTGTTTAATCAGAATGGCAAATTCTGTACACCCAGATGAAGGCACTTAGTAATTTCTGAGTCATCCTGAAAATCAGTTTAATATATTTATATGGAATAACTGACAAGGGAGCGGATAGAGCGTAGCGATCGCGATGACAGTTTGTAATTTCTGTGGAGAGTGTGAAAGAGATCTGAAACTCTTCCAGGCTCTGCTTAAAGGCTGATCTGCTACGTAATTGCTCTGAACGCCCTTGCGTCCACTTGGGGTAGTCTTGCAGCTGTCCAGATGAGCAGTTAAGGTGACCTGTCACCTAAATTTAGTGATCAGATTTTAGTTTCTACAGCTGCAGACAGCATGTGATATGTGAAGCCAAAGATGTGGAAAATGGAATTGTCTTTCTTGGCAGAGCTTTGCCTGATAGCCACAGAGCTGCCCAGTTTTTCCCATCACGTAGTCTGATTTTTATTTTTATTTTTTTTAGATGAGGAAAGAAGAGTAGCCAGGTTTTCAACAACCAGTTGTGCTCTTTGTAATTGCTATGTTGCAGCAATCTTGCCTCATCCTGATATCTTGTAAACAGGAAGAGAAAATAAGGGATGCTGCAGACCTCCTGTACCTAACTTCAGTTAAACCTATTCTTGACTTTACATCCAGGCCTCTGAGCTGTATTGCTTTGAGCCGTGCAAAGTGATTAGAAAGAGCTAGATGTTCTGGGAGACACATTCGTGTCTTGTGATGTCTTGTGGATTAGCTAAGGATTTCTAGTTTGTCTTTTTAATAAAGTGTGAGGAACCCTGTTTGCACTAGACTGTGTGCATACACGATTCCTGGAGGCATTATAAAGCACGCATTTTGAGTCAAGCCAGTGTAAATCATTCATCTAAAATAGCACAAGCCATAACTCCCAGCACCAGCTTTACAGAGAAGGGGGAATGTGATTATTCTCTTGTCTTTCCACCTATTTTTTCTTGGAAGAAAGTACCTGATGGGCATTTCCAGGTGGTGTCAAGGAAAAACAGCTAGTGAGTGCCGGTGTGCGAGTCTCCCCATTGCTTCCCTTTGATCAGCAGGGCTCAGAATAGCCTCTCTGTTTTCCTTGCTCCCCAGTAAAGTGTCCAAGAGCCATATGTCAGGTTAGCAGTATGGACAGGTCTCATCCCAGCTACAAAGATATCCCAAGAGTTTCTCTTTCCCATCGCCCTGCTGAGCAGAGCTGGCTGAAGGTATACGTATTTGGAGAGGAAGAGAAGGGGGAACTGGAATCAAAAAGACATTTCAGTTTGGTCACAATTTTATATTATAATTAATCTTTTGATTTGAAAAATGGTGGTAAAATTTTTAGCTGTTATTAACTTTAAAAATCAATTTTTTCCTCCAGCTGAAAAAGGGGAGAAATTTTGTTCATATGAAAATATTTTCTTCCAAATATTTTTTCCATTAGTTTTATTGCTTACCATGAAGGCTCATACACAGTGAAGATCCTGCATCTGTAGCCTCCCTGGATTACAGATGGTGCTGCTTTCTGTCATAAAAATCAACCACATTTTGATCTGTTAATAGGATCCAGGCCTTTAGCTGGAAGCCGCTGAGACTGAGATGGTCTCGCTGTTACATGTGGATGCGCAGCATAGAAGAGCAAAACTGAGGCCTCTAAGTGTTTCTGTGTGATACAGAGGATAATAGTAGCATAAGAGGGAGTCAGGATTAAGGCAAGGGCAGAAAACGGTGGGATTACCCAGGAGGCAAAGGGAAGACATGGAGACTGACCATAGGTACGACAGGGTTTTAAAGAGTCTGTAAGAGGCTACAGTATTAGTATATATTAGCACTTACAACTGCAGAAGCTTAGAAAGAAAAGGATGAAGTCACAGTAAGGACCTTAATAAATTCACAGCCAAATAATAGTGACAAAAGCTGAGAATGTCCTTTGCATTTAGGGGCTCATTTTTAGAGCTGTTTTTCTTTGAGGGAAACAAATGCTTGTTTGTTTGTTCCTTTTAGCAAGATTGAAATTGTAATTCCATATAGCAAGAAAGGTAAAAGAAAAAGCTTTTAGCATTTGGGAGTTTTTCTCTTCCATATTACACTTCTTTTTCTTACTTTTCTAACTTACTAGCCCACTCTTTTCCTGTATTTAAAATGGTTTTACCGCTTTCATCTGAAGCACTGGGGGTGGGGGGAAGTGTGGGAAATAGCATACATTTTCCCCACTAAATATGAGAGAAGTAATTTGTTCCTCATTTTAAAATAAAGTAGATCTGATTCAGAAACTGCGAGGTAGAAAAATGTGTGTGCATATTCACGCACACACTCAGATCGATTTGGCTTGTTTAGATATCCCTAGAGGGGGAATGAGCCTTTGAGTAACTGAAGCTTTTTGGGGTGAGGGGAGAAAATGGTGCTCTGGAGATGTTTCCCTAATGCCAGAAGAGCGAAGGCAGAGCAGAGCAACGCCAGGATACTGAAGTAGCGTGCCAGCTCACTCGGCAGGGTTTGGACCACGGAAATAGGTTCTGAGTTAGAGGTGCATATGAGGTCAAGGGAAAGCTTGTTTTTTTTCCGGCATAAGGTGTGCAATGATATACTTGCAAGAAAATACACAGGAGTCAGACAAGCTAGTGAAAGAGTAATTAAGGAGTAGATAGGAGCTATATAAAGTACTAAACAAGGAATGATTGGAGAAAGAAGAACCTCGAGTTGAGAGGCTGGAGTCAGATAGTAAAAAAGAAAACGCAGAGTATTAGTCCTAGCAAGTACTTTGTCCAGACTATATTTAAATAGCTTTCAGTATTTGTGGGTCATGGTATAAACAGCTGCTCCTTCTCAAGGATAATGTCATTGAGGATAAAGACAAAATGTGAAATTGTGAACACATGTCAATCTTTGGGTTCTTAGAACAACTTATACATTAAGCCTATTGGATGGATTTGTTTCTTTTTTGGAGTAGGAATTCGTATTACCATTTGTAAGAGGGTAGTAGGAAACATGCTTTTTATTGACTTTGTTAAAACAGTAGAGTTGTTTAATCTTAATACTATGCATCTTTGGAGCAGAATGCAATCTGTGATGGAGGAACTCAGCCTCTACTGCAAATTCATAGATTAGAAAATTTTGTTTAAAAAAGTCCCTTTGTGGGTATGTATCTGTAAGTGATACAACAGGAATGTGAAGTGACAGACGGGGTTTGCAGGGAGGAAAACGCTGATAGGAAAAGGCAATGTGGAAACTGTTTAGGGTAAATAGAGAAATGCAGACTTCCCATAAAGTGCTACCTCAGAACTAGGCAGGTAGAAAGTTCCTAGGTATTTGGAACATGATTATTTGTTATTTTTAGAGAGTTTATATATCCGGAATAGACGGTCCCTTGGAGAACACAGGGACTACGCAATGCTTTGTTGCTTGCAAATTTGGAAAGCAGGACAGGGATAGCGTTTGTTTAATGGGAAGTGAAAGCAGTATGCATCACTTTCTCTGTATGGTGCTGTAAAAGAGGTGATCTGAGAGGAATGGTCACTTTTAACACATGGAAACAGCCCTATTGTTTTTCTCAATAGCTAAGTTGTGAATGGCTTATCTCATTTGTTTTATAGTCCCTGAGGGCAGGAGTGAAAGGGTGAAGGATTTCTGAAACATGAGGAGGACAGAGGTACCCAGGCTCCATCAGAAACGTAGTCCAGAGGTCACTGATAGCTGTGGCTTGGGAGAGACAGTGGATGAAGATGAGGAATGTAAGATGGAGGAGCTAACAAGCTGGCAGAGATCCTGGCTCAGCATTCATTACCCGGAGAATACATCCACGTTAAAGAATTCCTTATAGATGGGCCTGATAACACACAGCACCACTGCAGTGGAGTCCAGAAACCTTACCCTCCTTCCGTCCCCCCACCCTGAAGGAGAAAGTAAGGCTCAGAGTTTTGAGAAATAGCACTCTCTGAGGATTATTTCAGCTTGATAGCTGCCAGATCTGTGCATTCACCCTTCAAGATACTACTGCCGCTCAACCTCATGGCACTTGTGTGATATTTAGAGAGCAGTGTATCACCTTTCCTTGGAGCTCAGTCTAGTGAGGCACAGACAGCTCTCTGCGGGCTTGGAGAAGGTGATCTAGCAAAGGAATTCCAGCCTCCAAACCCTGTCTGCCATATGGCATTATTTCCGTGTGGAATAACTGTCGTATGGAAGGGTAATATTAAGCATTGGCATATAAAAGTACATGTTACAGAGTCATCAGAAAATTATGGTTAGAAGGGACCTCTGGAGATGAGCTAGTCCAACCTCCATCTATAAGACTGTTGCCCAGTGTCTGTGCAGCCCTTAAGGACTCTTGTGTGAGGTTTTCAAAACAGTTTCCATCAATGCAATAATTACACTGTAATTATCCCATTACGTATCCATGACAAACAAACATGATGATAAATATTCGGGGGAACATGAAGACAAAACAACGTCAGAGCTCTTGACTCTTAATCCCCAGTAGCATTTGATTTAAACCAGAACTTTGAATTCTTAAAGGTGCCTGCTGGTATGCGTGTTTTTGCATCTAATCTTTTGGTTAAGCATTCCAAATGTTATGTATTCAAAATTAGTAAACTGTACTACCTTAATGAGTTAACTAGTGCTTGTTCACACTGGATTTGCAGACCTTACTTTCCAAATAGTGAGGAGGATGTGGAAAAACAGTAATACTTAGTGAGAATAGCGAAAGCCTAATTGCAGAGCATTGCACTGTGTGACTAATATTATGATTATTTTTGGAAAGAGCTGAGGGTCAAACAGCCTGTCAAGAAAGGAAATGTGAGGACAACAGATAACCATTATTGTTCTGTGGCATATGACCAAGAAGAAAAAGAAAGTAGCATTAAAGTAGTCTTGGAGAAACTTTCTTCTCTCCACATATTCCTTCTGTGTTTTTTCCCCTAATATGCATAAATTCACACATCTTTTTCTAAGACTCTTGCAGTACAAGTTTGGTTGCTGATAAGAAGTAGATTTTTGGTTGTGACTCCTATTCCATCGTTCCTCACAAACCTAGTTAATTTTACTAGGATTCTGACACTTCGAGGAAGATATGGCCTATTAAGTGGAGATTTGTGGGACAGCAGGGATGTGCAGAATCCAGTGATGAATAATGTGACAAGATTTAATTCATATATTAGTTTGGTGAAGAACAGGAGCTCAGCAGCTGGAGCAGAAAGAGGTCAGTACCATTCAGCACTGAAAGCATTATGGAGGAAGAGGTCTTTAGGATAAAGCAGTTGTAGAGTGATTGTCAGCTTTCAAAAGATGGATTAACTGTGCTTTCTGCTTCAAAGCTGGGGGGAATTCTGCATATACTCCCACTTTTGTGGTCAGAGCACTATGGAGGTGGGTTTACTGCCCCTCAGAAGCGCATAAGGATGGTGATAGCAGCGGTAAAGGAAAAGCTGGCCTCTCTAGGAGTTTCTGAAAGCCAATGGCACATGACATTGGCCGGGAGCTTCTCTTTCTTTGCAAAGGAAGTTGTTCATTTGTAAGTATCTCAGATTAAAAAAAAAAAGTATGACAGAAAAAATAGCCTTAAAAACAACCTGGTGTAATTCAGATGAGGCCAGTATAGATCTTTGTGCCCCTCTAGTGGCTAATCTACTACAGAGGTTATGAGAGCCTCCTACCTACCTGGTTACTGTGCGACTACCGTGATCTGCCACAATTGTAGTGAGGTTTAGCTTTCATCCACCTAAATCCCCAATATAGCCCTGCATTATATGCTCTGATTGCTTGAGTTCAGTGCATGAATCCCATCCCCTTTTGCACAGTGCCATTTCCCCAGCATGAGGAATGTAAAAAAAAAAATCACTCTCTAGCAAGGAGCATGAGGCACTCCTTGGGAAGATTAAAGAGGTGGATATAAATGTGCTGAGGCTGCAGTCTTCCCATTTCTGTGGGAGAGCTTTAACGGCAGGGCCATTCCATGAACTGTGGCCCCACATTGCTGTCAGGCAGCTGTATCTGAGGATAATGCGGCACCTAAATCCAGGAGATAGTTTTGGAAGGCAAATCTGTTTCATGTAAATTTGCTGAACTCTGCAAAAGAGGCAGCATTTGCTCCAGCATCTGCTGTTGCCTGCCCTACACCTCTATCCCGTTAACATTTTGATCCCTGAGAAAGCAGATATTTTGTCATGCAAATTAAAGAAAGTTTGGATACTTATTATTAGTGCAACATAGCTTGCCAAGTGGCAACACACAGTGCAATGTCTGGTTTGGGTAGGTAGCCATTTAAAAAGTACTGTTTTGTTTAGTAAATTCTGTGATAGAACTGGCAGGTAGTTCTGATTTGTGTGTGACATAACTGGTGTAGTTTCTTCCCTGAGGGATATCTGGATCTAAAAATAACTATGGCGCGGTTTGTGTTTTTGGCACGATGGCACAAATACTTTTCAAATTACTGTCTTCACTAGAAAACAATTGTACTCAGTCCTCTGACAACTCCAGCACCTGCTGCCTTCTGAAGTTTATTTACAGTGTGAATCATCAGCATGCCTTGAAATGGCATAGGTCCATTTTAGGTTCTGGAGACTTGGAATACATGAAAACCTTGCCTTTTATGGGACCCATTGAAAAGTTCTTTTTTTGTTGCTGTTGTAGGATTTGAGTGTTTTTCTTTCCCATCCTGTGTCCTTCCTATAGGAAATAAATACAGCCTACATAGCTGAGGTTCTGTTTTCTATTTGCTCAAGGGCTTGGACACCTTATACAGTTCTACCCACCCAAGTGCAGAGGACCTAATGTTTCAGTTTGTCATTTCACTGTGTAGAAGTCAAGCTCCAAGCAATTTTTGCCACCCTGTGGTCTGTAAAGGAAATGAATAAAATGTGGTCACATCCATAATCTTCTGTTTTCACAGAGCATTGAAAAGGATATTTCTATACAAAGACCCATTTAAGCTTTATTCATAAAAAAAACAAGGCAAAAGGTAGGCTCTCCTGCTGTTGTGTATGTTACATTCTTCTCCAAGTTGCCAGTGGCCTTGCAGCCATAATCAGGTCTTTGACTCTTACTGCCTCAGTTTCCCCATCTTGAAAAGTTATTTACAACATGGAGCCACATACATTGCTATAAATATATGTACATCAGAGTTGTAGAAACTTAATACTACTAAATGCCCTTGGGTGTGAACAGTGCTATACAATAGGCACTAAATGTTGTTATAGTAGCAGTTACTGGACTAGGCTGGCTCATTTAACAGCATAAGGGACATTAATAGATATGCTGGTACTATGAGTTCCTTAGGAAAGGGACTAGAAGCCAAGTCATGATGTGGCATGGTTTGCCAGGCTGTAGGAAGAAAGGGTGCATTAACATTGTGTGTTTGCATGCCTGTTCGTGTCCGTTTGCATAAACAGTAAATTCTGGGTTTTCTCGAAATGAAGAGCACATGTGGAAGCGAGCAGGGTATCGAGATACTGGAGTCAACATCAGATGAGCTAGCTCTGGCATAAGAAGCAATATAGTCACGATGCTGAAGCGCTGGGCTGGAGGTAAATGCCCTGGCAGAGATGCCAGGCTAGTTACGCGTGACAGTCTAACACAGTCCTTCCTTCTGGGATCTGTGCTAGTACTGCTGTACTGCAACGTATTGATGTGTACGTATATGTAAGGATCTGGGGGTCTCTCATCCTGGACTGTATTGCGCACAGAGGGGATATTTTGTGGACGTCCTTGTGTATCTCTCGCTAGCTATGCACGCTGCTCGTGTGTGCAGAGCCCGAGCCTCTCAAATAGCCCCCTGAGAGCTGCACATGCACCCTCTGCTACTGTACTGAAACGAGACAGCTGCAACTCTGTTCCCCTTTGCCACTTAGGGCAGCAAGGCATGGCTGGCAAGGGTTTTTCTCTCCTTAAAATTCCCATATATCTTCTGCCTTGAATGACCGTGCTATCTAGACCCTGATCACACTTCTGCAATCCCTGATCTTCTCTTGTGCAGATTATTTAAATATGATTGACTTAAACCCTAGGAGCTTCAAACCTGCCCTTCCTGCCATGAATTACTGCTGCTAAAATTTGGGCACAACAAATGTCTCTTCTGTCCCATATCCTGTTAGATGCCAGTCTGCCCCTCCAGGTCCATCTAAGCGGATCCCCTTTGTCATCATTTAGCCTGTGAAGCTCCAAGGTGCGTACAGCATGTCCCATGCAGGCTGTGTCTCAGAGCACTGCTGTAGTTATGCAGTATTAGCTGATTGAATAAGTGTTGTTACAACGTGTATCATTGCAAACACATTTCTTTAAAAAACATATCTAAATTGAACGTAAGTAATAGGTCACAGATTGGCAGACAAGAAGGTGTTGTAGAAATCAGCAATAATCAAAATTTCTCTGGGCATTCCCATAGGGGTAGCAGACCAGTTTAAAGTTTGAATAAAATGGTTGTGATCTTTGTCCAGCAAAAAAGTGAGCTTTGCTTTGCCTCACTGTTCTTCAGGGGTAGCCAAGCTTTTGGGCAGAGGTCAGTTCTACTCTGTAAGAAAATGGTGCCAACTGTCACTTTTTACCATATGGAAAGTTTTAAAGCAACCAAGCCAAGAAACCTAATTTAGGAACAGCACAGCAAAAGGATAGCTATCAGTTGCTTAAGGTTACTGAAGCCTCACTGGGTCCTCCTTGCTGAAACAAAATAGAAATGTTTCATCTGTTCCTCTTAAGTGTCACTGATGAGTTATGGCTGGAGAAAGCAAAACATGCAAAGGGCCCAAGTGCAGCCTGGTCACATCAAGGTGGAGGGCAAGACCAGTTGGTAATCCGTGCCTAAATCCAGAACCGAGAATATCAGCTGTGCTAGTTGTCCCACTGGTGAAGGTGTAAAGGGAACTGCATGGCAAGGAGGAAGAGCTGAGTAAAGAGGCATTTCTCCTTGTTGCTGCCAGAGGCTCCTGAAGGGACTCTGAGAGTCTTCAGTCAAGAGAAAACATTTATACAAACATTTCCTCCAATACAGACTGACTTTGCAGCCACAATACAGTCTGTAGCCACAGATTCCCATTTTCGTGACTGGGAGCTGCAGTATCCTTGTTCAGTTCTTAAAGAGCCTGTGTTAGGGGTTCTTCTGAGAGCCAGGTATCCAAAATACCCTTTGCTAATGCAAGAGATAATGCCAGTGTTCACACTGGAACAGGACCTGCTACTATTTATAGATGCAGATGGATTTTTCTGGATGAAATTCTTGATCATAGAAATGTACAGGTAACTTCAGATTCAGAGAAAGTTGTATTTTACCTGAACACAATGTAGGCTATCGCAGTCTGCTGCTCAAACCAGCAGAAAATGCTTATTCGCTTTGACTGGTTTAAGCAAAACTGTGCTGTTTTTTTTTTTTTTTAATAGGCTTAATCAAAAATTACAAAGGGAGAAACTGGGTCAGATTGACTCAAGCCAGATCAAAAATGACGTGTCCCCAGAAATGCCTATTTTATGCCTATAGTCTAGTGGGATGTGTACCAAGTTTATTCTGATCACTTCCTTTTCATCACAGCCCCTGTTTCAGCCCTTCAAAGCTTTTGCTGGAGCTCTTCTATGAAATTTGGACTCCAATTTTACAGCACCTAGAGCGATCAGAGGTGTCCCGGTTGAAGTCTTTGGCATGGACAATAGTATGGGCAGGGAGCAATAGCTGTAACAGAGCACCTGTTCTGCTAAAAACGACTAAGGCGCCTAACTTCGGAGGTGTGCTAACTCTCGCCAATTGCTCGTCTCATGCGCAGAGACGCTGCACAGGTTTGATGTGCTGCTATTCACGTTAATAAACTGTAGTGCACATTGACAAAAAGGAACAGAAAATCCCCAGTGGTGTTTTGTAAAGTATCAAATCTTCATTTCAGGCATCGCAAAACTTGGAGCTATTTGGATCCAGGATTTTTGTTTAGTTGCTTTAGTCTGATTGTAGAATTCTTCTCAAATTCCGTTCTTGTCCTTGGTCCTAGGAGAGGTTTCAAATTAAATTGTGAAAGTATGCAATCAGGTATCTTGGTCTAGACTTCCTTCAAGTATATAAAGTGAATTTTCTCAGGATGCTGATACAGTTAATTTCTTCTGGCTACAGGTCTGTGAATGTCTAATGAAGGTCAGAATATTCTGCCTGATTGTTATTAGTGCCACTTGTCAGAGGTAATGAAAGATTAGTGAAAGCACAGGCTCTGTTCTGCTCCAAATACTAAAGTGAGAGCAGTGAAGATACTGTATTGGATATTTCCTCCTGTCTATGGAGAGCTCATTTTCCATAGAAAAAGATCACATGAACTTCACACTAGATTTTATTACCCAATTTTGACATCATTCCTGATGGCTCTAACACATCTACCTTCAGTAGCAGCGGTAATGATGTTTTCACACTTTGCTCCCAGTCACTGTGACGAAGCCTTGATCATGGAGAACGCCTAGTGGCTGCTCAGCCTGCAGGACCTGTGCTTTTGTGCAGACATGTTGCATGTATGTGTCCTGAGGATTGGAATATGCTGAAATAGCTTGCCTTTTACACCGTTCAACTTGGAAATTAGGCGAGCCTCTTTCTTTGGCACCTGTAGGCACTAAATAGGATGAGGAAAGGTAAATCCAACTTCAAAGACAAAACTGATGACTATGGTTTTAAACTGACAGCTGAAACTTGCTTAGAGAGTATTTTGCAGCCAGACCCTCACCAAAAGGTGCCTTTTTTTTCCAAGGGATTCTTTGTATTTGCACTTTGTATTTAATGGCTACTGTAGCAAAAGCTTACACACAGCTCTCTAGTGCAGTCATTGAAAAGTTACAATAATCAGTGTTGGATTGTTTTGTAGGGTTTTTTTTCAGTCTCAGCTTTTATTTTAAAAAAATACACATAATTAAATAGTAGAATTGAGAGTAAGCAATAGAGGCTTAAAAGCAGTACATCTGTCTACACTTTTCAAAAATCTCATGAATTTTGGATGTTTGGAATTGGCAATATGGTTAACTGAAAATTTAGAGCCAACATTTTAACATACACCTCACCTGAGGTGTTACTATGAGTTACGGACATTATTTTAACCTTTGAATGGGGCTTTTACCCCACTTCCATGTTCTAAATTGCTACTGATCAAAGACAGAACCAGCCCACAAATAGTCTGACTAGAACAGCCGTTAGCCTTAAGACTGATAGATCCCTAGAAAACCTCAACAGTTCTGGGCT
This sequence comes from Dromaius novaehollandiae, assembly GCF_036370855.1. Lineage (NCBI taxonomy): Eukaryota > Metazoa > Chordata > Aves > Casuariiformes > Dromaiidae > Dromaius > Dromaius novaehollandiae. Next base: position 18,356,723 of record NC_088101.1, on the reverse strand, counting down.
TGTATTTTTGAGTTTCTGCATTACAGTTGTTTCTGCTGCTCTGGTTTTTCTAACAGAAGTAACCATTAAAGTACATGACTGTTCTGAAAACATCTGTTGGTCTTTATACAGGTCTCTATAAATAGCCAGTGCAGCTATTGCATCCTCTTACTGTCAGCGTTAATGTGACAAATAAGTTGTTTGTGGAGATACCAAGTTCTTAGCAGCAATGAATTTGGGATGTCTTACCTCACCTACCTGTCTTTTACTGAGATACATCATAGGACTGTCCAGTTGACGAAGGATGATGATGACTATTGCTATGGTACATTGAAAAAATTAAAATTAGGCTAAGGAGAGTTGTTGAAATGTTGCTTGATCAATACAAATTCAGTTTTGTTTAGGAACTGAAATCCACTTCTGTGTTTGGAAACTCAAATAATGTCCAGTTAGGAAGAATTCTCTTTCTTATGCACAGTGAAAATGTTGGAGGAGCATTGCAAATTAATCAGCATTTGATTCGGCTCTCATGCTAGTTTAAATCTGGAGTTATCTCATAAAGTCAACAGCCAGACACTCCTCTAGTCAAAATGGGAGAAGATTCACCTTCTATTCAGGTCAGGAGCAGCTGATCAATTTTCAGTACCCAGGTACAACCTTGCAACCTCATTTTATTTCTGTAGTTTTGCAAATCAAAGATCAGACTAACCTGCTGCTGCTGTTGTTAAAAGAAAATTGCCTTTTCCTTTTCATACACAAAGTTAATTCTTCAGACTTCCGCATACTCAACCAATCACATTATTTTAAATGTTTATTTTTATTCACAAGTCTGCTATTCCATTCTGCATTGCTGACAGGCCATTACAGTAGTAAAGTACTGATGGAACATTTTGTATTAAGGAAGATTAGATAATCAGTATTCTGGTGGGTCACCTGATCAGTTAGGAAATGGTAACCATATTCTGCCAGAGACTGTTAATATTCATATTCAGGGAAACCCTCTGCACAGGAACAGCAGCAAAGTTATACAATTGGCTAAAACTTTACAAGGCACCTCAGGAATGTGAATAGCTCAGCTGACTTTTTTCATTGCTGATGTTCTTTTTTTTTCTTCCTTTAAGGCAAAGTAACAGTATTCAATCTAAATCATATATCCTATCATCTTTCTTTTGATAAGCAGCCAAGAAAAACCTATTGCTTGAATTTTCAGTGCTTTCCTTTTTGGAGTGCATTAGGTGCATTTTTACCATGTTTTTCCCAAATTTTGTTCACTACTTTTAGTATTTATAATATCCAAAAGTAAATCCTGTGTAGCATGTGGTAAAAGCTGGCTGATAATAGACAAACATAGCTTCGTCTCTTTTGCAACAACATACTGTGACAGTATTGAGTTTTCAGTTATCCAGAGCTTGGGAACAAAACTCACTTGTCAGAAAGGAGAACGTAAAAAGCTTCTTCCACGCTTGTATTCGGAGACTGCTCTGCGCAAGTCCAGTGTGACTTGTCTTCAGAGGGCATTAATGCATGCGGGGGCTGAGGAAGCTTTTGTACGTGTATCTATGTCTTGTCCGTTTGGTTTTTGTGCCAACTCCAAAGCCATCTGCTCTGGGGTAGAAAAGCCTGCCTTAACAGACTAAGGCAGCTGCCATGGAAGTTTTTGCGTGCTGATCTTTCGGTTACTTCTCCTGTAACCTTGAATGACCATCTTTTCTAGGTAAAGAGAGAGAACATGAATCTCTGGTTTAGAAACTGATAAACCCCAGGTTTCTCCTAAACACACAGGACTAGTTATATTAATCTTGATAAACGGCTGGCTAAATCGTGTAACCTGAGAACCTGTCCATCTACATTAGAGGGTGGAACTGGTTGCACGTCTGCTCTGTTCAGTCCCTTATTGTGTTATGGGCTGTGCTGTCTCTGTCCCTGCACAGCTCTTCTCAGGTTGCCATCGTATCACTGCAACTGCTTTTTGCTATATTTGATCACTAAAAACAACTGTGCAGCCCAAACAGGATATATGTTAACTAGAGCTTTATTGTCAAGTGCCGCTTGACTTTAGCCCAGATCATCTTAAGTGCCAGCCCTTTTCAACATCTTCGCAGTAGGATGTATGGAGATTTCAGCTGAAAGTAGTGATTTGTTCAAAAGCCTCAACACGTGCTTCCTTTTATTAGCCAGTGATAGAAAATCATTATTCTGTGTTTTATGCTCGCTTGTTTGTAATGTGTGTATATAAGAAGTTTACACTGTAGAACTAACTGTACTGGAAGGTCAGCTGGCTTAAATTCTACTGACTGCCGGTGTCCCAGGATAAGGCTTCCGTGGACTAATCTTTTTCCAACATGGAGATGAATATGCAATGGTTGGACGCATTTGAGGCCATTGCCATGTATCAGCAGTTGAAAGAGGGCTCCAGAGTTCGTTCAGGCTAAATATATCATTGCACTGTAGTTCGAGGTATTGGACACTAACTTTATATATGACTGCTTTTTTTCTGTACGAACCCACTCTATCATTCTCGTCAAGTTTGCCACCATTCACAGAAACACCCCAAAGTACAAACTGGTTTGCATTCTTTAAGTACTTAGATGTAGTGGGATCACTGATCCCAGTTCAGATGAAGTTACCCGTCTTGCAGATCTTTTTACTGGCAGTAGTGAGTTTCCAGTGCTGCCAGAGTACATCCCGCACAGGCCTCTGCGAGACCCTAAAAAAAGTCTCAGGGTAGGAGTTTGTCTGGAAACTCCATTCTGTTTCCCTTGTAAATGGGAAGTATGGCAGTTCTTTTACAGTCAGACAGGGAAATTTATATTACATACTTTTAAACACTGAAGTGACTTGTCTGAAATTAGAACTTAATTATCATAGGGTTCCCTACCTAGTGAGAATTTTTGAACGTTTAGGAGATGGTCTTATTCTAGAAGCATTTTGTTCCATTTATGCCGGGTCCCAGAGGGAGTCCAGAAACAGAGGAATGAAAATATGGGAAATCATTTAAAAGGAAGCTCAGATAAGCTTTCAGTTTTCAAATCTTCTGAATTAAGGCTTGCTTTTTTTTTTAATCTCTCTTGTATCACAAAGACTGTAATGAAGAGATGGATGAGAGCTCTCTGACAAACAGTGCTCTTGGGTTTGGGTCTTGGGAGTCCTTGCTGGTGTGGAAGTGACTGCAGCGTGGTGTTGAGATAAGTGAGCTTACCCAACCATATCTAGAGGCAAGATATCACTGCCCAGCTACACCTCTGTGCTTTTGCAGATGAACTGTCAGTATCCTGACTAGCCAGTTTAAAGCTAGCTCGAGTATCTGTGCTATGTGCTACCTGGCAGTCACAAACTAATATAGTTGTTGCTAGCATCACTTGGTAGCAGTCTTTTGTGTCATCTAGGCTTAAATGAACAGTATAGGAAAATAAACAATTACTAGAGTGTGGCCAAAAAAAATTTCCAGCTGATCATTTATTTACTGAACACTTCAGGCTTATTCATTAATTTGGGTCAAATTCAGCAAATAGCTTAAACTGAAAAAGAGGAGGAGAAAAGTTATTTAGTGTTTATATTTTCCAAAATAGAGGGGTCTTTTTTTTTTTTAATCTAGATTCACAAGGGAACATGGACACAATTCATAAACAGGAGGGGAAAGTCTTTCTCTCCATTTTCCCTCAGCCTAGTGATTTACCCAGAACAAAAGACCACCCGTCCTCAAATCCTTCCTGCTGGATTTGAAACAGGGATTTCAACCTGGATGTCCTTCCTCCCAAAGAGTGCCCTTGCCACTAGTCCGTTCTGGATTAGGTGGCTTTCCATCTCCCTGACTTAAAGTCATTCTGGTTTTATAAATATCTATAGGGACAAAGAGCAAGCATGGGAGTGACTAAAGCCAGCTGGTGAGGTTACTGTCCTTAGGGATGGAAAACCTGTAGTCAGATACCTGCTTCAGACTGGGCAGAGGCAATCTGGATCCTTCACATCCTTGTGTTAACTTCCCCGTGTGAGTGGTCACTTGTGACTTTACTCACAAATAAATCTCCTTTCCTTTTATGTAAATGAAGTTTAAAAGTTTGCCAATGAAGAGCAAAACATTGCACTTCAGAGCAAGCAAATCTTTTTGTTTGACACAACAAGGAAATTCCATTATTTTATAATTTCAGCTGAAAGAAATTTCTTTTTTTTTTTTGAACTGACCTACAATGATTTTTCTCCCTTGACTTTCTCAGTTAAAAATTCTGAAATATTAGAAATACACATAGTTCCACTAAAGTCAGCACTGCAGTGTTCAGAAATTGCAACTGGGATTTGGGTGCAGGCGTGCTTACAATCATGGGGTTTGATTCAGGGCTTTCTTTAGCTTTGACGGAAACCCATTTTTTATCTCTAGGGAGATGAACAACAGATGCATTCACTGTATGTATGCCTCGTGCAGTACCTGCCAACTTACCTGGATGATTCAATAGCAATGATCACCATGTATGGAAAAACACCTCCCTGAAGGGAAAAGCCTTACTTGAAACCAGCTTGTTCTTCTTCCCCTGAGTTAGCTTAGCAGTGAACCCGGGGTCGGAGCCAACTGAGGCGTAAGAGGTTATCTTGGAATAGCACAGACATCTTCCACAGCATTTCGTTTCATTTCAGCACACGCACCACCTGGCTCTGCAGCCAAGGTCCCTCCTCCTCCTGGGGGAAGGGAGGTGAGCGTGCAGAGGGGGAGGACTTGGAAACTCCTGCCTGTGCTGAAATGTTAGAGATTAGAGGGCAGGGTACACCTGTTGTAGCTGGAAAGTACCACCCTGCCTGCGCCACAGCTGCTGACAGTTGGCAAGTGCAGGACTCGACCGGTCCTCACTAGATTCCTCGACTGTGGCTTGCCGGTGCAAGTGGAGGGGTAGGAAGCCTTCTGGCCACTACAAAAGCCTCTGAACAAAAGAAGTTTGTTTGCAGGAAGAGCATTGCCTCTGTGGGGTGTTTCTGCCCTAGGAGTTTGGGGACTAGCGCTCACTGACGGAAAACATGCTGCAGAGTGCAGCCGTGTACAGCTCAGTCACTCCAGGGCTGCGTAAAGAGGGGCCTGTAGCCCCAGCACGTTCACACATTAATCCTCTTTGCTGAGAAGCTGTATGCAGCTACGGTTGGGCCAGAGAGGGGATGAATATCGGCATTTCAAAGTGATTTCCAGGAAAGCTAGATATGTGCCCAAACAGGCCATAGACTGTAGTGCCATTCCCCATGTCATTAATGCTACAGGTTATTTTTTAGTTGAGAGTCTCCTTGAAAATTCGCTTGAAAACAGGGATAGCAGATACTGCAGAGGGGAGGATTCACAGGATGGTGTGTGAGAGAGTGGGTCAATGTCTGCTTGGCTTGGTGATCTGAATCTCCAGGATTTCAGTGAGCTCATCACTTCCCAGGAAGCACTCAGCACCTCGCAGAATCAGGCCTGTGTGTTCACTGCAAAGAGCCCTTCTAAAGCCCTTAGCTCATGAGCGCTAAAATGCCACGCGCATTTTAGAAATACTGTGGGTAAGAAAAATAGTAGACCTAATTAGAGAATTTCTAACTTCTTGGAGAAAAGAAAAGAGAGAATTTTAATGTTTGAAATATTTCCATCTTTCCTAAATCAATAACGAGGACAGGAACTGGGGAAAATACAGAGCTATACAAGCAAAATCTAATGTATGGGAAGAACAATTATTAACGTAAATTTTGAGGCTGAAGCTTGAAATTGCAATTTAATGAAAATTACATTGGTTTTCAGCATGAAGAAATTGCCCTATTGATGAAGGGTATGTTCAGGGGCTTACAGTATTCAGAGACTGAATTAACTCATTGCACAAGAAATTAGGACAAATTCAAAAAAAATCAGACCTGGTATTAACACGGCTTTTTGAAGAAACAGTATTAAGAGATTAAATATTTATTTATGTTGTGAGTGAAAAATACTTTTGCTCTGGTTACATACGCAAGTGCCTACTCTTAGCATGCCCAAATTAGGTTGCATGGATTATGTGTGTATGCAGGTATGTTAAGAGCATATATTTGACTATAAACTCTCTGGGGGCAGATTATGTCTTCCTGTACAACAGTGGAGAAATGCAGTTTGTCTGAGCTAAAATTGTATTAAGGCATGTGTAACAACAACTTTACTATTTCTTTTTCTGAGACTAGCTGTTAAGAATTGATGTTTCACATATTTTTGCCATGTGTAGACATTAAAAATGCATGTACATATATATAAAAAATATATTTTGGTTATATATACTGCAGAAAAACATTTCAAAGATTTTTGAACATAAGATTACAGAATAATGCTTTGTGTAGGTAAATAACCTTTTCTTGCCTCAGTTGTTCTGTTGAATGTAGGGGGAGTATTTATACAAGTAAGGATTTCTCATCTCGGTAAGATTTGGCAGGTTCACGCACAAAGTTTGAAGAAAAAAATGTAGTCCAATTTAAATAAATCCCTTGGTCTAATATTACTTAGCTTCAGCCAAGGTATCATTTTCCAGCCTCATAAAACTGTCATGTCATTAGCATCTTGGGATGGTCGTCTTGTAAACCTGACCTTTACAATGGATTTTACACCTGAATTTAAAAATCCTCATTTTTCTCCATAGTTCTTTTGATTTTGGAAAAGATGTTGCCTCTTGCGCTAACTGAAGTGGTTTGCCAGATAACAGCTGCTTTGATCTCTAACTGCTTGTTATGTAACCAGCTTCTCACATTTAATTGTTTGATTTGTAAGCTAAATGAGCTAGTGAAGAAGCACATACATATACAAAAGTGTGTGTGTGACCTTAGTTCTGGGCAGGCAGATTGCATACAGTTCATAATGGTGTTTATTGAACTGCTCTATATATAGCAACTTCAGTCCAAAGAGGCCTTGCTTTGAGAGCTGTTTGATCCTCCTTTTCATCACCGTGCGGTGGAAGGCACTTTAGCTGGCTTTTGGTCTAAGCCGAGGGAGAGAAATGCCCACCAGCCGGGTACTGCACGAACTTCAGATTCTGTGACCAAACATAGGCCCCCACGGCCGGAAGGTGTGCCTGATCAACAGGGCTTGCTTTTCATAGGCGCCTCCAAGCATATTTATCGAACCTTGCAAACCATCCCAATCCAATGCTGGCTACTCGCCAAGCCGCGGCAGTTCCACGTCCCAGGATTGTGATACGAGACTGGCCATTTACAAGGAAAGCATTCCTTGTTTTTCCACATCCAAATACCCTGAATTATGAACAAGGCTGGTTTTGAGTCTGAACCTTTTAGCTCAAGTCCACTTCTATAAATAATCAGTTTCATGCAATTTTAATGAATAGTCATAAATCAACTCTCTTGTCCTGTCCCCTGCCCCAGCTTGGCTGAAACACCTCAAGCAAAGGTCATGGTTTCGGGTTTTGTGGCAATCGTTCCCACAGTTCCAATAATCAGATACATCTGCAGTTCTCAAGTTACACGATAATACTGTACAAAGAATAGGGTCACTGCTGAAAGCTCAGGCCCCAAGACACGCACATGATGGGAGACTTCAGCAGACTCAGCGGCCTGGCACATGGGATCTCAGGGAAGACGGATTTCTGGAGAAATGGGAGAAAGAGGAGCAAAGTTTATATCAGTCAGTGTAATTTCAGTTTCTGGAAAAACACTGGAATAAATATGCAATTTGTAAGCCCTTAAGAGATAATGGAGAGAGAAATAACAGCCAATATTGGTTTGATATGGTTTGTTCTTGATGAGCCCATCTAATTTATTTTTATGACAGGGCAACAGGCTTTGTGGAGAGAGGAGAAATGGCATTTGGCTTTGGCATGCCATTTTACCCTTCTTACAGCAAGCTGGGGAAGCACTGTACAGATAAAATTATGAGGTGCGAAATAACGGCTTGGAACACGCTTGAATATTGGTTAGGAATAGTGCATCATTTGTTTTAATAGTGAATTTAAGGGGAACAGCAGGTCCTATTTGTTCAGTATTTTTATTATTAGTTGGGTAATGAATGGAAAAACCTGCCTGCAGTGGGGCATTAGCTGAAGGGGTGTCAACACTGTCCTGCCACGGTGAAAAAGGCAAATGTTACTCTGGGATGTATAAGCAGGCATTGGTCATTTGGTCATCGTGGCTTTGGCCACCAATTCTCACAGGGGCTCAGTTGCATGGGAGCACGTTACAGAGCGAAAGGCAATTGTCAGAACGCGATCCTTTCTCAGCCTGGAAGGAAACGCAGCCTTCCATTCTGCAGGCCACGCTACGGCCCTTGAATCCTGCAAGCTCAAACACTCAGGTTAGGGTCTGCAAATCCATCCAGCTCTAGCATCTTGTTCCTTAGAAGAAAGTCTGACTTGCGGTAAAATGGAGAGGACTGCCAGGAACAAGCCCATGCATGGCTAGAATTTGCAGGTTGGTTGGACAGAAGAGGTCCCTAAAGCTCTCGGACTCGGAAGGGAAAAGGAAAGATCCTCTCAGCTCATGTAGTCTTCCGAGTAAGGGAAGGGGTTCATTCCTACAGATGTTGATTTTTACTTAGAACACAGTACTTTGACAGTCAAGCCCTTGCAAAATCCTAGAACACCATTTTAATGCAAGCTCTGAAAATCTTTTTTTTTTTTTTTTTTTAACTAGTTGGGTTAGAAAGTTTCCATACCTGCTTGCATCTGTGGCTATTGCGTTTTCTCTTAATATATCCGGTAGCACCCAGAGATTTATATTGTGCACTGGACTTCAGTGTTTATTACCAAACCAGAATTCCTGTTCTCCTTTCCAAAGTGGCTTTTTCTTCCTCTTTCTTGGTCACTATTTCTGAAGGCAAATCAGGATGCTATTTTTGGTTTTCCTTTTTTCCTTATCACACACATCTAAACTATATCCATATATTGATTTGTTTTGACTTAAAGACAAGAAAGATGATGTGTATGACAAAGCTCATTTTGACAGTGCACAATGTTATCAAAAAATTACTGAGAAATCAAATCTAGTAGTATTCGGATTATTATTGAAAAGAGACTAATCTGCCAAAATTAAAGTTCCTTCCTATCCCTATGTCATTCTTCATCTTTTTCCAAACCTATAGCGAACCGAAAACTTTTGCTATGTGCACAGAATGCAGCAGAATCCTTCTGCTGTTTCCTTATTTTCTCCAAAACCCAACATTTCCTTCCATGATTAACAACTTCTGCAGGCCATCTTAATTAGTGGAACTGCTGATGGAAACAATATTTTGATTTTCCTTCTGTGTTGACCTGTTTTTATTAACTCCTCTGTCCTTTTTGTTCCTACTTCAATCTTTTAAAAATGTGAGTCAACCCTATACAAAGTAAAATGTGTATTACGCATTTTATTAACATTTCTTAATGTAAATTTTCCCTTTTCCTAGTCAGGAATTGCTCAGCTAAATCTTTCTGCTGTTCCACCACTGGGTGTACACTTTTCTGTTTGTGTGTCAGTGTACTGAACAAAACCCCTACGCCGCCTTCTGCACAAACTCCTGTGCAGAGTACAATTACAGTTTCCCTAGGCTTATCCTTAAGGTATTTATTGTGCTTTGAAGTCCCTCTTCTTGTCTCTTTTAAATCCTGCTTCCTTGAGTGATTTGTTTTAAGGTGCACAGATAATTTAGTCTGTCTGAATTTTCTTCCCTGACCTTTACCTGTCTGATCTAGGCTTATGTGAGCAAATGGCAGAATGTGGTTGAATATAGTGTGGTACCATTTTTAACACTAAGAGCTTAAAAGTAGAGTACCTATTATTTACCTTATGAAAGGCATTCAACGTACAGATGTTGTATGGTTGTCAGGGCAGTTTCAGTAGCACTGCATGACAGATTTGTGTCCAGAAACTTTAGAAACCGATAGGCTTAGTAAGTCTAAAGGTGAGAACACAGAAGACCGGTCAGTGTTAATGACTGCCTCAACCGAGTAGTATTAGGAGTATAAGAATGACAAGTATTGATTAGTGATATCCAACATTGTTAAGTAAAATCACATTGATCTGATCAACTAAAATATTTTGCAAGAGTAAAGTAAGAAATTGCTTTTTGCAAGAATGTATGATGGAGCCACGTTTTGGATATATGGAATATATCCATAAATATATGGAATTTAGCCTGTATTAACTCTCCTACAACTCAAATATTTGACTTGTTTCTTTCTCAGTAAATGTTTGGACTAGGAAACTTTCCAAAAGAAAGGTTATTTTCTTTACTTTTTTATGCTGATATTCTAAGAAACAAATAATAAATGGAGCAAATCAGAAGACCAGGGTAACTGGTGTCTTGAGGATTTCTCACATCTTGGTCACTGTAACACATCTGGAAGAACTAATTATTTTTGGACTCTTGAGTCAGTTAATAGCATTCTCACCTGTTGTGAGATTGAGCTTTGAATTATCTGTGTCTATTGACTCTGGTGCTATGGGACATATTAATTACCCTTTCTTTAAAACTCCGATTGACCAGTTCATACAAATAGAAATTTACTGCTTTATCCACTCAGGTCCCTTCGTATTCAAGAACAAACTCTCAACATGAGCATGAACAGAACTCATGCTCTGCCCCTTGTCGCTGAAATAAGCTGAGGAGAAAATGTTTGGGTAAGGATCAGCTTTAGGCTAGGGCTCAGGGTGAGATTCAGCACTGCCACAGGGGCAGCCTGGCGGGGGAGCAGTCCTGTGGCATCCCTGCGGTCAAGTTGGGCGCCCAAGCTTCAAATAGGATGCATGAGGATTATTAGGCGCCGCCAAAATAGCGGCTACAAAAGCCGACACTAAGGTAGCTCAGAGGAGAGACTGAGGAGAAGGAATTAAGCCTAAACCCCCCGTGGAATTTTACACTTTGCTCTGGGCCAGACTCGCAGCACAGCATCTCTGAGGGTCTGGCACTAAGTCAGGGCATAGTTTTCTGATACAAGAAAAAGAGGAGGAAATCCTTCTCTTTGTTTTTTTTTTTCTTTTCCCCCCCCCCCCGCTCCAATACACAAACAGTAATTAGGGCACTTAGGCTGGGTGTTACAGGTTTTCACTTTTCTCGACAGCTGTTACAATTTGGTAGTAACATAAATTGGTAGTGTTACGGGTTTTTTTTTTTTTTTTTTAGATCCTAGGAACATGTTAGTGCCATGGGAAATGTACTGATCAAAATGCCTAACGAACAAGTGGGGGCTGAAGGAGATGTAGGGTTTAATGTGTGTATTTTTTGGAATCAGTTGCATAAATTCCCCATGGTGGAGATAGAGGTGTGTCATAAACATACATATATGAGGTGCTCTGTTACGGTGTTAGCCTCAGTTGTGAAAATCATCAACTGGCTTTGTAAAATTGAGGAGATCCAGTTCAAGGTATCACCAAAGGAAAATAGGAGGAGAAACATCCTTGGGCCATAACTGGGAAGTAGGCCACAGAAATAGATAAATTAGGAGTCAAGTTGGGATCCTAATTTCAGGGGGGATCTTGGCTGGGGATCCTGGCAGGAGGATATGAATAACTGTTGCAACTTTTAAAAAAGCTTTTAACTGTGCTGGTTTCACAAGCGATGAGCTGATTTATTGTGTGTTCCTACTACATGAAAGCAAAGTATTCCTACTGACATCCTTTTCTGCAAGGGAAAGGTCTGAGGGATTGACATATGGGACCCTGGTTTGGGGGAGGAGAGGGTGGAGGAGGTGAGAGGGCGGGTGTCTTGTTTGAGGACAGGTACCCGATGGAGGAATGGCAGGGATGCTGCCGCTGCCAGCGCATGGTGTAAGGGCTGGTAGCCCTCTGCATCCCAAGCATTTGGAAAGGACTGTATTTGAGGATCTCGTTTGTCTCACTGCCAATTAAGACCGAGATCTCTCGTTAACAGGGTGCTAAAAATACTGCCTTTCTTCAGTACTGTCATGTTTTTGTTCTGGCTGCTCAGGACCGTGGGGGACTACAATCTGGTGAAGGTGTGCTTAGGGAAGGCTGATGCCGTCTACCATAGCTACACGGAGGACCGTGCAGTCGCTGTGCATGCAAGGAGAGTTGAGGCTGCGGGAAGCCTCAGTGCCGGGTGGGCCTTGTGCTCCTGCGGGCCTTGTGCTCGCCGTGCGGCGGGAGGTCTGAGCTGGGGCCTCCGCGGCCCCCGACTTGTGCCCCTGTGCCGTGGCCGGGTGCTGTGGCCGTGCATGCAGCCCCGCGGGGAGGCAGGGGGCCGCCGCAGCTGTAGGGTCGTGGCGCTTGCTTGGGGAGGGGGGTAGCCCCAACCCTCCACAAACCAGTGTCGCCGATTTATTGGCCTGAGCGTGCGATGGCTTCTTCATTTTTTCAAGCTGCAGAATCAGGCTGTGCTACCTGCATTGCACGGCCGAGGGCTGCTGCCCAGCGTCGCCTGCTTTCCTCCTTTCGCCTTCCTAGGGTTTGACAGCTCGCCTTTTCCTCCCGCGGCTGCTGGGCGATCCGGGGGGAGACGGGCGCGCGTCGCCTTGGGGACCCTTCAGGAAAGCTCCCGGGAAAAGAGATGCCTATTGATAGGTCTTAGGTGCTGGGCATGTCCAAAACAGCATTTCTTGGAGAAAGACAGCTCGGATCCCCTGGCCAGGCGGGTTTTCGCTCGCCCCCCCCATCCCCCCCCCCCCCGCTCGGGGGTTTCGTTTCCCTCGCGGCGGCGGCAGCAGGGTCGCAGAGCCGCCGCGGCCCCAGGCTCGCCGGGCTGCAGCCCCGGAGGTCCGCGGCTGGTTAAAGAAGGAAAAGTGTTCAGCCGCTGGCCCGGGAGCCGTAGGGCTCCCTCTCCCACCCCGGTACCAGCGGCATCCGACGCTGGGAGGCCGAGCGGCAGCGGTGGTGCCGGCGGGGGCGGCCCTCCTCTTGCAAGCGACGGCCGAGCGCGTTTATTCCCGTCAAACGCAAACGTTTAAAATAGGACTGTATTCAGTCGGCATAAGTGACGCCGGCTCTATGTATAGTTAGCGGCTTGCACCGGCCAAGTGACGCCGATCTGGGAAAAAAAGTGGAGCGACCCGGGCCCGGCCAAGAGCCCCCTGAAAGTCCCCGAAATGCGACCGGCTCAACTGCCTCGGCGACCCGCGACCAAGCGGCCCCCGCTGCCCGCAGGTGGCTGCGATGCGGGAGGGGGAGCCGCGCCCGGCCCGGCCCCTCCGCCCCCCGGCGGCGATGCTGCCCCGGGCCGGGAGCCGGCGGGCTGACAGCCGCCCCACGGCGGCGCTCGGCCCCCAGGCGGGGCCGGGCCGGGCCGAGGAGGGGAGCGGAGGGGTGGGCGGCCCGCCGCCCCCGCAGCACGGCCCGGCCCGGCCCGGCCCGGCCCCGCCGGCACGTGCCCGCCCGCCCCGCCGCCCGCCCCCTCGGGCCACTGCCGCGCCCCGACGCGCCCAGCATGGACGCGCCCGGCGAGCCGCCTTCGGTCCCCAGCGCCGGCCCCGGGGGCGCGGCGGCGGCGGCGGCGGAGCGGGGCCCGAGCCCGCAGGCGGCCGCCGAGGAGGAAGAGGAGGCGGCGGCGGCGGCTTGCGCGGAGGTTTACGATTTGCGCCGCCAGCCCCCCGAGCTGGCTGCGGCCGGGAGCGCCGGGCAAGCGGCCGGTGTGGCAGCGGAGAGCGGAGCCCGCGGGACCGGGGATGTCGCTGCGCCGCCGGGCAGGGCTGCGAGCCCAGCATCCTCGGACTGCAAAGGCCGGCGGCGGGATCGCCCTGCTTCCCCGGGCGCGGCGGCGGCGGCGGGATGCGGCGCTGGCCGCGGCTCGGGGGAGGCGGCGGGGGGCTGCCCGGAGTCGTCGTCCTCCTCGTGCCCTTCGCCGGTGAACAAGGCAGGCGGCTTTCCCGCGATGGGCGAGCCGGTGTCGGCGGAGGGCAAAACCTCCTCTTCGTCCTTCGGGTACGAAAGCGACGAGGACGAGGAGGCGGCGTGCAAGGCGCGCTGCCCCGGGAGCCCCCGCGCCCGCGGCGGCGGCAGCCGCGACGAGGCGCACTATATCAGCACGCACGAGATCCAGCTCAGCGAGGTGGAGCACGACATGGACTTCGACGTGGGGCTGGCGGCCCGCTGGGACTTTGAGGACAACAACGTGATCTACTCCTTCGTGGACTACGCCTCCTTCGGGAGCGACGAGACGCTGGGGGACACGCAGACGGAGGAGGACAATAGCTGCTACCTGAGCACGACCACCAGCGACCCCAATAATCGGACGGACAGCATCGACAACACCAGCAGCACGGAGATCGTCAGCATTAATTCTGAAAACGATACCCCCGGCACGGACAAATGCGCCAGCTCGGAAGAAAGTCAGTCCAAGCACCCCGGCGACACGAGTGAGAATCCCGCAGGCCAGATTCTCCTATCAATCAAACCGACTTCCAGGGCTATAAATGAGTCTAGCAACGTGCACGAAAAGCAAAACATTATTTATGCTGCCAAGCATGAAGGCGACATGAGCCTCCGTGTCTCCGCAGCTCCTGAACGCAATTCAAGTTTAAAACAAGACGCGATCCATGACCATGCAAAAAAATTTATTGCGGTCCCCGCGCGTCTGCAAACCAGGTGTGGAGCCATAAGGGCCAAGGAAGTGGGGGAATACTCGAGCGGCGCCTCCAGCGCCGTCAGCGAGCTCGACGATGCCGACAAAGAAGTGCGGAACCTGACTGCGCGGGCTTTCCGCAGCCTGGCGTACCCCTACTTCGACACGCTCAACTTCAGCTCCAGAGCCTCCTCCGCCTCCCTGTCGGACAATGCCCTGGGGATCAACCGCTGGTCCACCTACTTGGACCTCAAATGCAGCAGCCTGGGGCCGAAAGCCGAGCAGAGCCTGCTCCGCGGCCCCGGCCCCGGCCCCGGCGGCGGGCAGCTCTGCGTGCGCTCCAACAAGTCGCAGACGAAAGCCCTCGAGTTCGTGGTCAGCAAGCTCGACGGCGAGATCACGCACGTCGAGGCGCCGCCGGCGGCGGCGGAGCGGCGGCGGGCGGGCTCCCGGGTGGTGACCCTGCTGGGCACGCTCAGCGTGGGCGGCGAGGCGAGCGGCGCCGCCGAGGCCGGCCGGCGCCCGGAGGCGGCGGAGGGGGCCAGCAAGAAGTCCAAGTTCGCCTCCAGCCTCCTCAAAAACGTCATCTCCAAGAAGATGCAGCTGGAGCACGAGTTCAAGATGGAGCGCGGCGAGATCACGGACACCTCGTACACGGGTCTGTCGGGCGCCCTGGGCGGCGGCCGCGAGCCCGAGCCCGGCGGCGGCGGCCGCGAGAGGCCGCGGGAGGGCGGCGTGCAGCGGCAGAGCTCCCGGCACTCGGAGGGCAGCTCGGACTACACCGTGGTGACGGCCGAGGAGGCGGGGGAGCCGGGCGGCAGCAGGTCGCCGGCCTCCAAGGCGTCGACGCCGCGCGAAGGGGGCCACAGCCTGGACAGAGCCGCGCCGGCTGCGGAGGAGGCGTGCGAGGTGAAGCGGAGCGCCTCGGAGGCCATCAAGGCCACCTTCCTGCGCAGCCAGAACAGCGCCTTCAGGTCCTGGAAGGAGAGGGAGGCGGAGAGGAAGGAGGAGAGGGCGCCCGTGGGGAAGCTGAAGCTCTCCTCGCGGCACGACTGGAGGGCCGACCTGGGCGAGCTCTCGGCCGGCAAGTCCACCAGGATGTCGCGGCTCTTCGTGCCCACCATGCAGCACACCGCCAAGGAGAAGGAGCCCGGCAAGCAGGCGACCAAGTGCTCCACGGCCGCCTCGCCCTGCGCCGTGAAGCCCAAAGCCCCCGAGATCAAGATCAGCCTGGGCAGCGTGCAGCAGCCCGCCGAGCCGCCGTTCAGCATCGCCCAGCTGCTCACGCCGCACATCGCCTGCGCCGCCCCCGCCGCCCTCCCGCGGGCGCCGGACGAGGCCCGCGGCCCGCAGCAGAGGCCGCTCAAGGGCGACGGCGCCGACAAGGTGCCGCAGTTCCTGGTGCGCGACGTGCGGGACGGCAAGCACAAAGCGCAGGGGCCCATCCACCAGGTGAGGGACGTGAGGAAGCTCATCAAGAGCTCCTACAGCTGCGACTCGGGGGATAACAGCAGCGACAAGGGCAGCGTCGCCTCCGACCAGGGCGGCTCCGAGCAGAAGCCGCGGCAGCTGGTGATCGCGGGCATCCCCCGGTCGC
Organism: Dromaius novaehollandiae; assembly: GCF_036370855.1. NCBI lineage: Eukaryota > Metazoa > Chordata > Aves > Casuariiformes > Dromaiidae > Dromaius > Dromaius novaehollandiae. Next base: position 18,340,683 of record NC_088101.1, on the reverse strand, counting down.
TGTCCCCGGTGGTCATCACCTGCCAGGCCGTCGGCAGCGGCGGCGCCAGGGCCGCCGAGCCCGGCGCCAAAGCCGCGGCGGGCAGGGCGCTCGCCTGCCCGCCCGAAGGCACCATCCTGGTGCACCGCACCTCCGGGCGGCTGCCCGTGGCCACCATCGCCCCCAACAAGAGCGACCCGCGCCAGCCGGCCGTGCTGAAGATCGTCTCCAAGTCCGCCGCGCCCTGGCGGCACCAGCCGCCCCCGCCGCCGCCGCCGCCGCCCGCCGAGAAGGGCAAAGCGGCGGCGGGCGGCGGCGAGGAGGACCCGCGGGACGAGGGCAAAGCGGCGCCGGTGCAAAACGCGCTGGAGAAGCTGACGGCGGCGGTGCGCAGCATGGAGGAGCTGTACAGCTTCAACAAGCGCGAGTGGAAGCGCAAGAGCGACCCGCTGCCCATCACCGACAGCCACGTCCTCTCGCTCATCGCCAGCGAGGAGCGCGGCGCCGCCCCGCGGCCGCCCGCCGCCGCCAAGCCGCAGGAGCCGGCGGCCAAGGGCCCCGCGGCGCCGGGCGCCGAGCGCCTGCCGCGCCGCGCCTCCCACCCGGCCGCCGCCGACAAGGTGTCGGCCAAGGCGGCCGCCTTCGAGAGCCTGGCCCGGCAGCGGCAGCGCGGCCCGCCGCCGCCCCGCGCCGAGCCGCCCGCCGCCGGCCCCCGCGGCCCCGCGCCCAGGGCGGCGGGCGGCGGCGCCCCCGCGCCGGGCAAGGCGGCGGCCGACGGCGGCCTCCAGGGCCAGGCGGCGCCGCGGCCGCTCAAGCTGCCGGCGGGCGGCGGCGAGGCGGAGAAGGGCCCGGACTACCTGGCCATGCCGCTGAAGGCGGCCGCGGAGCCGCCCCCGCCACCGGCCGCCGCCGGCGGCGTCCGCCCCAGCCAGGTGTCGGCGGCGGCGGCGGCGGCCGCGCTCTGCAGCCTGCAGCCCTTCGGCGCCGCCAAGCGCCCGGGCGGCGCCGCCAGCCCCGGCCCGCCGCCGCCCGCCCTGCCCGCCGCCGAGTGGCGGGGCGCCGAGGAGCCTCCCGCCCCAGCCGCCGCCGCCCCCCAGCCCGCCGAGGTGCCGCCGGCCGCCGTCTACCCCCAGCCGCTGCCCTTGGCGGCGCTGCCCGGCGCGCCGCCGCCGCTGCTCTGCTTCTCGCCCTCGGTGGCCGCGCCGGGGGCGGCGGCGGCGGCGGCGGAGCCCTTCCCGCAGACGCAGCGCAAGGTGCTGCTGGACGTGAGCACGGGGCAGTACTACGTGGTGGACACGCCGGTGCAGCAGCCCCTCAAGCGGCGCCTCTTCGACCCCGAGACCGGGCAGTACGTGGAGGTGCCGGTGCCGCAGCCGCCCGCCGTGGGCCCCGTGCCGCTGCCCCTCTCGCCTCTGGCCCTCAACGCCGGCGCCTACGGCGCCACGTACATGCTGTACCCGGGCTTCCTGCCCACGGCCGCCGTGCTGCCGGCCGGCGCCCTGCCGCGCCCGCTCTCCCACCCGGGCAGCGAGGCCAGCGCCGCGGCCGAGGCCGGCAGCCCCGGGGCGCCGGCGGAGGCGGCCTTCGCCGAGAGCCCCTACTACGTGGCCACGGGCAAGGGGCCGCCGCCGGCGCGGCGCGGGGCGCCCGAGGCGAAGCCGCTCGTCAGCATCAGCTCGGCGGCCGCGGGGCCGCGCCTCGTCGCGCCGCCCTCCTTCGACGGCACCACCATGCGCTTCGTGGTGGAGCACCGCTGAGAGCCGCCGGTGAGTGGGCGCCGCGGGGTTAACCTTGTCGCTGGAGTGTTGGCGGACTGTCTAGATAAAACTGCAAAAGTATTTGATCCTGTCCTTTGGCCTATAGACCGAATTCAGACCACCAGTGCAAGGAATCAGTAAGCTGTTAGATTTCAGGTTAGACACCAGGTATTTCTGAAAAGGGGTAACATACAGTACCTGTATTTCTGTATTAGCTTATATTTCTTATATTAGCTTATAGCTTATCATCAGACTGTGGGTCTTCATATTTTTACAAAATATGGTATACCCAAGACTGGAACCACATCTGTAGCCCTGCTGTATCTGTTTTTTCTTTCCCATTGCACCTTTCTGTCATTGTACCTCTTCAATGTTTTCCTTTGTCTACCTTTCATATCTCTATGTAGAAACATTTATCTTCCTTGCTCTTATTTTCTGCTTTTTTGGTTTCTCTTTATTTCCTTATGTCTTTTGTCCTTCTCTTTGTAGTTGTTTGCTTGCTTGTGTGTTTGGGATGCTTGTTCCCCCCTATGAAAAACAGCAGTGTAATCAACAGCTTTGCATCTCGTGCAAGTTTCCGGGGAAACAGTAGAAGACTGTATATTTCAACTGATTTCGCATCAGCTAAGGTTTTTGAATGCTGAAATGCTGTGCAGATCCTAAAATGGATTAAAGGAACTGCCAGATTTCATCGCCTAACCATGGATTTTGAACAGCATGAATAAATACTGTTTTTTTTTAGAATGCTATTCTTTTTATTCTCCAGAATATGCTGAATGAGTGCTCTTGAGCTTTTTTCCTCACTCTGTTTCTTTTCATACTGCACATCATCTCTCCCTCTCTTCTTTATTCTGTTTTTTTCCTTCTCATTCACATCTTCATTCACAAATTGTGTCACTGTGTCAAGGACTGATCCTTCTTGGTCACTATCACCTTTTGGAAACCAATGTGATGTAACTCACTTTAATCTTTGTCATGGATGTGATGCTCTTGGTGTTGTTAGCACCTGATCCTCCAGATACCTGCTGCTGTTCCAGTCCTTGTTTCTGTGGCGAATTTTTTTTTCTGTATAATCAGTGGGGTCAAATAGATCCCGTAGATTGGGACTCTGGTAAAATCCAAGAGGAAATATGCCTCTTCTGAACAATTCTTTAGTTCTTGATATACAGCAAGCATTACAGAATACATATTTGTTTCTGAGAAACAAGCTATGATATGTCTTCCCCTTCTTCCTCTTCTGAAGAAAAATGGTTTGTGAGTGTTTGGCAGCATAGTTCTTACCTGGATTTTCCTGCTGTCCTCTTTCCTTAGTAAGAAAAAAAAGTAATGCTAACTTTCAGTTTTAGCATACTTGCCATGTCTGTCTGGATCCAAATGTAGACAGCGCTGACCTGTAGTGGTCTGCCTGCATGGAGTTCATTCCCGGAATGAATGACTGAAAATGTATTTTTAACCTGTGTATCTGTTTTCACTTTGTACTCTTGGGAGCATATATCTTTAGATATATGAATGAGAAAGTAACATAGCAAGACTATACCAAATTGTACTACAAATGTTAAAAGGGTACTATTTTTCCTTGCTCTGTTTAACATGTGCCTAAACTGAAGAAACGTTAGAGTTACAAGAATACACGTGACATTTACCTTCGTAGGGAGAGTAGCCTAAACCAAATAGGAGTATTTCTGTCATCACAGTATACAAATATACTTATTAATTTCAAGTGTTTCTACCTGCCTCCTACCAGGCAACATATGTCTGCCTTTAAAAATTATTTGCATACAGACAGGATATAGGCATGCTTTTTTAAAGTATGTATCATCCTGGATATTGATATCTTTAAACTCTAGCTTTCTTTAATTGTGACCTGTTCAGTAGACTGTATAATGTACATTATTAAGCCAAGAAGTAAACGTACACTGACATATACTGCATGTAGGATTTACAGACGCTGAAGCCTTCACTGCCAATTTAGTAAAGTGGGGGTCCAGTTTTAGTGGGGGACATGGGAATATTCCAAGTATTAAAATGGCTCAAGTATCCGGTCTAGTGAATCGGTCCAAGAATGAAATTAAGCATGAGCTTGAGTTTAAATCCATGGCTACTTGGGAAATGTTTAAGTAGTGCTTAACTTGGATACCAGGAAAAGTGAAGCATGAGATTAATTGCTCTTCTTGGGAGAGATGCTTACCCGAGGAATCACTGAGCCTCAGGTTTTACAGGGGGTGACTGTAAATCCTCGACTGATCATGTTCTCATGTTGCTACCTACGTGCATGGCAGTCTCAGGGACCACCAGTCTGTGGGGGTTGGTAGGGTCGTAAGGGAGGGCACATTTTATACCTCAAGCAACTACAAATAATTCTTCTGGAAGAAAAAGGCTACCTCCCACTTACTCAGTTAAAAAAGTTGGGAAGTTCTTGTTTGATTTTGGCAGTATTTTAGGAAATTAATAGCAAGAATACTGAGATAATGAAGGAGATATTGCACACTGCTCTGGAGTAGTAGCAGTTGCTTAAATATTTTCTGTCAGTACTCTCAGAATTTGCTTCTTATTAATGATAGATGTTTGTTTTTTTCACAGGATGAAGGCAGACGAATCACCCTCCTTTAATCTGGAATACACTTGGTAACTCTAAATAATCATCCTAAAAACTGCTTCTACAGTTTTCTCATTTTTTGCTTCATACAAAGCAAGTGTGTAAGTTTCTTGTTTTCTCCTAAATCCCTATTTTTGGAGTATGCATAAATTTAATTATGCAAACCACACTAAATTACTTCATTACTTTCTGCAAAGTTGTTTTTATATTGAAATCAAACTGCAGATTTTGCATGCTGCCTCTGTGCTTGTGGCTAGCAGTAGTAATACCACTGCAGCTGTTTGCAAAACTGTGTAAATGTAGCAGTGTTCAGGTCTGGATCAAAATACAGTTTCTTACAGGTCCTTGGAATTTGGTATGGTTATCTAAGGCAGCCATACAACTCTTTCAAAAAAAAAATAAGGCCCTCAACTTTCTCCTATTGAAGTAAATGAGGGTCTTCCCATAGATTTCAGGCACAGGGAGATCAGATTTCTATTTTGTATTCTGTAGCTATGCACTTTGAATTGCAAACATAGAGATCTGTAGTGTTTAGATTATTGTTTCTTTTTTGGCATGATTCAAAACTGATTGTGTAAATATCAGGAAACATGTTTGATTGTTTTCATTTTTCGTTTACTCCTTTGTACTGTGTTGGACATCACAAGTTGCCTTAATTATGACAGCGTTGAAATAGTCGAAAGCCAGAAATCGAATGTAATATTTTTAGACCCCAGTTCTAAAGGAGAGGACAGCATTTATTTTTCTTTAAGACTGCAGTCTTTTCTTCCTTAAATTTCAGCATTGTTGAAAACATACTCCCAGTGATTCCCATTCAAGAGGAAATTTGTTATGTTACAGTTGCAGCAATATGTAGTCATTTTCTTTTAGCCATTTTTTGACCGGCTTGTCTGAGGTCTACGTCCATGCTATCTCCATTTGCTAAGGGAAATACTTCCATTTTGAATAAGAAAATACAAGATTACTCAAAATGCAATGATATTTGTCCATATGTCCAACTCTGCTTAAACAGATGATTTTGTTGCCAGCAATTAGTTTGTTTCAGTAAAAGAGAATTATTACCACGATGGTGAAACTAAACTATGTTAGTGTGTTCCTTGCCCAAAATTTTCATTCAGTTCAGTAAAGCACTTTGCGAAGCTGATAAATGTCAGATCAAGCCTAAATTATTTATTGTAAAGCTTTCTTGAGTTAACAGGATGAAAATTCAAAAAACAAATACAAAAAAGAAAAGTAAGTACTTAAGAGTTTGCCCATGGGCAAGATTTTCTTGCACCTGTTCTCAAGGTTTTGCCTCTCCTGGTAGTTGCACACTTATATAATTTTAAGTGTTGTTTAGACTTGATGTATTTTATTATAAGCATTACAGTCCCTGCGTTACTTAGACTTGATGTGTTTTATTGCAAGCATTGCAGTTGTTTCACACGTAGATTTTCCATCCGATGTTAAGTGTTTTTTCATCATATGAGAGATTCAGCTTACTGCTGTAGATTTTACTTATGAAAGCCCCCTGTTGACAGCAATGGGAAATATCTTTGAGTGCGAGCTGGCCGTTAGTTTTGGAAGCAGAGTTTAGAAGTTACTGTGTAACTCTGTCCAGTAAATTTATTTTTTGTGTGATTTTTCTGTCCTGCTGTAATACTTTAGCTCCTTTTTAGTAGACAGCAATTTGAGAAGTTTATGGTTGTCCGTCTCCTTCAGCTGGAAAAGATCGGGAGGGCTATGCCTGTTAAAACCTCCTGAGGAGCTGGCCACCTGCTCATTTCTCTTGTCTAAATTACAGGAACAGTGTGTTTTCAGATCGCGTTAAATTGGCCAGTTTTGCAAAAGAGCCAAAAATCTAAGCATAAAGCAGGCCTTTCCCAGATACTTCTGTAACAAGGGGGAAAATCATGTTAAAGTAATTGGAACCAAAATTTCTACTGTAACAATATGAAGGTTTATGTCAACTAATTTTAAGTATGTTTTCTCACACAGTCTAAGGAGAAAAATAACCTATTGCTAAAGAAGTTTCAGAGGGTTCTATTCTTAAAGAAAACCACAGGTTTTCATGTACTTGAGTTACATATAAGATGAAGAAAAATCAGCTACAACTGTCTTTAAATGTATGTATGAGATTTTATTTCAATGGAATTTATTTGTTTACAGGCACAAATTGAAATTGCCTTCAGGATGAAATGCACTGCAAGTATACAGATAGTGAGTGATTTAGCATGTATCTTCTCATTTATCTTCATCATTGTGGAAATCAAATGAAAAAATAATATGCTAACCCTAAGGAACTTGAAGTGCCCGTTTAGAACATATAGTGTGTAAACAGAATCCTTGTGCTCTTCAGTGATACTGTCTGCAGTTATAAGCTTTGATTTTCTACTAGGATTCTGACTAAATGCCTCTTAAAGAAAATGAATGCTTCTTCTCTGTTTTCATGACCGGTAAGCCTCTATATGCTAAGAACAGAGTATCAGTGTTAAACAAAACAGTACTTAGAACTGCAGGACAGTGCAGGTACCGGAGTAGATTTTCCATAGTGACATAAATGTGTATGGTACATACATTATAATACTAGCATCTGTGTTTAAAAATATTAGTGCTGTATCTTTTCCAATATCGGTGCTCGGAGCTAAGTTTCACGTTGCAGTTTACAAGATATAGGTTTGCACACACAGACTCAGGGTTTACAGTTTCACCCGGTGTACTTGAAAGGGAAAAATGTATAGAAAACAGATGTCCTGTATTGCAACATATATTTGTTGAAGGAAAATTTTGTCGTTTTTTTAACTGCCTGCAGAGATGAAGGCAATGACATGAGGCAATACCAACAGCTATTTATTTTCTCAGGGGGGATTTCTTCATCAGAACGTGTCAATTCTAATGTCAAATAATGTTTGCTTAATTTTGTCTATTATTAAACAGACTACATGTTTGCATAAAAGGGTCAGTTTTGCAAGGTGCTGAGCTTTGCAGACCTTCAGGCATACCTATAACTTCAAATATCTGAGCAAATTCCTGTTGACTTCAGTGGAACCATGGATTAATTTTTTATCCACTGATCGAGTGCTTTGCTGAACTTGGTCAGGAGCATTCAGCGCCTTGCAGAATCGAGTCCCAGGGTCTCAACATTACGCGTATGAAAACAGAGCTCTAGGCTTGAGTCTAACAGGACACAGGCAGCAGATGTTGCCACGAAGGGTTGCTAGGCAAATTCAGTAATATGGTGCTCCTCCGTGTATACCCAGTGGTGAATTTCTCAAGCTGATGGGGTGATGTGTAACCACATATCTTGGACTGGAATCAAGCCCTCTGTCAGGGTTCACAAGCTGCTAGTATTATATGTTTCACGGTGCAGTCATAGTACGTTACAGTTGAAATTCACCCTGTGCATAAAGCAGGGCAGATCCTGTATGCCACTCAGGTTCCACCTCAGCCCTGTGGTCATGAGTCAAAGTCTACAGTAGCTGGTCACTGACTTCAGCAGATTTTACATCAGGATCTATTTTAAAACATCAGTGGGACTGGGGTGATGTATGAGTCTTGTTCTGGGCTTTTGCAGAAGGGTCGGTTTCGTTTGGTTAAAATTAATCCTGTATTTAACTCACTTGGTGAATGATTTAAAATGTATTTATGGGTTGTGTGTTTTTTCCTGTCTGCATTCAGAGATGCCTTTACTATCTTGTGTTGATGGCCAAAGTGTCATTCCTCATTCTTATAAATCACCGTTAACTTGTGGCTACCTGAGAACACATACAGTACTTTAAAAATGCGTGTGTCAAAGGTGATCCTTTCTTCCCCTCCTTTTTGTGTTTTTCCTTTTTTCTTTTTTTCTTTTTCTTTTCCTTTTGTAAGGTGTGGGGGGGTTATCAGCGTAAAGATGTTTAAAAGTGCAAATGTGAAGTACGGATAATGATTGTTAGGAGAATGCGGGTGGTATGTTTGATGAGAGAGCAATGGGTTATATGGCAAAGGGTAAAATGCTGTGAAAGCATTGTGTGGATAGTGGGTTGTTGCCTGTGGAAAGAAAGAAGAGAGACGACTGGAGAAAAAAAATGACTCTTTGAGCTGCTTTCAACATAGACGACATTGTGGCAAGTTCCTAGCTGAAGTCTGAAGTTGATCCCGTTACAGAATGCCGTGAGCTTGGAATTTAAGGGCAGCAGAATTGCACTAACAGTGTGTTGCACATCAAGAACACTTAGTTAGATGAGGATCATGTGAAAACAGACCGTTTGAAACTGTTGAATACCAAAGTTTGTAACTGAATGAGTAAGCATTTGTATTATGTTTTTTTTGAATGTTATGACAAATAAAATGTATTTTTCAGTAAAAGACACACTGCAAATGAGCATGTGGTTTCCTGCGTGATCATATTTTTGTGAAGTTATGTTTGCTCTTACGCAGAATGAGTAATAACAGTGGCATAATTTGGTTGAACATGTAAATAGTAATAGAAGAAAAGATTTCACTGCATAGCAAACTCCAAAATCCACATTTAAAATCTCCCTGAGTCTGTCACAGTGTTATAATTCTGTTCTGACCTGATCTCACTCTGTTTCTTCTGTAACTCCAGGACAAAGCAAAGTTGAGGGCATTGCTCCATTTGACTCTTCTTTTTTCTTTTCTCCTTGATATTTTTTTTTCCAGATTGAAATTAAATTAAATAGAACTCTTCGGCTTTAATGGACTAATTTTGACTGGCATATGGTTTTGGATATCAGAGGAACTGTGTCTTTGTCTGCTGTAATCTCTCTGGATAGAGCAACTGGTGAAGTGAATAATTTTTTTCTGGTCATTCTCTTCATTATTTTCATTATCTTAATATTCCGATACGACCAAAAATTGGATCACTTTCCGGGAGGATTGCAGAATTGCTTGAATTATTGCTAGGAAAAGTCTTTTGCTGCTTTAATGTGTTCATTTATCTCAGTGGAAGTTGAATAGCTTTCTGATGTTAAGTCAAGTCCAAGTGTTAAAAAAATCACAAATCAAACACCAAAAATCACAAAATGGACTTGAAAATTATAAGATCAGTTTTTCCATTTAAGAATGTCCTCTCTTCCCAATTTTTAGTATTCAGAAGTAAATTTTAATGGTGTACCTTTTAACCACATGCCCTAGAAACTTGAAGGAAAATGGATTTTCACCACATTATTTACCTGCAAGGAATAAAATTTGAAGTAAAACATCTACCACAGATTTGCAGTGGCATTCCAAGACATGGCAACACTGCCTTCCTACCCTGCTGAAAGCACAAGTTTAATGGTGAAACAGTAATTTGGTGTTTGAAATATTCTCTCATTGCATTCTTTGAAGTTTGTATCTTAGCATTGCATTTAGAATAGATGTTGTCAATGACTTAACTGCCAACATATGGTTAGTGATTTTTATGCCAAGATATAAATGGATTAATGGCAAAGTCTCAAAGGACTCTTAACAGATAAACAGGAGTGGATGTTGATAGAAACAATTGAGAAGAGGGAGAAAAGAGCTGAGGAGGGCAGAGCTACAGGCTCCTCTCAGCAGGAGCATGCTGGAAAAGCAGAGGATATCAAAGAATGACCAAAAGAAGATCAGAGAAATAAAGTAATTGTGGTTTTTCAGAACAGAGAGAAGCCCTGACCCCAGAGGAAAGTCTGAAATTGCAAATGTAGCCACGGTTATCAACAGGGAAATTTGGTAACTGCTCTGTTGCTTTTCTCTAAGAAAAGTTACTGGAGCCTGGAGACTAATTTCAGTGGAACCATCTAATGAGCTCTCCATATCACTCTGTTAGGCTCTTGCAGTACATAAATTCTTTAAACTGAAACCTTTTCTTGAGAGAGGTCAAAAGTAGACTTGCATCGAGAAGTGAACTCTAACCTTTTCCTAAGGAGCGCAGTCTTCTAGCCAACAGCAGTGCGCTTTGCACTACAAGACTCCTTGGAAACAAAAATGGAAGAGCTTCTGACAATACCTTATATTAACTTGAAGAGTCAAGTGAAATATTTCAGAGATTTTAAAGGATTAATAGGATTAGGCTCTCTGTATAGTCTTTAAAACATCCTGGTGAGAATGATGAGACCAAAATGTAGAAATACAGCTTTTTTTTTTTTCTTTTTTTCAGGAGGACTGGGAAGAATGCAGAATTAGTAGATAATTCCCTGATGTCAGTAGTAAGCAAGCTATCCAGGATAAAACCAGACAATATGGTATGTTTTGGTGGAAGAACCTGTTTTATAATTGCTATCATCTGGTGCTGCCACTACTGAGAACAATTTGCTTCATAAACCTCACCTATAGCTACCTAGTTTATTCAGCTGTTTTATTTTTGAGGTTCCTGTCATCTAATTACCAAGCTAGAACCTGACGCTGCAAAATAAGGCATGTCGGGTGCAGTTTGTAACTACCCCGCTTTCCATCGACCTCACCTGGACTAGGCACACGTTTCTAGTTGAAAATGTACTTTAAAACCTTGCTCAATTGGGATTTCTACGTATTTTACTATTTTTTAACAAATCGTGCTGTATTCTAAGGCACATGGACATTGTAACATTCATTAGGTACGTTTGTAGCTCCTAAAAGGTAACCATGTTTAAGCACTTCAGTTCCTTCTGCACTGTAAGCTCTCTGGAGCCACTCTGAATTCTTTGTCAGATGCTCTCAATAGATTAGAGTTGACTTTATAGGTAACATGTATTCGTTGTAAATCTGGGGTAAGTATTTTACAAGTTGTATGTGTGTTAATCCAGTATCTTTCACCAATGATGAAGTCATTTTAATAAAAATAAAGTACTTAAAATTATGATCCTGTTCGGATTAACAAATGAAAAAGAAGACTGCTGTCAGCCTAACTGAGGCTGAGCTCACACTGATTTACACCCATGCAAGTCTGGTTTGTATCCATTATTGGTGGGAAAAATTTATGCCTTTTATCAGCAGTTGTTTATTGTCACGTGTCCTGCATTGATGGGTTAATTCTTAATACTTACAAAGGACTTAAGTACAAATCTAAATAGCATTATATGATCTTTCTCCATTTAACATGTTGCTATTAACATGAATACAGTGTTACCAGAAGATTTTAGATCAACAGGTTTTAAGGTTAGTCCATAAGAAGGCCAAGAGATCCCTTTAAAAGACTTTAAGATGGCCAAAAAAGCCCTTTGAAAATAGGACATCTGATTTCAAATTTAAAGTGCCTTTGTGGGCCTATTAAAATTAAAAGCAAGTCAAGAATGGCATTGTGAATAAGTTACAGTTCCTGAACTGTTTGAGCAAATATGCTCAGGTGTTTGTATCTACAAAGGAATATACTTTTCCTCCTTAAAATGAAAGGTGCTTTATTTAAAGCTGTGACTTGTACAACGGCCAGAAGTGGAGAATCCGCACAAGGGAGAGATGTTAAAGATCCACCTAGAGTGGGGGAAAGGCTTCAGCTGGAGCAGACATTGGTTTGAGTTTCAACTGGAGCAGCAGAAAATTCCACCACAAGCCAAAAAAGCAAAGGATGTCAGGCTTCATTCTTTTCATTGCTCACAGGGCTTCCTTTTCCAACATTTCCCATAGCCTTTAAATTTATTATTTCATAGAAGACAGGACTGGAGTCTCTCGCTTGGAAGAGAGCTGCCTTCCAAACTCAGTGATTCTTTGTATTCTGCTGTGTCCTGTGCGCAAGAATATGCCTAGGGGTGGAGCGAGAATCTAAATCCTAGCATTTGAGTAGCTTTTGAAGAGCACATGGAACACGCTCTTTAGAAATTAGTATTCTTTGAAAGTTTAAAGGGAAGGTTTTCAAATCTCTTTTTCAAATGGGTTGGTTTTTTTGGACTTAGCTGAATTTTTATTACAATGTTTCTGTGGCTTTTGATTAGTAAGGATTAAGCATTTTTTTTCTCTAAACTTTGTGTCTGAAATATTTAATTGCTACTATTGCTGATTATTTTAAAATATACATAGTATACAGTATTGAAATGCCTGTTATCTATTTGTCATTAACCCCAAACAATTTGATAAACATTCATAGTGTTTGCTTTGGTTGTAACCCTAAGTGTGTTTTTACTTCAAATGCAGGATCAAGCAATGTATTAATTTCACCTTATTTTTAGCAGATTGTCCGTTTTGTTGTTTCTGTAGCTATGGAGTCCATGTAAGTAAGCCATTACCTTCTATTACCCAGCTGTTGAGCTAAAACCCTACTGGAATTCCCATTATGTCCAGCTGTTAGGGTCAGATAACTTCAGAAGCAAGTGTATTGCTATGATACCATGAGGTATCCATGAGGACATTTATCACTTCTGAGGGAGTAACTTTCACCTCAGAGGCTCTCTCTGATTTAATTTCAAGGGATGCTGTCAAAGTTGTGCAAGGCTAAAAATTGCCCTTAAGGCCTGTTGCCCCATTCTGGACGACCTGTTTTCAATAATACAGATGGGTAGATGATACTCCTCAACAAGCTGTGCCAGCGCTTGATGAGTAATTAAAAAATAAAACACACAGATCAGTATCTCCGGGAGACTGACTTATTTGTATTAAACAAACCTGTGCATGTTCACATGAAAGAAAAGCACACATGGTGTCGTTGTCCAAATACTTGGCAATAAGCAGATTATCTTTCGTAATCAGAAAATGTTTTCTGCTACCCTTTTTAAAAAGTGAGCGCTGATGTTACATTATTTTTATGTGCCAAAGGGCCCCATTTTACAAGCGTGCGTTGGGAAGATTCTTAGTAGTCAGGTTTGCTAAATTAGGGAGGGGGGGCAGCCTTGCAGTTAGAATTGTGATGGGAAACAAATAATACGGATAGGAATCAGAGCCCTGGCACAAGCTTCCTACATATTTATTCTGGTTTTGGGTTGTGAAGCCATTATGGGTAAGCCTGGCAGACTGTCCATGCAAATTGTGATGGGCCTGACGTCTTAATCTGTTGATACCTTAATTCTCCACCTGTAAAATAGTGACAGTAGCTCTTCCTTTGTGCCTCCATTTGCCCATCTTCTGTATTTAAACTGTGAATACTTAGGTCTGATCTTATTTTTAGTTGCTTTTTTATATGATGCAAATAGTAATTTTTAAAAGCTTGTCTTTAAACGTTTTCTGTTCCTAATACAGGTATCAAACAGCATCTACAGAATGGAGGGTGTAGACTTTGAGGATGGCTGTTGAGGGGAAGAGACAGCTTTGTGGGAGCCTCATTGCAAGAAGATAAGAGGAGGGGAGGTTTGGAAGGGAGGAGGGAGAAGCTGACCCTTGAAGAAGGAGAAGGAAAGTTTTGGGGTAGGATGTTGCATAAAATCTTAAGCAGAGAAATGGAAGAGGGCTTTTAAGGCTACTGAGGATCAGGAGCTGGTTTGCTAGCAGAGCTGGCAAAGTTATTTTGCAAGGTGCTGTCACTGCCGTCAGTGTTGGAATCACTTTGGCCTGAACTCATCCCCCGTAGCTGTCGACACGGAGGGTGGATGCGCAGGTTGTACCGTTGCTCTAGGCAGAGGAATTGGACAGACACTTCCAGAACGCAATTCATCTCACCTGCGATCTGTGCATCCTCTGGAGATGGCTCTCTCTTCACTAGAGGGGGGGAACCTAAAACAAGTAGGTGTCTAACTTACCTTATTGATTCCTATGGGGGGGGAATAGTTCCTGCTACCCCTATCAAAACCATTCCTCCACCAACAAGGGGCTATCCCAACCCAGAAGGTAACAGACAAAAACCAAGACCGAAAACAAAATAATATTTTCATACCATATTTTTGCCTGTTTTATTTTTTATGCTCTGACTAGAAGTGTGTCAGCATTCTCAGGAAAGACAACAAGCAGACTGTTTCATCCTGTCAATAGTTTGATTTCTGCAGATTGGGCACTTTTGCTTTTTTACAACATGAAAGTATTTGGTTTTTTTTTTTAATTATTCTTACAATTTTTTTGTGACACTCGACAAGCTTTTCCTGCCTGTTTTTATTTTTTTGTAAAACAATTGTTCCTGGCTTTTGCTTTCACAAGCACTCACACACTTTGTCCTATAAAAACTGAATCAAAGGATCATGTGGGAGATCCGATGAGTTGTGATGAGATATATTCTTTCTTAATCTGTGATGCTGTTGTAAATATAAAATGTGTATTTTTTTCGCAGTTCCTGTCAAGTCACTACAAGGTACTTATATAATTCATTTTAGTTGGATGACTTATATGAGTAATGATTACTTGTTTGCATTGAAATATGAGCCTAACTTACCTAGGAGAGAATGTTCTCTCCCTGCACAGGCTTTGCTAGACTGTGCATTTGAAATGGTTTCTTTCAGGACCTTTACGTTCATTATAGTTCAGAATTGCTTTAGTGGGTAGTGTTTTGAAATAGACTTGCCTTGATTACACACAGTGACATGAATTTTCTGGAGGCAACCTTGAAGAGCAATCAGCATTGACTGAAGTCTGCTCCTGGTAATAGCCACAGAAATTATACCATTGATTTCAACGGGAACAGTTGGTTCTTGGGCTTGGAAGTGCTAAGTGGAAATGTTACCCTACATTTTTAATTGAATGTGTCTAACTATAGCAGTTAATACAAAAAAAATGATAAATAATAATAATAATCAAGCTCTGACTGTTTAAAAAAGGCAAAAATTCTTTTAAAATCTTGTAAAATAAAACTACTTTTTTGTAAACAGGCAATACTGAGTAAGCAGGAATTCATGGTCCCATTTAGATGTTAATTTATATTTGAGTATTTGAATGAGGATTGGTCATAGGCCTAAAACACCTAAATGCTTTAAAACATATTCATAAATAATCATTCTTTATAGATCATAATTGTTCTTACTGCATGTCAGAAGCATGGACTTCTGTATTCCCTTGCCTAATAAAAAAAAATGAGGGCTTATTTTTGCTTTTGGCACAAAAAAAGTAAAAATAAAGAACTAGCACCGCCCTTGGGGGAGTGCACGGAATGCTACCAGATTGGTCTTTATTTGTTTTAGCTTTTTTACAAAAGTCTTAAATATAGGTAAATATGTAAACACTGTGCACGCACTAAGAGTTTGATCCTGGCCTGTTGAAATCAATGGCAAATTTCCCATTAACTGCAGTAGAGCAAGATCAAGCTCCAAGTTAATATGGTACATACAAGCCTATGGATTCAGGAAAGTGAGAACTCATTTCAAAACCAGCTGCTGGAGGAATCAGATTCAGTGCTGAAAACCTCCCTGCACATATTGGAGTTTTCTTGATGGAGAGGGTACTCAGAACCTGCCAACAGTTCCACCTTTGCTTTCCTTGAGGTGTACCGTCTGCCAGATGGTAGACTTTCATATTTAGTCACGTATCGCCTGTAAAGATACAATGTGGTTATCTGGTATTAGCAAATTTATGCAAAATCCACCCTGTGGGGGAGTCTAGAGATAAAAGACTTTACATACATACTAGGTTACCTAACATGTCGGTATAATCAGAATATGTTTTAATATCTGCAGAATAACAGATACTCTTTTCTTAGGATTTCCCGGAGACCCTTGAATTCCTTAAATCTTCTCAGGCTTACCATCTTTTAGATCAAAAAAGACTGAATGGAAATCTGGCACTGCAAATGTTATCATCCTCAAGACTTAGCAAATAGGGATTAGGAAGGAGTAGTAAGCCAGGCTTCTCACATGGCAATGCAGTTACTATTCTTTGGCCATTGAAAAGCGTCTTTTACCTTATAGTCTAGCTGTTTAGGTTTCAGGCGAGTCGATGCCTTAATAAAATGTGATAGGACATCACAGTTGCATCAAGAGCTTAGCATGCCAGGTACTTTTATCAACACTAGTAAATAGCAGATCATGAAGAAATCTTTCAAGATCAGCTAGTTTATGGCTGTGCAGTTACTGTCTCAATACTGTAATAGAGAACTATTGTGCAAAGCTTCAGGTCACCTTCAGAATTGATTGTACATTAGGGGAGCAGAGTCCTGCAACTTCAGTTAGTTTACTTGTAAAATCAGATTAGAAAATCTGACAAAAGTGCAAATTCAGAGCATGTTTAATGATCCTTTCTAAGGTCCTTTCTCAGCCTCAGGGCTGAGGGACAGGGAAGAATGGGTTAGCAGAGACACACCAGCTGAAATTTGGCTTCTGTTGTTAATCTGTCATGGCTGTAAACACCAAATGTTTCAGATTCACCAGCTGGCTGAAGGGACTCCTTATAAATTGTGTACCCTCACTTATAAATTGTGTACCCTTAGTTCTTACCTGAATGGAGACTCAACTCTGTCCATCTGCATGCAGACTAAAAATGGGTACTGTGAAAACTGCACCGTAGAGATGAAGTCCAATGTTGTTTCTATTTCTAAGGTGGTTTCCATACCAGCCTTTACGAAGAAGGAATCCACCACGATGTTACCAGCAATGAACATGGCTCCCCTACAAATAAATTCAGAAATTACAGTTGAAACAGATCAAGAAAAAGGAAATTAAACTGCAAATAGTTCTAGCATCCACAGCTAAAAACTGACCCTCAAAGGAGTTTGTTTTTTAGGTAAAGGTGTATAAACCCAGATGAGATCAGTGGGAACTGGTATTACCTACGTGGAAAAGAAAACTACTGATGTTCTCACATATACGTAACTGTCTTTTAATTTTAACTCAAATGCAAGATCATTTATGTTCAGTCTTCTAAGTGGATCTACCTGGCCTTAGGAACCTGAACTCTCTAAAGCTATAGCATGCACTGCAAGTATCTCACCGATTCTTAACGTTGGTTTTGGATTGCCTGTACCAAAGGCTGAACTCCATTCCTCCAGAGATGTCGATGGACAGCCCACCTCGGAACTCCACGCTGGCCCTCAGCCCAGACTGCAGCTGAATGACCTGCAACCATGAGAAAGCGCAGGTAACGCACCAGTAAATGACTGGAAACTGTGCTGATTTCCTTACTTCCCTTTGGACCGTGTCTCATCATCTCAGAGTGCTGCAAGCAGTTGTGCACAGTGTAGCTGCTCAGAACCCACCATACTGGCAAAAATCACATCTTCAGTGGTCATTCATAGGCCAATGCACATTAATTGCTGGTGCTAATTTGCAGTTAATGCACTGTCTACCAGCATCAGGCATGCTTATGGCTTCTTGAAACCTCTACAGCTGGACTGCAAATGCATTGCATGGAGTCAGTTTCGGAAGTGATAATAGCTCAAGGTCACAGCAGCTCATTACTTTTAAGTTTTGACAGTCAGCCAAGATTTTAAAGTTCACTCAGCCTGGCAATCTAACTCACTTTATATAGTTGTCCTGCTTCCTTTTGAACTAGTAGATTAATTCACTGTTTTAAAAGAAAAGTTAATTTGGGAAAAGTTCGTTTTGACCACGTCTCTTGCATACAAGGACACTTCTTTTTCTCTCCCAGATAGTTTTCTCCTCCCCCCCCCCCCCCCCCCGCAAGGCTTCTGAGCCTGTGGTGTCCTCAGCACCTGTAATGCTGCAGGTATTTGCAGAATGTGTGAATACTTAATTTTCTCCGTCTTTCTTACGTCCAGGTGTTGTGAAAAATCTCTCTTTGTCCCTTCCAAGCTGTTCAGTAGCCCCATGTTTCCCACTAATCCTGTCCTAAGTTTTAAGAAAGAAGCAAGCAGACACAGGCTGTCTTTTAAGTCACTGTAGCAGGAGGTAACATTTGGTGAGGCTGTATTCAGAGCCTTAAAGTCTTCCTGCTGTGGTCAAAGAGTTTGAGAATTATGGTGGCTGTATATGGTTACTTCACCTTTTAAGGTCTGAAACGATCCCTTTGGTAGAGCCAACTTGGCAGTCAGTTGCTGCTGAAGTGGGCCTGGGGTTTAACCTAAGAATGCAGTGGGCTGGCTGTAGCTCATAAATCCAGCACGCCCCCAGCAAGCATGGCCGTATTGTTTTCTAATTTCTTATTTTTGTCCAAGTAAAAATCATAGCTTGGATTTGTGGTCCTTCTGAAATAAAAGGGAGTTTTTCTATTCACTGCAATGGAGCAAGGATTACTTTCCAAATTAATTAAATCATCCTTGTTGGTCTGTTTAGACGTGGAGACAAAGCTTGTTTTACTTTATTTTACTTTACTTTTAACTGGGAATGAATTGGTCAGTAATTGTTAATGGGTGAGTAGGTAACAGTATATATTTTGGCAGAGCCGTGTACACACAACCAGAGTAGCATTAGATGTATTGTCAGTTTGCACCTAAGAATATTACAATAGGATTGGTTTGCAAGGGCTGCACAATTTAAAGTTTTAAAGACTACCTAGCATTAAGTCAGGTTTGTCACTGAAACCGGCACAGAATCTAATGAGCACTTGTCTAGTGTTTTACCAGCTCATCCATTTCCTTATTTAGAGCTGAATCCTGTCCTCGGACTCATGTGCAAATCCAATCCAGGCTGATGGGAGGTGTAAATCACAGGGACCCAGCCTTCTCAGGAGTAGTATTTTCCTTTCCCTTCCTATTTTAAGCTTTGTGTATTATTTGCAATGGAAAATGGGATCTGAAAGATCAGGATCTGCAGCTTGTTACTGTTCAAAATGCTGAAATGTGGCATGTTTCAATAAGAAAAAAGTTTCTCTTTGTATGGTACTGGTAGTGCTACTGTAGTGTAACAGAAAGACTGCTGAAAAAGGCACAGCTTTTGCAGCTGGCTGTCTTCCAGTGGGATCTGGCTTTCAAGTGGTTCCTCTGACCTATTAATAAGTATTTAATTTCTCTATGCTTCTGACAGGTGTGTTGCCTAGAAGGAGTATTAACTCCTGAACTTTAATGCAGGTGACTTAGGAGTTTCAAAAACAGTTTTATAAGAGCTGCTTATTTTAGAAGTGGAATTATACTTTCTGGACTGTTTTTCTTAGTGCTGAAGCAACAATGTGAGAGGTGACAATGGCTGTAAAATACGCTCTGATGATTTCAGTTGTGGAGTTACGTGAGAGAAGATGTTACAGTTAGCAGGCGGGGGCGTAGGCTTTAAAAGAGACACTATCAAATTGGAAGCCACCTCTGAAATGTGCCTATTGTGATTACTGCAGCTGTAAAGTTAATAAAAGGAAGCTGTTTTCCAGGCATTTTTAATCTGGTAGATTTGACTTTAAATATAATTCAGTTTTGGTCCTTCTATGCAAAATTACCCTTGTAAAAATCAATAGGGAAGCAGAACTTTTAAAACATTTTTAAAATGACTCTTCTCAAAATCAGGCTGTACTGCTGCAATAGTTACAAACCAAGTATTCCATAAGTTCTCCTTTTCTGACAATTCAGCTGCCCCATTTTTAAGTTCCAGTTTTGGCCTCCAAGTCATCCTTTCAGTATTTCATCTCAACTGCACTACCTGTATCTTTTATATGGTTTTTTGTCTGTTCTGAAATCACACTGCACTCAGGTATGGCACACTGAGTTTTGGTATCAAGGTCTCAGTGTAGAGGAATGAACACAGTTTTAAATCCATAGTTTTCTTCTTCAAAAGAAAATAAAGCCATGTTTGTCTGGGTTGTCTACAGTATGAATTTGTAAAGCAATTTATGTTCTAGGCAAGGCCTCTCCATGCTGGCCAGAGAAAAAGCAGGTAATACTCAGCTTGCAAGAAGCTAGGTTATGGCTCTCTTACACAGGTTTTCTTCATTTCCAGTGTTATGCCCCACACTTCCATTCTAACAGTGTTTTCTGGTACTGTTGTAATCACAGTTCAAGGACTTTACAGGTGAAGTTCAAGGACCTTACAGGTGAAAACACTTCTAATGAAGCTTAACTGGATTATGTGGAAGGGCCCAAACCATTTTGATGCTGTTGCTGACCTGGAGCTTAGATGTAAAAACTTCTCTTAAGCAGATGTGTTGTGTTTAAAAAGCAGCTCAGTCTGAAGCTGTGTTCAGCGCTGCTTTAAACAATTTTTGTCTTTGTGGAGCTAGAGGTAAGAACAAGTGCCTTTTTTGTTGGGAACACCCGATAGGTGTCCACTCCTTGGTTTCCAGAGAGCTTAGGCAGCAAACGTGCCAGGGGTGACCCAAGAGAGAAAGCAGAGTGGGATCCCATCTCATCACTGTGCTGACAAGCCTTCCAGAGAGTCAGTGTCTGACCGAAAGTGATACAGCCTGATACTGTTAAAAATGGCACGCAGTCCCAGTACTGGTGTGCCCCAGACTTTTATTAGGCTCTCCAAAGGCGAGGAGTGGGGAATCTGCTGGCTGGCAGAGCTCTCAGGGTGCCTGGCCAGCTGATTGGGCCAGAATATTTATGGAGCTTGGTGCGTGCACAGCAGTTGGAAATATTTAGTTCTGAAAACACCGTGCTTGTATGCTTGGAGCTAGAGGACATGATCATCTTTCTCATCTCCCCAGTCTGTCTATTAAATAGGTCATGGCAAAGTATTTTCCCTAATCTGTGTGCGAGAAATAAACTGTTGCTGAAGTGAGCTTTTGTTTGCTGATTTGCGTGCTACATGGGAAGCCCTCTTGGCGGACAATAGCATGAGTTCGGGTTGTAGACAGCCTTTGTATGCAGATGCTGTTTTCATGTAATTTTAGTCTGCCTGGATTCTCTCATGTATGTTTTTGGTGTTTTCTTTTGTCAAGAGTTAAAAGGCAGGCAACAGGATTCATCTCCCAGGTCCTCTCTGCAATTTTTCATGTGAACCATATTGCCAATAACTATCCAGAAGTCAGGCAGTTCTTTGAATATTCTAGTTTGGACCTGCTGATGTTTTACGAGCTGAGTGCTGCTGCTAAATCTCAAAATTCTGAGGAGATCCCTGTTTGGGCAGAACCAAAATATCAAACCAGATACTGGCTCTGCACTTTGGGAAATACGTCTAGCTTTTAAGTACTCCAATAACTTATTATGTAGTCAGTTATATTTGTATATGAGACTATATTTAAGTATAATATGAGCAGACCATTTGGGGCAACAGTCACATAAAAAACTGTAATCTCCATTTTAATTCCTGTTTTCATATGGCTATAAGCATTTGAAATTGCAGCTCTTGCACCTTCTTCATGAAGGTTACTTTTCTCAGAAAGTCTGAGTATCGGAGATTCAATAACTATGGACTGTAAAAGATGGTAATTTCCATTTTCCATTAAAAAAAAAAAAGCCATAAACAATTCCCTTTTTTAGAATATATCTAATGCTGATTTGGTTGAGGGGAAAAAAAAAAGCAAGAAGATACAAGTGCCTTTTAGACTACTAGTACAAGTTCATTTAGTGGCCAGTGTCTGTTAGCCCTTGAAAATAGTGCCCTGAACGTGCACAGTATATTCTAAACAGTTAGCGATGCTTGTGAAATGAGCCCGAAGATCGCACGGTTCACCTAAGCCTGGCTAACTTAGCTGAACATTTGACATGACAGGTACAGCTTCAGTGGATGTAAGATCTTTGGACAGCTTCTAAAGATTAAAACTTCTATGGTTGCATGGGGCATTACTGATTTACAAGGAGCTGTGGATGGCTGAGGAACTGGAGGAGTGGAGGTAATAACTGATAGCAGGAGGAGTTTTCATCAGGAAACTTAGTCTGATTTGGTTTTATTCTTCACAGAGTTACTTTGTTTTCTAGAATGATGTGATTTCTTGCCTCTGTCCTAGATTGCTTTTCATCTAATTTCACCCTCTTTTTTCATACTTGTGGCTTTCCTACTGCTCCCATAGTAAGAAAAGCCTATGTAACATTGATCAGGTTTATTAACACTGGAAAGAGAAAAGATGAGATGCCCTACCGTAACAGTATGGAGAGAGGGTGCGTATGTGTTTAAAAGATAGAAAAAGAAGCAAAAAGTATGCCATTAGTACCTGTGAATGATCTGTCAGGAGGATAAGTCCTTTCACCACGTTAATGGGATCTCCAGTTGCTGAGAGCATTTTAGACATTAAATCACCATACCCTTGGAAAAATGTAACTGGCCTGAGCTGGACGTCAAACAGAATGGCTGACATGCCAGCAAAGGAGTCCAGGTTTTCCTCGCCTTCATCGGGAGTTGCAGCTATTATGGTCTCCAGGCCTTGAGCCTCGATCACCACCTAAGAGGCAACAGTGACATAAAATCAATAAAAAAACCTTTGCCTGACCCAGGCTATTAGCAACTCTAAATGGTTTATATATATATACACATATATACATCTAATATATATGTACACTATTATATAATATATATTATAATTTATTAAAATTATTATAATATTATATATCTATCTATATATATACACATATATATCTAAGAACTTAACTCTTGAAGATGAAAAAATATTTGGTTAAAACTTAAGGGAATTAGAGTGGTTAGAAAAATGGAAAATAAAATGATCTCACAGCATCTTTTTCCCTTAGATGTAGGCAGAATTTGCCCATGTGCAGATCACAAATCCAAGCCTCGTTTCCTTTCAAGTCCATTTTCCTTTATTCAGATGACTATTTTCCACAGACATTCGGAAGAAAAACCAAAGATGCCCCACTGTACACATCCTTCAGAAATTAAGCAGGATTCTAATATTGAAGGTGCTTTTCAACTTGACAATATTAAGAAAAGGCCAGGACAGAAGCATGTCATTTAAACCTGTTTGATTCTTAGATCTGAGCTAATCCTTGTGTTTCTATTCTGTGTTATATCTGAAACATCTGCCTTGATTTTATAAACTTCTGAAGCTTTTACTGAATACATAAGATAAACAGTATAAGTTTAACCAGAAACAGAAGTTGGATATATTGTAGAGGACAAAACATCCATCTCTTTTTGTTAAGGCGTACATGTCCCTCATTGTCTGCTGTTTTGTTTTGTTTTGTTTCTTTTCTGTTGGCCTGTTCTGTGCCCCATGCAGCAATCCTCACGCTCTTTGGCATCAGTTGAATTTACTTAAAAGGCTATAAGAAGAGGTCCCCATACTGGCTTAGTTTTTACGTAGGGCATGGCAGTTACCTGGCTGGCATGAAGTCGAGCATTTTTGTTGAAAATATGGATGTTCAGGTTACTTCTCCTTAAAATGCCAGAACCTGAGTAGAGGATGTCAAGGCTATATGTGGATGATATGTCAGGACCACCTTAAAAAAAGAAAGAAGGTACCTGTGACCAAACTAGTGATTTAATCAAAGGTTCAGGAGTATAAATAGGGTTAAAAGGCAGTTTCCTGGTTACATACGTGTCATATAGCCAGAGTAGGCAGAGGAAGAGCCTGTCCTGGAGAAGCGTTCATAGTTATGAGCACGCATGTCCTTCAGAACTTGACGAACTGTTTTGCTGTAGTATTTCAAAAACAACAACAAGAACAACAAATGTTATGGTAACAAATGTATTATTGTTTTGTAGAAACATCAGATTTGAGAGTGGGTGAATTTCCCAGCAGGAAAGAGGTTCTTTGAAAAACTCACATTTTTCCATTAAAGAAATTAAATTTGTGCCTCTAAAGCTGCCTTATCCCAGAATGTCTTCTCCAATTTCAGCTACTCCCTACAGTCACAGATAGAAAGGAAAGCAAATAAAGGTCTTACTTGAAAATTAATGTTGTTCAGAAGGAGAGGTATTTTGATTGGTTCCATTCTAGTGCTGTGGTGTCAAAATTTTTCTTGTTCACTGTTCTTTGAAAATATAAAGCAAGGGCCCCACTGAACAGAGAGAATTAAAACCAAGTGAAGAAATTTCCTTCTGCATGAAAGACAGCTAGGCACCCAATAGTAGTGGAAGTTAGATGCCTAATTCTCATCTGTAGCTCTGAAAATGTGACCAGCTGATAAAAGAATGTCATTGAACTGTACAGATTTATTCTAAAATATCAGTACTTAAAAGTGGCACAAAGGTCTGGCATCCTCTTGTGCGCTCCTTAGATTTTACAGTCGTAATTATTTGGAAACTGTGTACTCTTTGATTTTCTCTGAT
This sequence comes from Dromaius novaehollandiae, assembly GCF_036370855.1. Taxonomy (NCBI): domain Eukaryota; kingdom Metazoa; phylum Chordata; class Aves; order Casuariiformes; family Dromaiidae; genus Dromaius; species Dromaius novaehollandiae. The sequence goes on along the minus strand of NC_088101.1, from coordinate 18,316,549 downwards.
AGTGCATTAATATACAAAGGAGGGAGAAAGAGCTGTATTTCTTTACACTGAACTTAACGTACCTTGCAGGCATTTCGAAGTGAAGTATATCTTGAATTATGGAGAGCATGTACTTGTTCATTTCTGGAGGCAGTTCGCCAATGGAGAGCAGGATGTTTTTCACTTCCATGTAGGATGGGTTACTGTTTAAGATGATAGCAGCTGCAGTAGTTCGCACTGTCTTTTCGTGGACTTTACGACTCTGGTGGTATATCCTGTTCATTGTTTTCTTCACCTGGTCAGGAAACAGGTTATGCATTCAATGCTCATGTAGATGACTGGGCAAAGTCCGGCTTAGAATCTCATTTATGTTAGCTTAAACTAGGTCCGTAGCTACTGCTAGGATTTTAGGATGTATTTTTAGCACACTGTTTCTCGTGGTCCTCGTGGAATTTATTAGATGTGTATAGGGCAGTGACCACATGGGCAAGTGAGGCATCTGTTATGTTCTCTCAACCACAATCCAAATACAGCCTCTTTTTGACAGTGTGACTGTAAATAAATAAGAGCATTAGGAGATTCAAACACTGTGTCAGTGATAAGATCAAGAGAGAGATTTCCTTGACTCTTCGGGGGAGAGGTATCTTAAATCTTGCTGTTTTCACTCACTGGATACTACCTGTGGCAGCCCCACATCCCTGAGAAGGTGAGCAGTTTATGACACATCTTTGTTACAAATAAAGTCACAGTGACAGAATAGCTTGTCAGCTGCCTCAGGCATTTGCATTGCGAAGTGGCACCATGATAAGCCAGTCAAGGCCAGCAGCAGTAGGTGGGAAACAGGACGTCGGGTAATGCAGCACAGGCAGCACCTCACATCCTGCTACGTTGTATGTCTTCTCTCACCCTTGGAGGCTGGAAAGTAAGATGCAGCTATTTTACCCTTCTCTTGTTTTCATATATTCTCCACGGCTATGTGAAAGCACAAGAACAGAGGTTGTGCAGGTCCCCATGTCCGCTGTTTCTAATGTCTCCTGTACATTGTAGGGGAGGTGTGGTCATGTGAAGAGCGCTCTAACCTGCCCCATGACTACCTGCCACCTCTCATGGCTCTGTATAACTCTGGAGCCAAAGGCTGAGTAGCACTGGCAGACTGGAAGCTGGGGTTTGGAAAGCAAGACTGTATAGCGTTTTCTGGCTAGAATTGATGTGTGCAAAAAAATTTCCTGGAGGAAAAAACATACATAGGGCATATTTAAAAAGTGAGGGCTGACAAAGGAACTTTGTTCATTTACATTTGATTTTTAATATGATCTCTTGCACTTCTTTTCCTGGGCAGTGTATTTTCTTACCTCTTTGGTGAGAAAAGAAACATCGTATCTCTGCAGGGCAGTGGCAGCAATGTTGCTGATGGGCCCTTCTTCTGACTCAGCGTACTTCAGAAGCACTGGGATTGCTTCAGGGAGACGCGCGTTCTTCAGTGCCAGCAGGTACATCTTCACATTGTCACCTTTCTTAGCTTTCTCCAGTCTACGTAGAATCAGCTTCTTGGCTTCCACGACAGCCTAAAGAAAATCAACAGCATGTTGAAGAGGTGATCATAAACCCACCTTACCTTCCCCCAGAAGTAGGAGTGGCAGGGCTGGTTTTTAGCATTTTTTGGTCTAAAGCATTATTGTGCTGGGTTAGCAAATGTGTCATTTGTGAACTGTATGTTGACAGCTTCTTTTAAGCTTTAACTTACAGTCCCAGTGACACCTGGATTTATCACTCAATAGCTGTTCCTGTCCTGATTGAGGGGCTTCACGGGTTCTACTCAAGGGGCCAGGAGAGACAATTAAAAACAGTGACAAGGGAAGTCTTTCCCAGTGTTTCATAATACACTGTTTTAAGAGTGCCTGGCAACTAACAGGGAAAGGAAAAAAGGATTTCTAAGGGCTGTTCAGGTGCTCTGTGCTTTTTCAACAGCGTGCTGCAATCCCGAATGCCCACAGATCCAACAGGCAGCAATGCTTCATCTGATCACCCTCATCCTATATCCCCAGCATGTCCTAAACTTGCCCCTCAGTCTATGATCAAGGTGATAGCCTTCCTCCTGGGCTCTGTGCATGTTTGGGGCAGACTTCAATATTTGGACCAATGACTTTCCTTTGCAAAGCTGAGATATTCTAAGGTGATTTCAAATGTTATACAGATCCTGACTCCTCTAGTGTTTCTCTGAGGACATGCAAAGCTTTTGGACAAGTGAGCGTGAGTACTGCTTCTGCTGACAGACTGGGCAGTGAGAAAGAGTTGTGTTAAACAAAGGCAAATCAGGAGAAATCCACAAGAATGGGGAGAGAGATCAGATTAAATCCTAAAATTGACAAAATAGATACCATTTTAAAAAAATCCTCCATCTATTAAACATGGCAGTTTATGGTCTTACTTTACAGCAGAAGGGAAAATGCTACCAATGTCTCATATGATCTCCCAGTAGCATCAACAGGGATCATTCCTGTGTCCCAGATCAGAATTTGGCCAGCAGTGAAAAGCAAATACTTACCGGAAGTTTGCAGCCTTCTCTCTCACAGAGCTTTCTGATAAGTGCTCCCATGACAATGACAACAGTCTCTCTGATTTCTTCATTTGCAATCTTATCCTGGAACTTAGTCTGTTATTTAAAAGCAACAGTTAGTCTCCCTGTCTAAAAATGATGAACCACATTCTCAATTCCTATGAATGTCAGTGCAATGCAAAGGCAGTGATCATCTTGAGCTGGGTGCACAGCGCTGCTCTTTCAGTACACGTTAGCTCAGTGCCATTTTTCCCTTGCATTACATTCAGTGTCTCAAATAGCACAATTCATTTTGAAGCTGTTTTCAAAAGAAAGAATATTAAATGGTGACAGGACTCTGATAAGGCTTTTGCTCCTTAAATTGTTCTGTTAACACTCAGAACAATGTTTTTTTCCCAAGGAGAAGGTGTCGGTGACATTTTACTAAGGAAATAGTCTTTTGTATGAATGCCTATGAATTTTTGTTATTTCTAGGCTATACGCTAGTGGCACACTTAAAGGAAACCCTGGAAGGGGAAAGGAAAGGAATGTTGGAAACCCCGTGACAGTGTCCCTCTTCCCTTCTCCCTTGACAAAGATGAGGCTTAAGAGTAGTAACTCCATTGTATTTCCTTTCTGTCTTTTGACTTACGGTTAAAGCTTTCAGGAGCATTTCATTTGGGTGAGAAGCAAATCCACAGGCATATAGGAACCGCTCCTGCAGTATAGCACTTTTTTCATTCTTAAAGTCTAGAAACTCCAGCATGGCCTCCAGAGATGCTGGGGTCTGGGCAGATGTTACAGCATCCACTAACTGTGGACTATAAAGAAGAAATGGAAATGAACATATCATTGTAATGAGCTAGAAAATACTGAAAAGACTAGTGCTGCTGTAATTTATGATTATAACAGCTGCTATAATTTGTTTGAAAGGTTCAGACTGTGTGTATGGTGGGACTCAGGAATACTTTCCAGCTCCCAAGTCTAGGTGCACATGATGGTCATAACCAGACCCCAATATTAGGACAACATCCACGCATGAACTGTCCCCTTCTCCACTGTATTTCCACTTGAAGGAAACCAATGGGCAAGTCAAGAACAAATTACAGAGTGTTTCAGGTAAGCTTTGGGTAAGCTACAAGGCATGTTTGCCCTGCACTTTAGCTATTTTCTGAGTGGCTGAACAGTATATTGCAAATATATTGCAAATACATTTTATTACAAAAACAAGCACAGCTTTACTGGAAAAGTCGTTTTCCTGTACAGTACTGAAGATTGGTTTTGGACAGCTAGCCACTATAACTGAATTTGTTTACATGCATTTTGCCCTTCTGCGGTTTTAAGTAACTGAAACCTTGTGAAAATTTGTCCACGATGACTTACAGGAGTTCGTTATTTTCACTTCTAAGAATCTGCAGTATCTCCTCTTTTGCAGCTTTTCTGAGGGTCTGAATGAGGGACAAAAAGCTTCTTGTTGCTTCAGCTTTGGAAAGGTTTTCAGGATGCAAATGTTTTCTGATGCTCTGCCAGTGTTCAGAAAGCTGCAAAATAATTCACATGGTATCAATCTCTCAAACAGTGGTTTCAATTCTCAAAAATCAGACTTAACTAAATGCAGATATATGGGCCAGATACTGCTCGAATTAGCTGAAATCTCATATATTGGTGATCCCGTAGCTAAATTTTAGTTAATTTGTTTATGATATCCCAGCACAACTATATCTGAAACCTTTCTATAGTGCAGGCACAGCTGTGTCTTTTCCAACACTAATGCAAAACCTAATTGCTTAGTATGTAACTGGAATAAGGTAAATTCTCTTTTCTTGCAAATGTACTGTGCTTTCTGGTGAATGCAGAATTCTGTTCTTATTTTCTTCTAAATCAGTTTTTTAAGGTGAGAGATGCCCAATTCACAAATTAATCATATTTTCTTAGAAGAAGTGGCTTGTGTGGAACAGGATTAAAAGTCCTGTAAGTAACTCTCATTTCTTATTCATAAAACTGCATAAGATGGGGAGGGATTTGTGGTTACTTTATAATGTGATAGGTGAAAAAGCTTCTTCATACTTCTGGCTGTTGCTGTCAGCTTCTTTGTACTTCTCGTTGTTGCTACGTTTATTCCACACGCTATGATTTTGACCTAGTTCTGAAGAGCCAACCTGGTACCAGAGCAATATGACTGGGTTTGTAGGTGCTGTGGACAGACCTCTAGCCTTTCTCAACTAACACAGTGGTGCGGTCCCTAGTACTGGAGCTGGCTTGTTTGGAGGCCGCTCAGACAGTTGTGTGTGCTGCACATTGCATCCTTCTGTGTGGACATACTGCCATGGCACGCCACGTAAAAGTTACCAGAAATAAACAGGACAAATTGGCTAAAAATCCTTAGCGCAACATTGGGATCACGAGTGTGCAGCTGTGACTGATGCCTCTGAGAAAAACTAGAGGACACGCTAATGGAATAAACTGTCCGATGGGAAAGTTTCTTCTGGTTTCCGAGGAGCTGGGAATGTCTGTATGCGGTGAGCCATGAGCAGTTCTAGACAGTCCGTTCTCTACAGTGCATTTTTAATCCTTCCTCTAGTAACTTTCCAAACTTTCTCCTTAGCAGTCATTTAGAAACCTGTGTTGCACGTTTAGAGACTGAAGTTTGGGAGGGCTTTGTCCTTCCAGCTGCACTCCCATAAGAAACTGGTGCAGGTATTTTGACCTTTTCTCTCTCATTTGCCTTTGCCTCTGTTATCTAAAATTATCAAGAACATTCTTGGGTGAAAACTCAGCTGTTCTTTGCAGCAGTGTTTACTGCAGTTTTCCTAAGTGGGAAATAACACTAACACCCATTTGACCTTTACTAAAATTTTTCCCCCCTTCATGGGTTTTGCATTAGGCAATAACACTTGAACCTGCTGGCGAATAGAAGTATCATTCAGCAGTACAGAGTGCAACTTCCATCAACTATAACAAACAATAATTAGGCAACATTGATTGAGACATAGGATATTTCCTGGGGATTAATAAACAGCTGGAAGGAGCTCATGATCTGAGGCATAGATGGGTCTGTTAACATCAACTGGTGGTTAGAGCTTAGCACCAAGGTCAGTGTGACTATTATAAGCTGAAATTGGATAAACATGGGGCACTTTCTATTCCCCCTGTTGAAGTAGCAGCATAGTGCAGCAAAGAATCTCTAACCTCATTAATCCTTTTATTTTTTGCTCTGCAGAGCCCAGCTGTAAGGGCTGCTCTCAGTCAGCTTAGCCTATAGCCTTGTGACTAGCAAGGTGAGAGATGTGAACTGGAGCAACCACAAGCAAAAGAGAGAGTGGAGTCCCAGTCATCTTCTTCTGGGGGTGCTCTGACCATCCAGCCATTACAAGGAGCAGCTGCCTTCTCCTGCAGCAGCCATGATTTTAAAAAACAATATCCACAGCTGAATTTTGTGAGGGGCACCGTTCTCTTGACATGTATGTCAGGCAGTTTGGATTGAATGCCCCAGGGGTTCAGACACAGATGCATACACTTGCACCTGGGAACTCAGCCAAGCTCAGACAGGATGGTGGTGTCCTCTGATCAGACCAGAGCACTTCTGGGCACTCTGGGAAAATTCAAGCCAAACCAAGAGTTGCTAAAGCAAGCAGGACTTTGTTTTGAATGTAGGTGCCTGAGGGCTGCCTTAGCAGCCTGCACAAAGGTGTCTCAGGTAATGTGAACCCAGCCAGTAGGCCCAGGTGGTACAGCTATGCAGATTACTGGCTGTGTTTCTGCAGTGCTGCCCCTGAGCTAGCCCACGTGCCCTGCACGGCCTCTGCTACCTCTGGCACAGTGCTGGGAAATGCAGCTGTACACATTCCAGCCTGAGCTGGTTGGGGGCAATCAGGATGCATCTCTGCACCATCAAAATGGACATGAGCAACACCTGGGTTTGCGTTTAGTCCCCCATCACTGATTGCCTGCCTACTGTTAATAAAAATCATGTCAAGTAGACAAGGGAACACTCCCAATGCAAATGCTGCTTGCTGTGTTAAATACTTGAACTCTGAGATGCAGCTTCTCTTGTCAACTGGTGCCTGACTTATTCTGTGGCCTTAGGCACACACAACCCCAAGCCAAATTTTTCAGATGCTGGCTGTCCAAGATGAAGTAGAACAAAAAACTCCTTGATTTCAAAAAGGACAAGCATCCATTTCAGTAGGAACCATCAGCTCAGCTCTTCTGAAAAGAGAATGCTTTATGATACTGTTTAAACATAGACATCTAGGCCTGAATTTAAATGTAAATGTTGGCCATAATCTCACAGACACTAGTGCTGCCATCTGTGAAATGGGGATAGTAATGGCTATTTCACCAAACTCATAGAGGCACAGATAAGATTTGTTACAATTCGTAAAGGGTTTTGAAAATGTAGAACTGTAGGGCATGCCATGTCAGCATGGCATTAATGTATACTATGATATATAAGTACCAAATGTTATGTTGCTGCTTTGGATACAGTGTTCTGTTTATAGACCCCATCTTTTCATAGCAGTTACTGTAAAATACAGTGAGAAAGCAGGACTTCATTCTCCTCGTTCCATTAGGTTTATAATGACATACCTTAGTCCCCAGGCAGTGCTCTGGAAATATACCCCATGTTTGTTATCTTGGTCTGGAAATTATCTGTACAACTATTAGGACAAACTCAGTTCCAAATAATAAATTGGTCAGCACAAACCCTGACGGGCAGAGTCTGGGGAAGAGCACCTGTCCCTGCTCTGTTTCAGATCCCTTGATGTTCCCTACTCAGAGCCACTTCAGCACGCATGCAGCACCATTTCTATTTCATTTTCTCCAACATATTTTATCTACTCTGCAGCTCCACAAGCATTAGACAAGCTAATTTATTACAGGGTGATGTTATTTCCAAATAACTGTTATAAGTTCCAATATAGTAAGGTATTTGTGCTCATAAGGAATATCTCTGGAGGTTTAACGTGTGCTGAATAGAAGCCTTATCTTGCTTATTAAAAAATGATTGAGAATAATCTTTAATGTTGCCATTCACTGCTAAATTAATTCAACAATGGCAAGAGCATTAAAAATATTTGCTAACAATCACTGTAGCAATTTATATTAGTGTTTATGACAACTATTATCAGCAAAACAAAAGATATTACACTTTAAAAGTAGTTTTTTAACAATACTAAATTTTGGTAGTCTTTAAATGTTTTAAATATATAATATCAAGGTGATTTTTACTGGGGCATGGGAGAGATAAAGAGAGTGTTGGACTTGCCAAGAATACTAAAGCCCCATTTTATATTTATAAAATACCTCTAAAGTCATTAAAATAAAAGACTTCCTGCAAGCTCAGGCAGTGAGAACAGGCTATATATATTGCCCACAGATATTTAGCCTGCGTAAGGATTGGATAACTACCTTTAATTTCTAGGAGCAGTTCAGTTCCTCCATGACGGAGAATCGTGTATGAACACTGGCAACCCATCCTGATAGCCATTTCCCACTCCATTACCCAGAAGAAATAAACTTTGGCCAACTCAGGGTTGACAGAGATGAGATGATACAAAAGGCTGTTGTATTTTCTAGAGGTTTGAGAAACACTGCACTGCATCATTCAAAGAGAGCAAAAAGTCAGGTACTTCTAGACGCAGATCCTAAAATACCCTTTCCTGGCAGGGCACCATTGCATCACTGCAGTGCTCCAGAGTGTGGGGCAGTGCTTGTGATTTATGTTAGACATCTCCTAGTGGACTGCTAGAACAGAAATGTCTTTTTCACACACGTTCTGCTCAGTTAACCGACCTGGCGTCCAAGAAGTCGTAGCAACGTGTTTACTTACTGATGGACACTTTTTGCATTCAGCTTGGACAGTCTTGGCTACCAGCGGCACTGCTACGTAACTAGAGCCCAAAGTCTTGATAACTCCGTCAACTTGCTTCGCAGCAAAGAGTCCAGGGCCGGCTTGTATCGACTTCAGTTCCAGTCTCTGCCTGTGCATCCATACATTGAAAACACTGTTAGAGCTCATGCATTTTGAAGAAATGCAGAAATCATGGGGAGAAGAAGCCAAAAAAAAAAAAAAAACAAACCAACCCTCCACTGACCAAAAATACAGAACAAAGAATTGGTGAAGAGTCCCCTGTCTCATTTTAAAATGTTCAGAACATGGCACGTCTGTGGCTTTTTTAACGTAATAGAGGTATTTAGTACCTGCAGAATTATTGCTAGAGAGAAATGACATGAAATACCTAAATAGTAGACTTTCTAGAGTATGGGTCTATAGCACATGGTGAACAGCCTTCTGTAACCATATACATTCTGCAATGTTTCAAATACTTCTTTATAAGAAGACCTTGAAATTGAGATTCTGAATGTACTTTCCCCCCCATCAGCTGTATCTATATCATAATACTAAAGAAGTGCCTGAATCATTTCCCTAATATGAGTATCTCCAGACTTTCAGTGTTGCAGACACAGACCTAGGTTTCATTGTTGTTTCCTTTCTACGTATCAGATTTTGCTTTCTATACCTCTGAACTTTCACATATTAGAAATGCAGATCCATCTGAAGTGTTTCTTAATAAATGAGAGGGTGCAGAAGCAGAGCACCTACAGAAATAATGTATTGCTTAAAATGGTTTGACCAGTTCCAGCTATTTTCATTTCATTATTTATGAATGCCATTATTTATTATTTGCAGTGTGGTAGAGCCTTTAATCAAAGTTGGGCTAGGTGCCATATGGATACAAAATAGATCTAAATCCTACCTTGAGAGTTTACAGTTTTAGACTGTGAAGCTGTGATGGTTACATGTACATATGTAACCTGAGTTGAACCATTAGTCCTGCTGCCATCAATGGCAGTCAGATTGCCCAACTTACTTTGAAACTACTTTGGCATCTGTTTTTCGTCGGGAATTCAGAAACAAAGCATAATTCTCTTCTGCCTTAATGGATTTGATGAAACTGTCTTCCAGCACATAAATTGTGGCAGACGTGGCTTTTGTGCCAACATCTAAAATCTGAAAATAATTTAAAAATAAACCAAAAGAAGGGCTGATCAGTAAATGACAGAATAGGACCAGATCCTACAGTTCTGAATCAGAGCAAAACTCATAATGAAATAAAACCAAATGAGCAAAGTGTGTGTGAGTTGACAACATCTCAACCTAAGCCTGAAAACCAGGATCTCATAAATTTCTTCTACAATAATAATCTAGTCACTTCTGCACCATATGTTTCAAATTCATTACTTTACATAAGAAAAGCCACAGAGGAAGTTATGGAATAGGTTGTAGCCGAGAAAATGTCCGGTAATACATTTAGTTGAAAATAAACTTGAAAATAAGATGAGAAGCTTTGCCAGGGAAATCTCTAATGGATAAGATTTATTCTTGTGCATACCTGGAAAGCAAACCAGCCATCAGGTTTGGTGTGTTTGTACTGATTTGTCTATAAACAAGTTGAATTCTTTGTGGCAAGTGTGAAAATTAGGAATGCAGTCATTGTGTTAAGCTGGTTTATTAACAGACAGTATGCTACCTTTGCACTTCTCTGAGCTGAGAAAGGTAAGTTTCTGCCAGGGAGAACTGGCACTTCTCCAGCTTGCGCTCAGCAGTAACCACATAGAAGGGCAGTTACTAGTAGTGAGGGATCATTAAGGCAGTAGTAGGGCTTCAGTTACCTCTGCAGCCCATCTCCTACCTTATAAGTGTGCCTTTGGCAAGCATACTATTCCTTTGAGCTCCCAGGTCAAGGTCTTGCCAGCATTTATTGAACATGCTAAATACTGCTACTTAGCAGATGACAAAAGGGTTACAATTGTCACTAGGACTGTGACCTTATGTAACATTTACTGCCAAAGAAAAAGAAGTCTCACATTGATTAAAACTACAGTACAGCCAGGAAAAAAATGCTGCTGATTTGCATAGAAACTAAATTATATTATGGATCTAAAAATGATGTGAATTAGTGTGCTGCACTGAATGTCAGCTGAGCCAAGCTGGTTTACACAAGAGGAGAATCCTTTCCCTGTTCTCCCTGTGGGTGCTACATGCAGGACTGTACTCCCAACACTACAGATGTATATGTAGAATTTGTTTTCTGTAATGCAAGAAAGAGCTTTTGAGAAAATGAGTGATAGCTAATAAGGATATATTTTAAATAGGCAAAACAGATTTTATTCTGTTAAATAAATGGTACCTCATTGGGGCTGGTGAATCCTGTCTTTTCTATTTTACAGGAGTCCAGGGCTTTAATTTTAGTCACTTGATCTTGCCGAACATGGTAAGTAACATTGCATTCGCCAGATACATCCACCTTGGAAAAAAAGAGTAAGATTAGTATCTGAACGTCACTCATTTCTGACTTACTCTGATGTGTGTTTTCCTGTTTATTTTTCTCTCCCTTTCTTTGCTCAAAGAGAGACTTCTGGGAGTTGAAACTGTAGACAGCTGCAGGAGGCCTGTGCTGCTATGGACGATTTCTTGAATATATCTCTTGGACCTCGGAACACCCTCCAGAGACCAACCATTTTCTTCACTGATGGCATCAGGTACCTAAGATGCTGCACTGTTTCGGTTTGAGCTCATTTACCAGTTTTGAAGGTGAAGAGAGACTGCTGTTTTATTTTTCCTTATATCAGTGTTTCTAACTTCTGTTTTGGATAGGCAGAGGTGTTTTTCGTTAGATGGCTATGAAGGAAAGTAACAGTGTTTGTTTAAACAAAAAAGTTAGGAAATACCTGGCAGGTGGCACCATACTTAAGAATCTGAGCTAAATTCTAGCTTTCCTTATGTTGTCAGATGCAAAAATTTAACTGCATAATGCAGGTTAAATGGATGCAGATAAACCATTGCTAAGGTTGTTTGGATACTCTTTATTTGATTTAAAATAACTTAAATAAATAATAAACACATTAGACAATAAATTAATAAAAATAATAATAAATAATAATTTTAACAGTAATTTCAAATAATGATTTTAAATGCCTTGTGAACCAACCAGCTTCAAACCACAGCATTATAACCTCTTTTATAGTGCTGTGGTTTAAGTTGGTTTATTACCAAATTCTGTTAAATTCATAAGTGTATTTTAAATCAAATGGATTTCACCGATTTTTTAAAGTTAACAGCAGCAACATGACTTTTGTCACTAAATATTCAGAATATTAACTTTACGTCCCCAACTTCAAATCTGATCAAAGGGCTGATTTCTGTTACGCTTCCTTCTGAAGCCAACAGGAGCCACAGACATGCCTTTTAGAGCAGACTGGGCTCTGCATGTCTCTGATAACCAGTGTCTTGTCAGATATAGCACCATACCTCACGGGCAGCGCCAGAGTGCAGCTGGAGCTGGAAAAGGCTAGCCAGACCTCTCTTTAGATTTTGAACAAGAGCAGGCTCATTTTGATACGAGTAGAAGTTTTTTACCTGTAGGAATAAAACAAGTATATTACAAAACTGCCCCATTAAATCTGGTTAAACAAGAAAGAAAAAGTGAGGATCCCTTCTGTAAAAACTCCCTTTACTTTTTCTGATTGTGAAGCTGAACTTTGGACCTGTTATCCTTATTTAACCAAACTCCAGAGGCTGCAGGACCTGGCTGATGACAGTACAAAGATGGTTCAGACTTCAGCTCTACCTAAAGAGAGTTTCAGTTCTGTGAGCATCTTTTCTGAATGCTAATTAGAGAGAATTTAGAAGGAAAATGGGAAACTAAATATAATGTCACAAGTGACTGATTTTTCTACGTAACCCCCACGGAAACGTTCCTTATCAAGATGTGAATTGAAATGCTCTGGCTTTACATCCCATAGTAGGTCTTGCTTCCTTTCCCCCCTCATGCACATATTTGTTGCACTTTAATCACAGGTTACAAAAAAACAGAATGAATCATAGCATAGTTAGTGTGACTCAAATGACGTGTCACATACATCACAACCTTTGAACTACATGGATCAACTGTTATGCTTGAGCCTCTCCTCTGGTAACAAAAGACTTTGCACCTCCACTTTGCATTCAATGTGCTTTAAAAGTGCACTTTTTCAGGAACTGTAAGCACTATCAGTGTGTTATCTCAGGGCAACCCTGGAAGGGGAGGTCACTGTGCCAGAGATGAAAGTATCACACCACAGAGAAATCAGAAAGGCAGTGCTCAGAACCTATTGCACAGGAAAAAGCCCAACTTTTTAATACTACATCTCAGTCGTAGCATGTGAACTGCCTCTAGCAGTGTGTTTGCAGTGCACTGGCAGCAGATATATTTTGACTGTGTTCTTCGGATAATTCAAGCCTCATTTAGGGACGTGTACGGTTGGGAGCCAGTGCTGTTCTGTTTCTTTTTATGTTGTGTAAAACTGATGACAGGGCTGAGTCTGAAAGTTACTGAGCAGGCCTGATAGCAGCTGCAATTCAGCTGGCTGAGCTGGCAGCCAGGATATGTGCTCAGTGCCTATTTACAGCAGTAGGTAAAGATCCTGTTGGGATAAGGTGTCACAGCCCTCACTCAGCTCCACAGAAGAGTAAAAGGGAGTGTGACCTTCAACCTTCCTCCTTTCACACTGCCCCTCTGCCCATGTCCTACCTGCCGAGCATTGCTCGGGCTGTGGCTGGGAGAGCAGGGCTCTCGGCCTAATGCGCTCCGCCACAAACAACGGGGGGGGGGGGGGGGGGGGGTAAACGAGCATGGAGAGGAGGCAGGAGCGGCCTTCTCCAGCCTTGCCGCTCCCTGGCCAGAGGGTAGGCCGAGCACAAGGGGGCAAGTGAGCCGCTCCACAGAAAAAGGGAGAGATGAATTTACTTCATTGCCTTTCCGAGCGAGACTGGGACTCGGAGAGCTGCAACTGGACATGGGTGCCCCGAAGGCGGGAGACTATGCTTTGGTCCTCTCTCAGGGCAGGGTTGAAAATCCAGCCTGTCAGTGAGGACAGGCAAACCAAGGTGCGCTTGCTCACAGATCCTTTTCTTCTGATATTTGGAGACAGTTTGCCAGTAGAGGAACAACACAAAAGGCTGTAGCTCTTTCAGCATCAAGCTCATTAATTTGGAACCATTGAACGGCAGGTGACACTCAGGTAAATAAGCAAGCCAGAGAGGGGTAAAGCAGTCCCACTAAAACGGTTGATGTGGGTTTAAAGTTATTAACACTGTTCTTGACAGGCTTGGTATAGTCTCCCTCATAATAAACTGTATCTCTTTTTCTGCCTTTAGACCTTGGATAAAATCCTGGCCTCACTGAAGTCAACAGCAAAAGCCTTAAACAGCACCCCTGTGTGTGTATGTATGTATGTGTATATATATATATATGTATATATGTGTGTGTGTGTATGTATGTATATATACACATATATTTGTGGCCAATATGTTAACTGTTTACTTCATACTGTATGGTATTCTCAAAGCACAAGGGGCTTGGGCTGGAGGAGCCCCTTGTACAGGAAGATTACAGTCTGTTCCAAACTACTGTATTTTAGGTAGAAAGATTATATTGTATTAAGAAAACTAAGCGGACAGTGAATTGTTCTCCAAGCCTGTAAGGAAGGATTTGTCTCAGGTTTCCTCAGGGAATGTGTGTGTGAATTTTAAAAGATGGGGTCTTACTTTTCCACGGGTTAACTGAAGAACTATGGGCCTCTGTAAAGCTTCCAGATACTCTTTCCCAATGATCTTCTCTGTGCTTTTTCCTTTGAAGATGTTTTTAGTGTCCGGACGTTCATTTACATTTGCAACTTGGATATCTCTTATCTAACAAAGTAAAAGCAGAGAAAATTCATTTAGAGAGCAGTCTAGCATTGGACTGGGGAAGGCTAGATAGACTAAATCACCTAATAAATCTTTTCTTTCTTAATTTCTGGTTCTGATCATTAGTTTTCCATGATGTCTATGTCTACATGTTCAGAAGAAATTGAGAGTCACCGTTGGGGAAATACTCAGCTTAAAGGTAAGCAACAAAACCTGTTCATACTTAGAACATGTCACGATGCTCAGGTGAGAGCTGTCAGCTAAGAACTTCAGGTGACCTACTACCCATCCTGTAGGTGCTTGCACAAAATTTCTTTGAAGCTATGGAAGCTGTATGAAGCAATTTCAAAATATAGGAGATATTTTGAAGTCCTGGCTTATGATGTTAGGTACATTTTTGTAAAAGTCATTCTATAGGAGACAGCTAATTGAAGAAACTGTTTGTAGTTAATGAGACTGTGGAAGAATAAAAGACTTGGCTTATCTTTTGAAAACGTGTTCTTCAAGAACTATCTGTTTATGTAGTCAGTTAAACAATTAGATAAATGCATAAAGAATTGGGCATATGTGAAGTTTTTTGATGGCATTGATTACCGTAATTTTGATCAACTGGTCGTCATCATTGTCGGGATTTCTCCATAAGAGGTTGACATCCACACCAGAAGAAATCCGGTAGCCTGCACTATCCTGTAGTGATGCTTTAACCCGGTCAATAAACACTTCAGATGAATAAGCAAATTTATATATCTTGTCATTATTTAGGCTTGGTCCAGTGGTGTGCCCTGTTTGGAAAGAACAGGATGAAAAACACACTTGTCAGTATTTTAGAAATTATCAACCCCCATAATCTCTTATTTTCTCTAAAAATCACCTTTAGAAAAATTAAAACTGCAGTTGTCAACAGAAGACATATGGGACTGATCCTTCTACCCTTGCTTACAGGTGCTGTCCCACTGGGGCTGTATTGCAGCTATTTTTTTCTGATTAAATTGACATCAATCTAAGGTAAGAATGTCCATAACATTCATTGTTCTAACTCTGCACTTAAATACAAAAAAGAGTCACTTTCCTTACCCTGGATATTGTAACATTAGAAACTAATCCAAAGTTGTTTGCAAATTAAAATACTTTAAGAAATCATGCAATGCATGCAATGCATATGCTTATCAATTTGAAATGTACTGACATCTTTTGTTGGAGCCGATAGAAATTGCTCTCTGCAACTTTTGCACATTTATTGGGAATTTTTCTATTGAGAGCCTTGCTGTGAATGTAATGAAGACATTGGGAAAATATTTTTTAGATCAAATAATTAAGCTCTTGTTCTTCAAATTAAATAAATGTCCCTGTAGCTGTGACGTTGTTGTTAGATTTATATTGATGTATTTTAAGGGATATAAAACACCAATTCCTAACATAAATCCAGCTTTCCAACTTGCGTACCTAATTTTTATGGTGATATTTCCATCTGCATTAACAACAAATTGGACAGGCTATTCCCAAGGAATTCAGTTTCAGTGTTGCTTGTGTAAATGAAATCTGCACTATAGAAAAGTCTTGGGTTTTTTTCCTTTATAAAAGTACTTAGAGTGCCCTATGCCCACATCCTTCCCTGTCTTTTCTTTTTTTCATACACAGTTCTGCGGGAAATGTGTACCACTATAACACCGGTGTCACAGATTTCTACATTTCTACATAGCCTCAGGCATAGGAATTAGACCTGCCCCTAAGAGCCTTCACGGTGTTTGCATTCATTCTGCCCATAGGAGAAGCTGTATCATTTGAGCTTTAAACTGCATTAAGAAAAATGTCACTGCAATTTTTTTTTAACGTGACCAAGGAAAATCAATTTCTTCTTGAATACTCTTTAAATATTTTGTTATGAAGGATATACATGACATTCCTTTTCACTGTTTTCAAGGACTTCCCTCTTTTGGTGTGGTTGGCTACAAAGGTCTCTTCCACACAAGAAAATCTGATGAACTCAGTTTGTAGAGGGAAGGGAGGAGAACCTGGCGGTACACAAAGTGCTGTTACATCCGCAAAGTAAATACACATACAGTGACCTTAGGTGCTATCTGTCAGTGTTGCAGGCCTAGCCCCTCAGAGCCTAATGCTGCACCACTGCAACCAATGGGAATTTCTTCATGGAGTTCAGTAGGTGCAGGGCAGAAATGAAAACTGTACACAAAGTTAAACCAAGAAAAGCAAAGTGCTGGAGATGCATCTCAGTCTTATGACAAGTACAGGAAAAAAAAAGAAAAAAGAAAAAGCTACCAAAACATCTCAGACAGATTCTTAAACAAGCTGTAATGTGATCAGTGTGTCCAAAGTCCCTTGCAGAGAATCAGCAGGCTATCTTGATATATTTTGTGTTCCTCAGTGCTTTATTTGACTCTGCTAAATAAATTTAAATTAACTGCATTAGTAAAAAAGGAAGAACACAGTACTTGTTTATTCCACAGCCAGATTTTAAATCCTCATTAGGTGCACCCTGTAATTCCATCATGGCTGGACAGATTTCTTCTGAAATGCTCAGAGAGTCCAAAACCATGTTTTTTAAGGTTTTCTTTGCTTCTTTCCCCTTTTTACTCAGATATCATAGCACCACACTAAGGTCAGCTTCAATTCTCCATCATAAGGTCAGCATCATTCTCCAAGCAAAAAGGCAACCCCACCAAGTCTGGTCTGCAGCTTGTGTACGTTGGCAAAGCTACACAGAACTAATCCGATTTATGATTTACGCCAGTTGAAGATCTGGCCTGGCAAGTTTGGTAATGCCTGGGGAAGCAGCCTGTTTGCATGTGAAAGCTCAGAGTTATGACTGTTGATTTTTTTGCAGGGATGCTAAAGTATTGATGCTGGCATGGGGCTGTTTTGGTTTTGTCCTATTTTTATGTCTACTTTTAAAAAAATCACCTAGAAGTGTAAAACCTTTCCTGCAGGTTTACCGTGAATTTCCTAGTCATTTTGCTTCACCCGTTTCCCTCACTTCCATCACATTTGGAGCTACATTGCTGTTGAAAGCAGAGGGTGCTCAGTGCCTGCCTAGAATGCCTGACAGTGCCTTTCAGGAAGACCTGTTATTCCTTGGGATAACTCTCTGAGAAGGTTGTTTCCTGGTTTGAAATATCCTTCATTTGCAGTAGAAGTGGCAGCACTAATGATTTAGTATCAGCTGAGATTTTACAAGTGCAACCTTCTAGGTGCTTTCTACAAGTGCAACCTTTCTTCACAGGTGCGTGGAGGATGACACAGTCCTGTCTAAAGACAAGAGGTGGGGGGAAAGCACGTCCAAGTAAAATGATCTGAGTGCTGAGACATATGTCTTATTAGTTATAGTGGATGTCTGTGGTTTTGCTCCCCCTCTCTTTTCAGTTAAAGGCACCTTACCTCTGTCCTCTTCTTTTCCCACAGTTCAGCCCATATACATATGTATTTTTTTTTCTTTTTGTAACAGTTCCTTCCATTTTACTCCCTTTCAACATTTGCTTGTCTCCGTATACAAAAGAACTGTTCACACCTGAGGGCAACAGATGAGCAAATGATGCAGGCAGGCAGCTTCTTGTGAGTGCCATGGAAGAGATGAGTAATTGCAAAGTATTTTGGGGAGACAGAAGAGTATTAGGGTCTGAAGGTTTTCCCCATTCCATATGTGGAAAATGCTGGGGGAGCCAGGGCAGAAGACGTGTTTCGCTGCAAGCCAAATATCACTCAGGGTAAAGGGTGACCCAGTGGTGGATCATGATATGAGAAGGAGCAGGGATGAGGCAAAAACAATGGTACCATTTAAAAAGAAATATTCCTATACCTTTCTGATAGAAACCTTTTTTTAAAAAAAAATACTGTCTTTAGCAGCTCTTTCCTTTGTATTCCACATAGTGCTGTGATCCATGAAACTCATATCGCCGTTTCTATTTCAGCTGATGGCAGACTTCCCACTGACCGAGAAGGGAGCAGAAGCGGACATAAAGACTGCATTCTGTCATACTGTCTTGGGGTCAGAAGTGCCTGCGTGGACTGTGCGGCTTTCAAGGTGTGGAGTGCATAACACATAGTTTGACTGGTAATGTTAAGTGTCTATCATTAAGGGTAACATGCCAATTCTATAATTAAATCGTGATACTGTATAATACAGAAGGTTACACTGCATGAGCAGAGACAGCTGTCAAGCCCTGTGCCTTTTATTAATACATGCGGCATGCAGAGCATGTGCATCTCCAACTACGAGCCGGCTCTTCGTCCATAAATTATATTTGCCAGTTCTTCTGATACTGGATAGCTTTAAGAACAAAACCCATCCATTTATTTGAAAATATTTTTCAAATGAAACTGCAGTAGGAAAGGTTTGTGTGTGCTGATCTAGCTGACATAAAAGTAAAGGATAGTCATTTAGTATTTTTAAAAGGCAGCATGGCCTGGTGGACTGAAAGACAAGACTCTAACTCTAATCCTAGCCCTGTCATTGAGGCACTAATTGGCCTTGGGCCAGTTACTTAGCTCTCAGTCTCCATTTACCCCTCTGCACAAGAGAATGAGACCTTGCAGAGCTGATCGAAGGATTAATTAATCAGAAAATGTTTGCACAGTACCCCCGGGGATGTAAAGTGCCAAATGTTCCTTCACATCAAGAAAGAGCTTTACTTAATAATATTACGGAGAAGCTGGGAAGAGCAGACACCAGAAATTTGGCCTGTCAGTATCTAGCCATAAATGTTGCTTGGCAGCGTTGTAAGATACACTCACTGGTAGAGGAACCGCCTGCAAGCTTCTGTGCCTTATAACGTCTGTCATAAGGGGTAAGGATGTAGGGAGGAAGGTTGCTGCTCTCTGCTTACACAAATACACAGTGTCCCAGGTTGCCTGCAGGGAGCAGGAAGAGGCACCTATGGGAGTACTTCTGCAGCCTTTTTGACAGCTTAACTCAGGACCGGCTGCTCCCCTGCTCCCCTTCCCTCCTTGCTGAGGACATTTTCATTCAGCTAGAAGGGTAAGTGTTGGCTAATGTCATATGACTGCTGCTGTCAGAGCACAGACTGCTGTTACAGTGAGGGACTTAGAGCTGACTTGTGTATTAAATAGCTATCGAGTGGTCCTAAAAGTCCTGTAAATTTAATGCCAGACTGTACACAAAGCGCCACTACTGAGAGAGATCTTTCTTTGCTTCATACATTGGCACTGCTAGAGTGGGCAGTCCCCAGATTTTGTACCCTTGAGCTCTGTGCAGGACACCTGAGTAAAGCCCTTGCTCCAAGAGTGTGTGTAGACATCCAGGTTCTCATGACTTACTGCAGACCAAGCTCCCTGTGAAATTAATGGGATGCTTGTTGCGGACTTCAGTGGTAGCTGAGTCAACTGCGCAGAAGATGAAACCTGCAGAGCCCTGAGCGCTTTCTGGCTCTGATCCACTAGAGCACTTCCATGGGCGTTTAACTTTTAAGCATGTGAATAGCGTCCTTCATGTCACTGCCACCACTTCCTGTCCTGACTCAGCAAGGTCAAGATTCCCAGTTTCCTGGCTCATATCGCTGGTGGTGTGCCCCTGAAAATATTGTCTCCTCCATCCCCTGTGCTGGCAAGAATGTTGCAAGTGCTTAGTCCATTGTAATTACTAAACGCATTTTGCATTACTCAAGAATGCCTGAGTAAAGATGCTCATTTCTGAGGTAAAATATACCTCCGTATGCATACACTGATTATGCCTTCACTGAGTCTTTTGTTGAAAGACAAACCAAGCCCGGTGCGGACCTACCTTTAACAGAGGCTGAATACGTGGAAATGATGCAAAGGAAAAGCACTGTGAGAAGAATCATGCTCAACTCGCCTGCACTCCTGACCGCAGCATTAAATGGCAAAGCCTCGGAGAAGTGAACCGCTCAGGCTGGAGTGAAGCTTGCAGAGAGAGCCGCCGAATCTGCCCCTGTGTTTATCTAGATGTAGTAAAGGTCAGATTCCAAATTCCACTCTCAGGTACTAAGTTCATTGAAGGACTTCAAGTTAATTATTAAGAACTGAAGTAGGCTGCTGCATGCATTTCACCCATTTGATTGTTCACCTCAGCTTTTGGTTTTGAATACTAAATGGATGTAGTCGTAACTTCTGAGTGGGGGGAGCCAATCTCCAGTCCTCGCAGAGTCAGCAGGAGCTCTCTCCACTCCTCTGCTGTTTTAAGGAAAGTTTAGTTTGGGTCTGTTGTGTCTAGGGGCCAGATTCTGGCCACCGTTCTACACTATCTTGTACCAACTCTGTGAGTAATCTTGGAAACAGGTTTTAAGGGTCTTTCTAGAAGCAGTATGCTGTTATTTGTCAATGCCATCAAAATATTGATGATACTATGTTACAAAGACTCAGGCACAATGTCACTTACTGCTATATTGCATTTTTCCAACAAAATTCTCTTTTTTTAGCAGCCCCAGTCCCTATATTACATAATTAGAGGCTAGAGACAGAAAAGATGAATTAAACCAGCCTTTCTGTCCCACCCCGCTGAAGGCTATTTGCTTTGTTAGGTCTAGGACCAAGCCTGGCACTATGGCCTTTGGGAAAGCAGTCCCACAAACCATCAGATTGTTGTTATCCTTATTACCCATATTTTTTCTGTTTCTCAAGTTCACTTTACTGCATCTCCTGATAAGCCCCCTTCTGACTAAGCCACGTGCTTCCTCGTTTTCCTTGAGAGCAAGCTTCATGCCATATGGTGCCGAGCTTCGCTGCCAGAGGGCTGATAAGCGAACCCTTGTCCCTCAGATACTGGTGTGGCAGGGGACGGACCCCCACGTGTTGTTTGGCATATCCAGCGTGTCAAAGTCATGGAGGGGTCATCCTTTCCCCGGGTGAATGGAACCTCCCTAGTTTTGCAGGAGGGAAGAGTCCCTTCCTATTTATACAGAGAGATACCGGTGAGCAGTTACCAAACTCTTTCTCTCCACTCTGAGAGGTTGTTTTGACAAGAGAGAATTGTTTTCCCCCCAAGATGTATTCTGTAAATAACTCCCAGTCACAGAATAATTTCCCTGCCATACACTGGAGCGTTACTTGTCTTGCTGCCTGCTAGCTACAAATAACCCAAAGAAATTAGTGCTGCCTCAGTATTTAACTGCTAACAATAGGGCATTTCTGCCACCAGCTATTCTGTATTAATAAAGGATTGTAAGGTGAGAATGGCCTTCACTTTCAATGATATAAATGCCTCTGCCATTGCACTGTATTAGAAGAGAAGCTGAAAATAGTGGATCTAAGATGTTGCCAAGTGGTGGGAAACAACAGGTCCACAGTCATTTCCCCCTCTTGCACTTCTCTCTCCACACCATGTGATAGTCTCCTGGGAGCTGTGTGCGTGTGCATAGAGGAAGGAAGCTCCCTGGTGTACATCCCTGACTCCAGAAGTCAAGTCTTTTCCCCAGTCTTCAGGAGAAAACCGTATACATCTTCTGTTATCAGGAGAACGTATCTTTTTTTATTGCTGTTCCTTACATCAGAGATTTTCTCTTGGGGACAAAATCTCTCTTTGTTTTGATGTCGGTTTCTGGACTGTAGCTGATCCTTTTGTTGCATTCTGCAGCACTTGGGAAACAAACTTTTCAGGCGTTCTGTACTTTTTTTGAAAAAGTGAGTACACCATCTCTGTGCAAAAATAACTTCTAATTAGAGAAAGAGTAGAGGTACAGTTTCTGCTTTGGAAATGCAAAGTTTACCCTTCATTCACTGGGAGGAGTTGATGTTGGTCTGAAATCTGGAGAATAGTAATCATTCTGTTCTTACATTCTTGGGACATACTCAGGGAATGTGTTTCTTTCTTCAAATCAAGTTTAAAAAATGCCTCTCAGGCTTTAGAATATTAGAGGCCAGATCCTCAGCTGTTGTATATAAGTGTATTCCTTTGTACACCAAAGGAATTGCCTTAGTTATGCCAATTACAGCACCTAAGGATATAGCCATCACATATGTGTAGAGAAATAAAGCACATACATTTTCATATGCATATATATGTGTGTGTATATATATATATCATGCACACTTGATATATTCAGGTAGACATATACTCCTAAAACTTACTTAAAAATATGGGCCCTGAACCTCATGTCAGTTATGCTAGGAGTAAATCAGCAGTAACATCCTTGAAGTCAGTGTTAACTAGTGAAAAAAGTTTTCTACCCACCAAAGTCCATTACACTCGGAAGCTGCAGGATCAAACCCTAATGTACACCTCATGCCATGCTGGCATATGCTCTAGGGTCAAAGTATTACTGTTGCTGCACAGTTTCCAGAGTCCAAACAATAAAGCTCATATCTTTGTGCGACCTAATAAAACTAATGAGATTTCCTCACATCTTCTGAGGTCAATGAAATGCTGTTATCCTCTCTTCACAAATGACAGAGTGAAGCTTTTGGCTTTCAACACAAACTTTCAGCTATATCCACCAAAGTATGTAAGTCCATCTTCTCCCTTCAGCTAGTGCCCAAATGCCCCATCTCTCTGTTTCAGATGTTAATGTTCCTACGACATACATGTTTCTGCCATGGGAGACAGAGGGAGGGATATACATGGCAAATCACCCTCCAAAGGTGCATTCTTCAGGCGATTCACATCCTAACCTTCCCCTTCCTTACTGGCGTATGGGGCCCAGTCTACCCAGCACTGACAGAAAAAGGCATTTCTTCGCCCTTGCTCCTTTGCCCACCTTCCCAGGTGGCAGTAGCAGTTTGGGTGTGCAGGCCAGGCTGTCGTGGCAGGGAGGCTGGCGAGCTTGCCACCTCGGGAGGCAAAACTGTGTGCTCTGGGTTTGCATCGCTGTGTCTTGTGCCTGCCAGTTACATTCTCTGTGTGGTGCAGGAGCAGGAGCTCTGCAATCAGATCTGACCCACCGAGAGTGATTTCTATATACAAACCTGAGCCTCCACTGAGTATCTTTTTCCTCTTGCCATATTCTGCCACTTGCGCTGCAATGCTGGTTTTGCAAATGCTTTAAAAAGCTCCGGGAAACTCGCTATTTGAATGAGCATCTTGAAATGTCAAAATACAGCTATATCAAACAATTAAATTCAATTAGACAGTTCTTTCTAAGTATTTGCAACTGTTCAGGTCTTCATTTTGCCTTGTCATCACTTGGCACTTTGGCAGACTTTAACACAGAAAATATCACGTTGCTCTGTATTGCTGTTTAAGGATGTAAGGGTCTGGATTAGCAATACTGCCACTTTGGAAATTGCAAAATGAGAAAAACAAATTTGTAAATCAAAACCTCTGAGAAACTTCTTCTTTCTGAGAAAAAGCACATCAGAATATTGTGTGAATTTGTTAGGTGTCCTTTCGCTTTTTAAAAAAGAAAACAAGCAAATGGGCTTCTGTCAGTAACTGGTCTGTGGCCTTTTAATGACCAAATGAAAAGGAAGGATTCTTTATTGGGCTGGTAATGCATTTGGACTTGTGTGATTCTGGTATGTAAATCTAGATATTAATAGTAACGTCAGTGCGGTTTTAAATAGATGCTAGTAAAAGCAAATACAAATCTAGTTATTTTTAAAGTAGTGAAAGAAATAAGCATCACAAGTGAAATCAAATATTAAACCAAATATTAAACATGAACAGCAGTTAAAGGTCAGTGTCTTACTCTGGAGACACCATACAGTTTTGTGGATTTAATATAGCAGTAGTAAATCTGAAACCAGCACTAAAACTGAAAGACTGTATATATCTGGAACCAATGAAACTTGAGATAAACATTGGTGCACATGAAAAGAATATTATGGTAGCACACACTGATAGGTTTGCTAACTTCGTGTGCCTCGTTAACCAGTGATGAACAGATTACCTACACATTTAGGTTGCCCAAAGTATATTTTTCTCATATATTATAATCCTCGTCTCCAGAATAAATGCCTGTGCCTATGCAACATTCTTTCCGCAAGTTGTCTGAAGGGGAAAAATTGTCACCGTTAGTTGGATATTGGCACTAAATTTTAAAGAACTAATGGATAGTGGCCTTTTAAAACATGAAATGCAAAGCAACATGCCTCCTTTTTAAGGGGCAAAATGAATATGGAATTGCTTGTGGTTCTTTGGAACTCAAATTCTGCTCTGGGGAATGTGACTACTTAAAAATACTCCTTTGGCCTCTGTGTGAACTCAGTAATGTCATCAAAACCATCAGATAAAAATAAGGTTTTCTTACTTTTCACTCTTCTTAATCCTGTGGAGCCACCACAGCCATAAGAGAGGGAACACAGTTATTATTATTACTCTCAGCGGGGTCATTAGTTTATCCTCTGAGCCTGTGACCATTCACTCATGCAGATTTCAAAGAATCACCTCACTTGTGTGTGTCTGCACGGGCAGAGCCCGGGGTCTGCCTACAGCACCCATGGCTGCTCTCACCTGCTTTTCTGCTGCCGCAGTGAAAACAAAAAGCTGCACAGTGTAACTGACAGCTAAATGCAGTTTGTGTCTATTGTAAGCAATGGTGCAGAAGCAAAAAAGAAAAACACACACACACGACAGCTGATCTTGAAGTGTATTTGGTATGGCTAGAATTTTTTTTTAACTGTAAAGATGCTACCAAAAAAGAGGTGATGTAGCACCTAGTAATTGGTGTATCTTCTTCTTGCGCTGCTACGTGAGCGCTGTCTTCCTATTCTAAAATCTAAAGAATGCAAAGAAAAAGTCTTCCAGCACAAAAAAATGACACAGGCCTCTTGAAGCTTCATTTTTTCTTACACCCGTACCAGGCGGACGGGTTTAGTTATTAGGAGGCCCTTTGGGAACTGCACGGTTTGCCGCGCGGGCCGGGGGCCACCCCCACCCGTCAGTGAGTATCGGCGCGGCGCGAGGTTTCTCCGCAGCGCGACCGTTGGCGCTAACGGCCGCCCGCTGCTCGCCGGGATTTGAAGTCCGGGCCGGCAGCACGCGGCGCGCCTGCGCGGGCCGCCTCCGCGCGCCCCGCCCCTTCGCTGCCGGGCCCTCGCGGTGGGGCGGCGCGCGGGTACGTTGGCGGTCGCCCCGCGTCCGTTGGCGCTGCGCCTCCGTAGCTGGGGGCGGCGGGGGGGGGAGGAGAGGTGGGTGCGTGGTCTCGGGGTTGGGTTTCCCTCAGAGGGAGAGGGAGGGGGAGGTGGCCGCTTCCGAGCGGCACGGGGAGTGCTTCCCTCCCGTGTAGCGCTCGGCTGCGGCTGGGACTGCCGCCTGGGGGGGTGTCACGGCGCTGCCGGGCCGCGGCTGGGCAGAGGTGGCCGCTCCTGTCGGGTCGTGAGGTGGTTTGGGGGCGTGAGGCAAAAATTTGTGCGTGCGCGTTTGTATTTATACATACATATATTTTTAATACTATACGTATAAAATATCTGCGCGTGTGTGTATGTACGTACAGACACGTGTAAAAGTCAGCAGCAAGCAGTATCTGCAGGGCGTGCACGTCGCGGTGGTTGTGCATGCGCCCATGCCACGCGGGGCTGTGCCTCTGGCACGTGTGAGTATGTTGGTTTCTGAGGCCTTGTGCGTTAAGATGCAGAAACAGGAAAACCGGTATTAATTCTCTGAAAGTCTTTGGGTTTTCTGGTTTAGGTATATATTTGGCTGTTGTGTTACTAAAAAAGCAAGAGGGTGCGTGTGTGTGCATGCTTTGTAGATACCATGCTCTTCAGTGAGGTAGGTAGGTATATTTAGAAAATCATCAAACTTTGTTGAGGACAGGGGAGCTATGAGTACAAAATAATATTAGTTGTCTTTGAAAAAGAGAGGGAGTAATTATAATTAATTTGAACCCAGAACATTTTGCTGAGTAACAGTTTAGCCTGTTCTTCCCCCTACTTGCTGTGTTTTTCTTCAGTGCAGACTTTTTGTCTACTGACAGCTGACAATGCATCTTTGGTTATTTCAAGTATAAGAAATAAAAATAAATTTTGAAGGGGCACAGCTTGCTCACACATCGTTCGCTGCTGAAATGGCTTTAGTCTTTTTAAAATTATAGTTCTCTAACACACTGTCATAATTACCTCACAAGTTACCTTTTAAATTTTTTTCTTTCTTTGTGTACTTGAAAATATCTTGCATATGCACAGTAGTCCTGTGTTTTCTTTTATATTTAATCCATTATGGTTCCTTACTTGTGTGTACTTACTATGTAGTGACGTGGGAGGTAGGAGGAAAACAGAGATGATGCTTTTAAATAGCAAAGTTACAATATCAGAAAGCTGGAGGAATGAACTCTCACTTGCTATTCTTTAACATGATAAAGTTCATGTCCTTTTCAAAATGCCAGCTTTGGGAAGTCTGCAGTAAATAGCTTAGGTTCACAATGGTAAGGCTCATTATTTAAAAGTCAGTATCTTAGATACAATTTCAGAATTCTCTTCTGCTGCATCCTCTTCACACACATGTGCAATTTTGGGATCATTTTGAGCTAGCTGCCCTTAAGGGTTGCAAAAAATCCATCAGGGTTTCATCATATCTCAACTTGAAATATCTTGTGTTTTCACAAAGTTTTTAATTAAAAACTGTTGAATAGTTAGAGATGAATAGCAGACTGAATTTTAGACACGTTCTGAATACAAGTTATCTTTTTTCATATATTGCGTGAGTTATTGTTTTCAGAGCTGCTAACCAAATTTCAAAAAATCCCTCTCTCTTTTTTATAATTATAACATTTGCTTTGTTCAGGTTTGTGGTAGGTGTAGAGTGATACATATTCCAAGTGAACTTCTTGTAATAACCTTCTAATAACTACTGTTTTGTTTCTTGCAGAATTGGTGGGGAAAAAGCTTGCTTTTTATGAAATATTTACCAGGCATTGAGAAACAAGTCAGTAAAGCCAACCAAAAGCTAATGTCTTCAGAAATGCCAACAGAGAGTCCAGAGGTGCTAACAGAAAATACTGTGCCTGCAGAGATTCCTGATGTGGAAGGAAAGGTGAAATCAAATGATAGTCATGTAGAGAGACAGGAGGCAGGCTCAGACGAGGCACAATGTCTTGGACCCGTGTCCAAGAGGCAAAGGAAGAAACTGTTGAAGCAGAAACAATGGGAAGAACAGAAAGATCTACGCAGGTATGGTTTGAAATATAGCTTTCCTAGGATCATGTGTAGCATTTAATGCTAATAATAATGTGTGAGCAGAATTTGCATGTAGATTGCTTTAGCAAACCAAGGCAGTTGAACTAGTTTTTTCCCACACCAGGTTTAAAGCAGTAGTCACAGGCTGCTCCATCTGAGCATGAAGAAACTACAAAGGTAAGCATCCTCTCTTCATACTAGATGTGTTCCTGAACTTGAAGAGGATACGAGGAAAGATTTGGACTTGCTCATGTATTTCTGACATGTTTGTCTGGAGGGAGAAATAACGTGGCCTTGTTCCTTTCTGAACTGACTGTGCACTGTTCCCCTGTTGCTGTCAGATCTCGTGAATCGTACAAACACCGATTAAAAATTTCCTTCTGACATGTAGAATATTGTGCCATAAATGATCACATTGATTTGTGATCTACTAAAATGTTGTTTTGTGGAAGGTGGTGGATTTCTGTATTATCTTGTTGTTGAGAAAAAGTGTATCTGCAAATGGGCTGATCTTGGTTTATCCTAATCTTGCTGAACAGAAAATGTTACTTCCCAAGACAGTGGCTGTTAACAGAGAACTCCTTAAGCTATCTCTGGAACTTGATCCTGGACTATCTGCTCCCATTGGGAGGTGGAAGGGAAGAAGAAACAAACAGTTGCTTCAGAAGTCTTTTGAAATGGTCCATTAAGTGGAACAGAAGTTGCTCTGTTGTTGCAATTTTGGTAGTGTTTTTGGTTATTCCTGATACATGACCTGACTCGGAGCCCTCCTAAATCCGTGAAACTCACTCCATGACTTCCCTTGGATTTATGTCAGTTATCTGTCTCTGTAGGTATGTTCAGTACTTTGCAAATAAAGATGAGGTACCTGTTTTGTGCTGGTGTTCGCCTAGCACAAATTCAAGCAACAGAGACAAGTATAAACTACCATGGTCTTGGGACAGCCATCTTAATCATAAAAGTATATTTTCATCTGTTTACTCAGCATATATGTACATATTTTTTATTAGGCAGAAACGAAAAGAAAAACGCCAGAAGAGAAAATTAGAGCGTCAGTCAAAATTGGACCCCAATAATGAAGGGAATGACAGAAAGCGTATGCGAAAGGAAGTGGTTCCTAGTACACTTCGCCTCATTGTGGACTGCAGCTTTGATGACTTGATGGTGCTAAAGGTAAAAGAAATGTATCCATCAGATGCAGATGTTGAAAAGTTCTCTAATGTCAACGTTGGTGTGATATGAGAGCAGAAATATTTTAGAGCAGCCATCAGTGGATAGTTAGCATGTTTCAGAATGTTGTGACTCCTAGACCTTACCTTGACTGCTGAATTTTTCAGGGTTTGGAATATACCTTTTTATAAGCTTGCCAAAGATCTTGTTTGCCTTCATGGATCTGTGGTAAGTTGTTTTGGTTCCAGACACGGAAATAGAGAAATAGTTTGTGCCTCACGCTCACCTCAAAGCTGCACACAGTTCTGCCTCAAAATGGTTCTGCTAGAGGGGCTGCAAATGCCACATTTAGTTACTTTCCCTTTTGAAGTGGACCTGAGGCTCCCAGCAGTGTTAGTGATGATCTGTGGAAATTCTGATTTTTAGCACTGTGAGGATGCTGAGCTTTGTCTCAGTCACACTAGAGGTAGTTGGGACAGGAAGACAAGCAAATCAGCCCGTCTCTCAAATTTTAGGATGGGTGAAAGAGCTGGTGTGATGTTGAAAGGATGGGTAAATATGAGAAGGATCAGTGTGATACATGATGACTGGTGAAGGTTCTTAGTCTGGCATTTTGAGATCAAAACAGCTTTTAACACTAAAACAAAAGGTTGTTAATCTGCAACCTCCTGTAAGACTGCAGCCTTCAGTGTTTGAGACAGACCTTTCCCCTCCCTGTTACCCTGAGCTGTTCTGCTGCTGCCAGGGCTTTCATCTGCTCTGGAAGATTGCTCAAACTCAAGCTTTTGCAAAGCCCGTCTAGATGCTTGTTGAGTGTAACGCAAAGCATGTATAGCACTAATGCAGCCGAGTGCCACTGACCACAAGATTTTGGGGAGGCTTCAGTTGCTAAGGTTGGAACCTGATTCCCTGAGGGCTCCTCAGCACTGCCACAGAAGAGATCAGAGCAGCCCCTTGGTACGTTTCAGAGATGTTGCCTGGGCATTTCCAGCTAAGCTTCATCCTTTGTAAAACATGTTTCCTTCCCTGGTTAGCCAGAGCTGCCGTTTGGCCTGGTGTAAAACCTGGTGCCTTTGCTGCAGGTATTGAACAGGGTTGAAATGTCATAAATGAAGATGTTTGTGGCCACTAGGGATGGTTAATTAGACACTTTTTCTAGCTTCTCTGAAAACTTGGGTTGAAATATTGTAGTGAAAAAGTTTTGTTCTTCACTCGAAATCCTTTAAAACTTGGAGGTAGCCAAACATCTGAAAATTACTACATGAATAAAAGCAATGAAATGATGTTTCACTTTTTAAATGGGAATTGGTTATAAGAAGACCTTCCCTGTGGAACACTGAGGCTAAAGGTGTTTAAGGTACCTTACATAAAGGATAACTGACTAACAATTCTGTCTGGTGCATTTTATGTGGTACTAGTTACCTGTTGTCCAAATTTTCAGGTCAAAATGCTGGAACCAGCCACTAAATTATTGACATTGTTTTGGGGTTCTTCAGGTTAGTTGTGCGTGTTTAACTTTCTTAACTATGTACTGTACAGTCTTGAGGCTTTACTGTGAGTGAAAGACTTAGTGTAGTTGCAGAAAGAAAAACCTGCCTGATCCTCAGATGAATTTTGAGTATATTATTATGTATAATTAAATTTCAATGACTTTTTTTTTGTTTTCTAGAATAATGCAAATCAAGTACATGCATAAAAGTGTCTAAATACATGTTTTGTGGAAGATGTGTATGTATCCGTGTCAGCGTAATCCCTTCACAGTGGTTCTTTTTTCTTTGAGACTGATGTACGTGCTCTCTCTCGTGCTCTCTCTCTCAGTAGTCATTTTTGCCAGTTACAAGCTTCCCTTTTTTCTCTTTAGCTTCTGACTGGCTCATGGTAAAGCATTTTGTGGTGGTCTGTCTGAAGGACTATGTAAAAACAAATTGTGTTGTATACAGGATGTTAAGAAGCTTCACAAGCAAATTCAGAGATGTTACGCAGAAAACCGCAAAGCATTTCATCCTGTGCAGGTATGCTTAAACAAACTTATGTCAAACAAACTGTCTTATGTACAAAGCATATGAGAAAGGTAGCAGTGACACAAACTGGTGACAACTGTGATAGGCAGACAAAACTATTTAAACACTTTCTTTAATAAAATAAATAGTACTTCTATTCCAATAGATTCATTTTTAACCCATGTATTGTACAAATCAACATACATGTGAGAAAGTATGGGCATGCAGATAAAGAGCACCATATACAGTCATGCCACTAAAACACTTTGGTACTAAGTTTTACCTATGACAGATACAGCAACAAAAGAGGGGCTGCATATGTGCATACTTGTCTTTTAAATGTGTCACTAACTATATGAATATGGTCTTAGTACGATTTTCTTAAGCTGAACAATAATTTAAGAGTTTTAGCTGATACCTAAGGATAGAAAAAAGACTTGTGCAGAAAGGAAGCAGACTGGCACATTAACACTTGAATATTATGTACCTTCTATTTGTTCTTTTCTAAGTTTTACTTGACCAGCCATGGGGGACAGTTGAAGAACAACATGAATGAAAATGACAAAGGATGGGTGAACTGGAAGGTGAATAATTGACTCTATTTCTGTAAAAAGAGGGGGAAAGATTATCATTGTTAACTAGGTTGTTTGCTGTGAAGGACCTGTGCTTTTTGTGACTCCCACCCACAGCCCCCCCCCCCCCCCAGGACGTCAGAACAATAGTGTGTTAGAAAGAAGTGTGGTTCTTTATGCTCTTAAATAATTTAATTTGATTAAGCTAAGGACTGCTTGGCTTGAATCTATGTTTGATTTTTGGTTTTGGAACTCTACACACCTGTTTTTATTGAATAGATACCATTCTCTGATAGCCTAGGCAAGACAATTCTTTAGGCAGTTCCAGCAGTTACCTATCTTGATGGTGCTCTATTTTCTTGGAAAAAGTACTACTTCGAAGTCGTGGTGCAACTGTCTTGTGTGCTTTTTCTTTCCATCGTGTTGCCTCTCAACACCGAAGTGTTCTGTAGCAAATGAGCTTGTCTTGTCAAATTCATGGGGTTTTTTGTGACTGCCTGCTAAAACAAACCAATATTCCAACAATTTTACCTACACAAAGTGCTCTTCATTTAAAGAATAGCTTTACTATTAGCAGGCCATGTGTGATGACTGCTTTTCAGAAGTAAAGCACAAACCTCTCTTACCAAACAAGTTAACTAAGCATGTACTTGTGGTTTCATTTTTAGAAAGGAGGACTTGAAAATGATTAGGATCCCTGGGGAACATGTGGTAATTTCTGAAAAGAATCACAAGAACTTTGGGTTTTCTGGAGCGCTTTCGGGCTTTCAGAAAGTTTCCTGGTAGCTTTTGCAAGTCAGTGTTTTGGAGATCTGTGGTAGGGACTGTTGATTTTCTATGCAGAAAGCAATCTGCACTGTGGAGGCGGGGGGGGGGGGGAAAAGAATGAGGGGAATAGAATGAACTGCATGCTCTTAGTTTTATATTTGCTCGTTCCATCTCGGGTCTGTGAAACATATGGCTTGCTCAACAATTAATTAGTTGAATGTAACTTCTTTTAACTACCTTGTGTTTTGGAGGATATCCAAATTAGAACAGAGCACTATAGTGAGCTAATAAAGAAAGAAGACCTAGTATATCTTACCTCAGATTCCCCGGACATTCTCAGTGAGCTTGATGAGAAGAAAGCCTACGTGATTGGAGGGCTAGTGGATCACAATCACCACAAGGTAAACTGTGGCTGAAGTTCTTTACAGCTTTTTTTAGGGGAGGGCATTGTTTGACATTAATGTTGTACATGTGTAAACTAACAAAAATAATAAAACTTCTTTCAAAAAAAGAAGACTTCATTCAAAAAAGTTTTGAAGAAACCAGAGTGTGTGGTGGTAACAATGCCTTGTGTTCCAGAGTGTACACATGCTGAGGCTTTTTAGCACTTTATCTTTTCATTTTAAATATAGGAATTAGTAACACTGCTCAGCTTACCGAGGGCCATATTTTCAGACAGAAGGCTTTGGCTTCTGTGCATGCTGTTGTGTGTATGCTTGTATGTGCACATGCCCAAATATAGATGAAGAACAGTATTTGAATCTTGAATGTCCTTTCTTAACAAGTTTGCCTGTCAGGAGGACTTGGCTAAGTAACACATATGCCTCAGGGATCTGGTTCCATACCTGGACATGGGATTATGCTGTGTGGGCTTGGAGTGTCATAGAGAATGCTGTTGGGAAATGTAAAGCACTGTTACTGTTTGTCTTTAAAGACACTCCTGCGTAATTTCCAGTGACCTATTTAATATTTGAATGTGATGCTAAAAAAGGAGATGAATCTTAAACCTTACCAAATGATACTGCAGCAGTTGGTCCAGAGCTGAAGGCTGGGAGGGAGCTAAAGCAGGTCTTTTGGATAGTTGTTATAGTATGAAGTGTTTACTCACTTTTTAAAGCACTTTATCCCATCTTGGCACAGGAGTTGCTAGGCTAAAAAAGAAACAAAACTTTATTCTTCCTCTCAAAAAATACCTAGTTACTGCAATCTGAGTAATTTTGTATTTAAGCACAAAGTTGTCTTTAAAACTGGCTATGGCTGACACAGTCTAGAGTTGCAGTTGCATAAGCAGGTTTTGCAGTTATGGTAATTTTGCCATACATCAGTGTGAGGTATTTAAGGCAACAAGTTTTCCAAAGGTAACAATTGAAGCATGTACTATCTTACTCAGTAAATATAAGTAACTTTTTTAAAGCAAGAGCATGGCAATGCTGAAAAGACTTGGGCCAGAAAACAGTACTTCTAATAATCTGTATAGGCTGATTCGAAATGGTGATTGTCAGTCGAATTGTTTTTGTGTCTTTCCTAC
The DNA here is from genome assembly GCF_036370855.1 of Dromaius novaehollandiae. Taxonomy (NCBI): domain Eukaryota; kingdom Metazoa; phylum Chordata; class Aves; order Casuariiformes; family Dromaiidae; genus Dromaius; species Dromaius novaehollandiae. The sequence continues at coordinate 18,283,224 of NC_088101.1, read as the reverse complement.
AGGGAATTACTTACAAAAAAGCGGTAGAGCTAGGAATTGGTCATGCACAACTCCCTCTTGGAAATTTTGTGAAAATGAACAGTCGGAAAGTGTTAGCAGTCAATCATGGTAAGTCTTAAATCACAGATTGACATTATTATAGAATATACCTGCAGTATTAAACATTGAACCCTCAAAATGTGTGTTACAGTGCAGATACCTTATTTTAATATTTTAGCTTTTTTTGAATCCAGTTGCTTCTGGAATAAAGCAGTTATCCTGACCTTTAAATATTTTGTATATGAATAAATATAAAGGTAGCTGAGGAAGTGTCTTAGTCACTTAGAAGTGCAAACCTTATTCTGTTGAACTCTCCCATGAGTAATTTTTTGCTTTCTTGCCATCCTGGCCTTGTTTCCAGGCTTAACGGATAAGTAAATAAAATCTGGAAACTATCCCATGTACTTATCCATATATATTTATCCTCCAACGGGACAAAATACATGTTTTCACCTCTCCTGACAGGCTTGTTAGGCAGTAACTCCTTGGGTAACTCTAGATTTAACCTCATTTGGTATCAGCAGCACTCAATTTGCTGAGCTTTTATTGCTGCATTTTTACCTGGTTTCCTGGTTCTGATTAAAGTACACAGTTATGCTTAAGCTAATTCTTGAATTCTCAATGTTCACTTTTATTATTTGGTATCTTTCAGCGTCATTAAATGAAAGTATATGCAAGGTCGGTACTGCTCAGACCTTTATAGGAATTTCTTTGATAGTGTGCGAGTCTTTATTTTGTACTTCAGGTTCTTTTATTTCATCCTGCTTTATGTTTCAGGTTTGTTTTACTGTTGAACACATCTCTTGACAATAACTTTATGTTCTTAAAATGCCATTGGTGGATAAGGTGTGCATTTGTAAGATAATAAAGAGTATTTAAGCATAGCAGAGAATATACCTTGGATTTTTTTTATTAGTATGTCGCTAGAATTAAGAATTACAACAGCCCTTGTATTTGTAGCATTTTTCAAGTTTCCAGAACTTGATCTTTAAATGTTGCTTTATATATATTTTATGTATTATTCATCAAAGTTATAAATGCTATAGCTTTCTGTTAGTGCTTTTCTGCAATAATCTTATACTGACCTCTAGTGGCAAAACTTTGGAGGCTGTTATCCAGAAGTCTACGTTCTGGATATAGTTTGGATCCCTTATATTGAGACTTTTGTTTGCTTGCTTTATGGTCTTGTCCATGTTTCTTGCACCAGATTTTGAGAGATATTCAGACACCTAATATCACTGCAATTTAGATGCTGTGATTTTATTCTGTGTGAGATTGTTTTGTTTTGTTTTTTTCCTCTACCCTTCTAAAACATTTTCAAACTGCAGCTGAAAGGTTCTTAACACAAGCTGTGGGTTTTTGTTTGTTTGTTTTTAAAGGTGAAGCTTGTGCTGTAGTGATATTTTGCTTAAGGATTTCAGGCAGGAAAACTTAAAAATTGCAAAAAGTTGAGGTGGCAACTGAATTAAGGTAATTGTAGCAGCTACAATTAAGGCTGTGACATGTTGTAACCCTAGTAATATACAACATAAATCAAAAAGGACTGTTTTCAGGGAAGATACTACCTGATATGAGTAAGGTAGATAGAATCAAGCCGTCACTCAAATTGCATATTTTAAATTCTTGTGTAGGAGTGAAGGATATTTCTACTAAGATTTTTGAAATTTACTGTGAATGCATCCACCTTGCTACTTTCTGTAACACTGTATAATTGCTCACCTCTTCTACTGTAACTTGGTTATTCTGGACTGTATAATTGCTCACCTCTTCTACTGTAACTTGGTTATTCTGGCTTTTGGGCTCCCACGCTCAGTCGAGGACTTAAAGCTTGCAAAGCACAATATGTGGCTCGGCAGACAAGACCGAGAGACCTACTGGATTCCTGTGGGACTATTTTTGAAAGGTGTGAATTTGGAAAGTCCCATAGAAGAAATTCTTTCTTAACTGCCTTGTCAGTGTTTGAAGCACTTTAATTAAGTAGTGCCCTCTGGTGGTGGGAGACAGACAACGACATTAAACGTGAAATTCTCTCTCCACCCCCCACCCCCCCCCTTTGGGAACAAGCATTTGTAAATTTCCACAGGCAGTCGGTTCGGTGCCTGAACTCTGAAATTGCCGTGTTAAAACACACATATGTGTGTTATATTTGATGTTAGAGAACTGGCAGGCTTTGTGATAAGTGTAGTGGTTTTTTTTTAACTTGATCTGAGATTTTAAAACTTCAAGATTTGAGAACCGTATTAAACACTGTATGCAAAACACAATTGCAAGTGCAGCTGAGAGAGTTTTAGCCTTCCCTTCAGATTTGTATCCTAAGGGTAATACTTTGTAATGTATGTTATTAGACCATGTTGTTCTATTCCAGTATGCAATGAAATCTAGCAGCTGTTTCCACTGCCTTTTTCTGTCCTTGCTTAATGTTTTTGTTGCTATTGTAGTGCATTGTAGATGTCTTGTCCTGTTCAAGCTGTTCTGTTTCCATTGGTTCTGTTTTTCACTATGCAGATAAAGGAAGTTCCAAAACAAAGGAGAAGAGGCATACTCACTGTACGCTTCTTTTCCTTAAACCACTATTTTTGCCACATACGCTTTCTGCAGCAACTTCCAATGGTATTAATATGGTCTCTGGGGAGATCATAACTTCATTGCACTTCTCAGACGAATAACATAGTAAAATGGACAGCTATTCTAAATCATTGTCATGGATAGCAGCTGGCTGTCCAGTAAACCTGGATCCGGGAAACCTCTAGTAAATGTGACCCTTTTTTTTTCCTGTAACTTGACTCTCAGTGAGTAAGAGATCCATGCAACTCCTCCCTTTCTGAATGCTTGGCTGGCTTTCTGTAAGGTTTTTTTCCTCCACAGCTCCTCTGATCCTTTCTCATATGCTCTTGCTTGGCATTGAGAACACTTGCACTGGGTGCATTCTTTGAAGTTCAGCATGCTCCAGCCCTGTTAGCACTATTCTTGTAGTCTCAAGCTTGAGGAACCTCCTGTGTCCCAGATTTTTCACGCTAGTCTGATTTACTCACCAGCCACAGGGCCTCCTCCTGCCTTTACCACTTCTGCAGGGACACAGTCGTGTTGAGAGTTTTGGTACTCCTCAACATCACTATGACTTTTAAAATTTTGGACAACTGAGATTTTTCTAAATAGGAATATGCTGATGAAATTTGCATATAATGCAGCTTGGAGCCTCTCAGTCAGAGGAAGTTTTGAGATGAAACAGGAGGAGTAAGGGTGTCCTGATAATTAGTATAATGGAAACAACAAGAAATTCAGTAGTGCTGAGGGAACGCATCACAAAATTGGGAGACTAATAACAAGAATTTTTGCCATAAGCTCAGATTTCATCAGATAGAAATGAAAGAGAAAGATAACAACAAGGATTCAATAAACTCTAGGAAGGCTTTGGGCTGTCCATATGTTGCAGTTGGGGAAAAAAACAGAGTCATTGTTAAAGTGCATCCAGAGCAGTATTCCTGTCAAACATAGGAGAGCATTAGTGCCAGTATAAAAGGCACTCGTGAGACCTGGAGTACCAGGAGGGACAACTTGTACCAAACAGAAATGAATTCAAACCGGAGCAGCGGCAGAAAAGGATACCGGAGTAATCAGGAGACTAGAGAGCCTGTTTTACAAATGAAGACACAAAGTGCTTGGCTTTAGACTGCAGTAGTAGCAGAACTGCTTTGTCTGCTTCTGCCTGTAGGTTTTACTCTGAAGATGCCAAAGCCAAATGTGTATAAACCCTTGTAAAGATGGATTTGGGCATGTGTTCCTATCACCAGTTCAGTTGTCTCCTGGTAGAAGAGCTGATGATCTTTCTTGATGTTGCAGTGTTTGAGATCATCCTTGCATACCTGGAGAAGAGAGACTGGAAGGAGGCTTTTTTCAGTGTCTTGCCACAGCGGAAAGGGGCTGTTGCTTTGGGAGAAGCCAATGATTCGTCCAAACATGCTCTATCTGAAAAAGAAGATGGAGACAATGACTCGGACAGCAACTAGACTTCAGGATGAGATGGGGAAAAATGAGACATACCATTCACGGGATAAAATTGGGACACAAAGTAGTTAAGCTCTGAAGACCATCTGCTGCCCTTGTGATACTGAATTGTCTCAATGCTCAGTAGTTACATAGCTGGCCCAGAACTGTTGCTGGACAGAAAGGGTAAAGATGAATGCTATTTTTACCCTGAAACTTCATTATTAGTAGCTTTTAAAAAAAATAAATTAATGGCAGAAATTATTTTGCTTCCCAAGGAGGCTATTTTATTTATTTTTGTTTTAAGTTTTGTTATACATATGAAGTTGAGCGTATACCTGAAAGCCTAAAGCATTAGTAATTACTGTTTTATGCATGCATTCTTGTCCATTTCCACTCTAATGTTTCTTAAAAGCATTGTACAATAAGTGTTCATATGACCTCAAATCCTGTACCAGTAGTGCCTGTTGTAAAATGTGTATGATCACTCAAAGAAAAAACAAATTTTCTACTTTTCCTGAGGGTCTCAGCAGACAATCACAAGCAACTGAGCGTCCTTTATCAGCTGAGCCATACTGACTGATTTATACTCCTGGTTGGGGTCACTAGATGAAATATGAATGTGGAGTTAAGTCAATACTCTATACTTCAGTTTGAGTGGGATGAGTATCTGCACATGTGCAAATTTTGTGGCTTGGTTGGCACGCAGTGCTTGTTATGTTGAGGTGGCTCAATTACTTTTGATTAGCTATTACACTCTTAGCAAAACTTATCCTGCAGTCTCAAAACAATACCGGAAGACAGCTCAAGAATACCAGTGACTTGCAAGTCACTTATTCTTCAGTTTTAGCATACCTGTATACCACAACGTTGTATTAATTGCATTGTCTGCCAAATATTTTTCCTTTTGAAAAATAAATATATATCTATATATGTCTTTTTCAGTCTTGACTGGAAGCTCTGATCCAACTTATTTTTTAACTGACTTCAGTGCTTTTGCAAAGTAATGAAATGGACATCTTGCAGGTGCGGCTTTATTTTGCACCTGCGAGCCTATCCCATGCCTTTCTGCTGTAGGTACTAGCCAGACAGCTGCCGTAAATGTTTTGGATTGTGAACAAGCATGCACTGAATCTAAGTTGAATGAAGCAGCTTTCACAGAGGTTGGCTGAAGAGGGTAAAACCAAATCATAACTGTTCATCTCTTCTTAGCTGGAATGAAGAGGGTGCTATAAATTTGTATCCATATATGGCTTGTATCCGTTTCTAATCCTCCCTCTGTTGTTGCTGCTTTCAAATTGAAAACAGAGGTGGGATCCCTATGGGTATTTGCATGGTCTGTAAAGGGTTAGCAACAAGCTAGTCATGACTTTATATACTTAGTGCGCACTGCCTCCTGTGCTTTTTAAATAACTGTTGAAAAGTTTCATCTGTTAAAAGCATGGACTGCAGATTAGTTTTTCGTTAGGCTATGCAAGAGTGTGATTGCTTTTGTTGCAGAAACTAGATCACCTTTGGCACAAAAGCACAGCTGTTTTTGTTTCTTTAACAAAAAAAAAAAAAACAGTGCAAGTATACCAACCACTTATTACACTGATAAATGTGTAAAGCAGTTAAATTACAAAGAGTTACACCTTTACAGCTGAGGTATTGCATGCATGTTCATGCACATAGCACCTGTTAAACCTGATCTCTGAATCTTTGGCCACTCTAAGTTTTTGTTTGTTCGTTTGTTTTGAGTATTTCTTATATGCGCCTCATTTCCACAGGCTTGAGAGTGTAAGAGAAGGTTGCATAAACGAATTGGGGACTTTCAGAGACATTCAGATAGAGTCCAAAGGAGTCTTATGGAATTGTTTTGCTGACAAAACATTCTCGTCATGTGAAGAAAGTGTGTTATGGCTTAAAACACAACCTTTCTTGCATAGTCACCAGTGAAATTAGATTAACACTCTTCTTCCCCCCCCCCCCCCATACATACACATTTTTAAATCAAGCTCCAATGGACTGCCGATTTGAGGTTTAACTTTCTTTGGATAAATTTGAAATGGATTCCTGTCTCTGTTTTAATTTACAAAGTGTATGAATGACTGCAAGTGGTTGAGTGATTGCTACCTGAGTTACTGTTAGCCAGCTTCAGTATTGTAACTGGTTAAGCCAGATGTATGCCAATGATTTCAAGTGAACAAGTACCTGCAACTCAAATAGCTGTGTTTTAGGAGAGGTCCTGTATCATAGTTAATCCAGTAGCCTGTGGTGCCTATGAGCAAAGACAGCAAGCAGGCAAATTGTTAATGGCACAAAGCAGGCGGGAGTTGTGTCATTGTGAGAGACCTGTGCAAGAAACAGCAGTTCCCACCGAGTTCTAAAGTCAGTAGGACTCAAGTGACTTTTGCAAGGCAAGATAGTACTGACTGGGCGCATCTCTTGGCTCCCACTTACTGTCTTCTGACACATTTAACCTCAAGTCAAGAAAAAGTTCAAGAGAAGGAAAAAAGCAGACTGGCCTGCTGCTCTTGGAAGGCTCCTAGCATAACTCTGGGAGGTCACGGTAGTTTCATCACTCGCAGTTGCTTGTTCATACACATCACGTGTCTAAATCATCTGGTGTTGTTTCCTTCATTGGAGCCTTTAGTTAGTCATTTACATTGCTGCTGCTTACCTTTTCTCTGTTCATGCTAACCTAATCAGGTCGTGGTAGGCTGAAGTTCGTACATGTCATGAACTCTCTCTAGAGGATGCTGTTCTCAGGATGTGTTAGCTGGTGAAATGGAGCATTAAGTTAGTGTAGCCTGATGTTTTAATGTGATGCAATCATCGGTCCTGCAATCTCTTACAGGAAAGATCTGTTCTTGGTTGACCTGGACTGGTACCATTCAGATTTCTAACCCTTTTTTAAAGGTTTAAATACTTGGCTGTTCATGGGTGGAATAACCACTGCTAAGCATTATTATACTACAGTAGAGTTGTAATTTTCTTTCAGGCATCAGGCTGGAGCTATGCAGAAGTCCTCAAGGGGAAGTGGTAATTCAAAAAAACCCAAGAGCTGTTCTGATAATGTAAAGCTGTTGATGAAAATAGTTGGATAAGCTGGGGCACATGAAAATGACCCCAGACTTAGATCAAGTGCAAGAAACTGAAACCAGTTTGCGATAAAAGCAAGAGGGCTTGTACTGCTTGTGACATGATAGACTGAACAGGATTTTTTTCCGTAGCTAGGACAAAATTATCAACTAACATTTGATTGCAGCACTAAAGCAGGAAGACCACCAGACCCTGCCAGAACTTCACAGTCCATCATGACAGACCAGGAAGCTACTCTTCATGTACTTCCAACATCTTACTGCGGCATAAAAATGGAGGTATGTTCCTGAGGATGGTAGGATGGCCATTTGCTGATACTCCTGGGAAGAGCATCCCAAGTGGTACTGTCATTGTGCTGTATTTCACTCTGCTGTGCACACTGTGCTCCTTTTTTTCTCCCAAATGCCCCTGCCTGCCTCTGTGAAGAAGGGCATGGACTTCCTAGCTAGCAGCTCCTGTCTCTGTAGCAGTGGCCAACTGTTTGAAAATAATCAAGTAGTCAAAAATCTGAATGTATTGTGGAATCTGTGAGAAGTCCTGGGAGCTACTAGTGTCCTTGGTCAGAGGGAAGTAAATCCACAGTGAGAGGCAAGTCCTAGGTCTGGTTTGAATGCAGTGAACTTGCTGTTAAGTAACTGGCTGCTTAATGGAGCAGAAATTAAATATGGTTGTGCAGAATAACATCTTCTGTAGCTAAGGATATGAAATAATTAAAACTTTGCATTAATATAAATTTGTGGTTTAAATCACCTTGCAGTTGCTGTAAAGCAGAGTCCATATATAACATGAATCATCTCCTTCTGTTGTCTTACAATACATTTTGTATTCCCCTTTCAGTATTTTTAATTTATCCTTATTTTGATGCAGGAAATACTTCTGTTATATTTCTTTGTCTGTAGTTTAACATAAAACTGGTGACAGGGGTTGAGGAAGATGATTCAACCTTGATTAAATTGTGCAGTGTAGGTGTGTGACATGAACTGTTTTCTTTTGAGGATGCTTTAAGTTTTAGTATGTTTCTCCTGGCTTCCTTTTGTCATCAGATGTAATCAAAATAGTGTTTTACTTATCTATAGTGAAGAAGTTACAGCAGAGTTGCCAACACTCAATGTTATTCTTACAGATTTTATCCTTTTTCTTAACTGCTTACTGAAATTGTTTTAAATTGCTACACAGCTAGCTGAGCTTGGCTCCTCTTTTTTTCCTGAAAGCTCTGAAAACTTGCCATGTTTAGTAATTGTGGTAGTATGTCTAACTCTTAGTCATTTGTGTTTATTGCATATTACAGAGATTTTACGTATATATTGAATAGGCCAGATCTCCAGTAACAGGGTAACCTCTCTGAAGAAGGATAGAATATAAACTCTTATAGAGGAATAGTGGATTGCAACCTGAGCACTTCGTGAAGCATTTAGAAATACTTGGCATGGGTGCATGACTGTTTAAATTAGTTTACTATCTGAACCTTCTCAATAACAGCAGACATGCTAAAGACTGCAGACTCCCAGCTGTTGGTGGTAGGGACAAGTGATAGTTCAGAAGATGGGCCATCTAATTTTATTGCAGGACAAAGAAATGCGGCTGCCTCACCAGAACAGTCTTACAAAAATCTCCATCACTGCTTTACCCTGACATGTTTGTAAGGATCTGCTTCTCTTGTTGGAGAATCCCGGTCACTGATAGAGCAAGTGAATGGGATCAGGGAGTCAGAAGACGTTTGCCTAACTGTCTTTAAGCTTAGGAAGAAAGTTTGACTTGGCAATGTTTTTATTAGGGAATGTCAAAATTCAGGCTGGATTGACAGGCTACTATATATCTGAAACACTTCCCGACATGTGTGACTTCAATTCTGTTCTTCAGATCCGTGCAGTGAACACAACCTTATTCTTCCTCAAATAGGAAGGGGGAAGTGCTCTTCGGGGAGCCTTGTTTGGGGACTTCCAGCAAATGCAGTAACAGGTGCTTTGGGAGAGGAAATGACTGAGATGCAATTGACTGTAACTATCCTTGCAAACTGTCTGGCTCTGACATGTTTGCTCAGTAGCCTGTCACCTTTGTGGAGGAAATGTAACCATGCTGTTGAAAGGCTCTTTTAGCACTGCTACTGTCCTTTTGTTTCTGTTCAGTAATGAGTCTCTAAGGCCTCAGAGACATTATTAAGTTTTTCAGGCTTAGCTAACGCAGCACAATGCTGAGAGAGAACTGATAAGAAATGCTCACAACAGAGATTTATGTGGGATTAAGGCAATCTGAATATGGCCCAAAAGCACACACACAGTCATTACCACAGCTTGGTTAATCCATGGTCACTCGACCCTGTTGTTTGATTTTGCTACTGTGTGCTTTCCAGCTCACTTTGCAGTGTTTACTCTTAAGACACAAGGGAAATTTCAAAATATTGTCAAAATTGGGGTTGCATGCTGTAGCAGTACAATGTTTGTCAGTTCCCCTCACTTTGATTCTGCAGTCCCATTTGCCACGGCCTGCAGGCTAGTACTCTTGCACAAAATTACAAAATACAAATCACTTATATGGGAAATTGATACTCACTTGCATTATTTTATATAAATGAGTTGGCAAGCGTATATGAGGAATGGCTTGTTCTGCGTGACCAGCTTTCCGATGGCCATCCACAAATACTCTTTTCAGTAATCTGTGGCTACAGATTAGTTTGTGCCCATCTGCCTATTTCATTCAGTGCTCTAACAAGGTTGGGTGCATGCAGTCCTATGTCAGCACCAAGAGAAAACTGAGAGTGTCACCCAGGTCTTAAATTGTCACTCCTGCCCTGCAGAGGGAAGTGAGAATGGATGTGGTAATAGGTCGTAATAGGTAACAAGTAGTAGGTAGTAATGGGTAATAGGTACAACTTAATAGTTGTAATAGGTAGAAATGATTTTGAAGTGAAGGTAAGGGCCCTTGGAAGAGCTGTGATGTGCTCTGAGTTAAGCTTCTCTTCCCTTAATACAATACTAACAGAATTTCTCTCCTTCCCCCCCAAACAGACAGGTGTTGTGAATGAGCCTATCTTCATTGAATAATCTTGCTCTGGGAAATAAATGGAAATGTGGTCAATTTATCACATCTTCGGTTTTGTGAGAATAAATTGACAGAGGTGCGTTTTAAACAGATAAAACTGATTATTCTGCTTTCACAGTTTACTTGCAAGACCTGAATAAGGTCCAGATAAATTTCTGTTGTTGCTGGCCTGTATTTCAGTGGCTTGTGGTTTGTATGGTGGTTTTAGTGTTTGTTTTTTTCTTCCCCCATGGATGCTAAAACGTGTAATGCTTCTCCACTAATAACAAGAAATATGGAAGCAAATAATAGCTTGCTATGAGGCAGACATCGGCAGTCACTGTGCGGACCAGATTTTGAAAATTCAGTCTCTCTCTCTTTTTCTTTTCTCTAATGCCTAGGGCTTGATGCGCATCTCTGCAAGTGATGTGTATGCCCCTCCTCTTGCCCTGGTATGTCTGTGACTATAGAGTCAAGTCTGCATGCAAGAGCTATCTGAGTTATGCAGAAATGTGAATCTGATGCTAAAAAGTGTTGTCTGTGTCCCTTTTTTCATTCAACTCTCTTCACAGGTACCTATGCAGCATGGTTTGGTTGAATCACTGGAAGACTAAATACAACGAGCATAAGATTGTTTTATTTTAAAAGAGAGCCTGACCAGGTATCTGTAAATATATTAAAAGTGCTAAAGAGTAATAGTTTCTTTATGTAAAAGTGGCATTGGAGCTGCTTCAGTGGCTGTGAAGAGAGGGGCCTCCCCTAGAAAGGGGATGCATGCGTGTTGGGGGTGGCCTGCTGCTGCGCAGACGAGACTTCTGATGAAGTGTGAAGGCAGGAGCAACTCTTGTTTCTGCAGTGCTTCGTTGGCTGCAGGGCCTCACTGGGGACAGGGGGTCTGCATGTGCTGGACTTCTGTTTCTCAGCCTTGAGAACAAAAGACTTTCTTTCTCCCTTTCTGGAAAAGATTTTGGAAAAGAAAGCTCTATGTTATCAGGCTAAGCTTGAGATTTTGTTAGGCTGATTTGATTTTGTTCCATATGCAGTTAGGAATATAGAAGCACATGTCCTCTTTAACAAGTAAGTCCCGGTGAATGCCACTTGGAAAAGGAAGGATTGCTGCTTTAGAGTTTTCTTCTTTTGTTTTATCTTCTTGTTCCTACATAAGCTTACTCTTCCCTGCTCCTCCAGTATGGTTACAGATAATATTAATGCTGGTAGCTTTTAAGCCAGCATGAATAGTTTTGTTAAAATTATGACATACTTTGTGACTGATTTGTGTTATCCCTATGTGTTTCCGAAGGGATACAAAGAGGTGATAGTAGTGTTTCTTGGGAGTGCCAGTATTGTTGGCTTGCATTGGCTGGCTAAAGGATGCAAAAGTGCTTTTTGGTAGCTGAAAAAGTCTGAGTGAGAAAGCCTGGCTTAATCCGAGGAGAGTGAGGGAGATATGTTTAGATGGTGGCAAATCACAAAGCATTGGCAGAAGGAGTTTCAGCCTGTGTACAATTTATAGCAGGAGGTCTTAGTGGAGGAAGAGGTGATAATCAATACCTCTTGTTGCTATGGTTCATTCTAGCAAGAGGCAGAAGCAGCTGTCCTTGTCCCTCACTTTGCTTTATTTATGAGTTACACCGGTTAAAAGGAGATTTTTGTGAATTTTGTATCAAGAGAAACCAATTCAGTGGCCACAACAATGGAAAGTCTTGGATATCTAGCTCTTAGAGAACGTGACTTCCATTTTTAATTTTGTTTCATTTTTCACACTGTCACTGAATTCTGGGCCTGCTGCAAAGATAAAAGTTAGAGCTGCTGGACATTCATAGTCCCTACACAGTTCAGTGAGTAGCATGATACATGGTGTCTTAACATTCATAATTTCCATCACTTACCCTGTTTCTTGCTTTGACTTGCTTCTGATTCTTTAGTGGATGGCCTGAATAAAAAAGGGATAAAGTCTGACTTTATAAGTAGTGTAAACTGTGTATTACATGTACATACAGGAGTTATTTTTAAAGAGTTTTCAAGTGCCCCTAATGCTCAAAGAGTGTGGGATCATCTGTAGTTAGGGGCACTTTTGATTCAAGCTGTGCATGATAAATTTCTGTCACAAAGTTGCATTTTTCTTGAGGTTCACAGGACAAGAAAACAAATTCAAAGAAGTTTTTTTTTTTTTTTTTTCAAATAAATGTGAAAATGCATTTCTGGTTATGAGCTTTATCTCATCCCTAATCCTAGCAACCTCACGGCAGGCTTTACCTGGACTGATTCATTTCTTCTTCTGCATCTCCCCAAAGAGGAGGGTGAGGCTTTTCCAGACTCTGGATATTCATGTTCTCTGCTGTACCTTCATTTGTTGCACAGGGCTGATAATTCAGCAAATCTTTGCCAGTCAGTTCTGAGTGAATCAGATTGGACACGAAGTTTTTCTCTGAAATTTGAAGGCAGCAGACATTTTATAGAAGTTCCCACTTGCTAATCTGGATGTTTAGGGGCAAATTCTGGAGTTTCCTTATCAGAGCCTCAGCCTGGGATTTTCAAAGGCCTTAAGGAGGTAAGAGAGATGTGTTCCATTTGCCTTCTGCCTTCCCCCAGCCCATGACAGCCCAGAGCTCTGCTGGGAGTGCACGCTTTTCCACCCAGCACCAAATCTGAGCAGGCTGAAGTCTGAATGACTAATTTCTATGCACTGTCACCTTACTGTTCAGCAGAGCCACCCCCGGGCCAAGTGCACTTTATTGGATCCTGTTCTTTCCATCTCAGCAATCCCATTCAAATCATGTCTGTGAGAATTTCACGGTTTTACGCAAATACACAAGTGGATAGTTCTTTCAAAACCTGTATGCATTTGCATGCATTACCTTTTATACTTGCCCTTGAGAGCCATCCTTGGATCTCTGCAAGAGAATCTGTCTGTAAAACTTTGCAGAGTTTTTCCAACACCTAGAAGATATACAGAATAGTTACAGTGATGGAAGAGATGCTGTTTGGCAACATGATTTTTGTGTGTGTTTTTCAGTTTAGCTTTAGCTTTGTGAGCAGGCAGAGTTTTACAGCTGTGCAAATTGCTTAGACACCATCCCATCAGTTTTGCTGTGGTACGCAGCTATGTGAGCTAAGGACACCAGTCTGCAAAAGGTAATGCTGGGAGAGTACCATGTACACAGCACTTCAGAGACATGGGAAGAAAGCCATAAGCAGTGGTTAGTTATATATAAAGCCTCTTGCTTATGGCACGTGATATTTGTAGGCTGTTTTCTAGAGGACAAGTTTCAGCCCATGTGCTAATTGCACTGCTCTGGATAGCAACTTTCAGTTACATGAAAGCAACTCAAAGTAAATGCTGAGTAAAAACATAAGTCAATAGAACTCACACTGGGGATAAAAATCTGACAAATAACCTCCAGTGATCAAACACCTTCCTCAAGAGAAACAAAAATGTGCAACAGCACAGGAAACTATATACTACAGCACTCAGGTTTTACCTTTATTCCCTGATCCAGGTAGCTTGGGACATAATTCATGTTCTCTTGGATGTGAGGATTGTGACGCAAGTTGATGAATGGAGAGGACGGCTGGGTGAGAGAAGCAGCATGGATTCCCTGGCTAGTTGCAGGTGGTGCAGAGGTTTGGAATTGTTGTTTCAAAAGCTTTTCCAAAGCAGAAAACAATGTATAAGGAAATAGAAACAGCAGTTAAAGGCAATGTGAAATAGATGACTAACACTGGTCCCCAGCAAGGCTGTGAAGCAGAAAACATGTCTAAAACTGTTAGAGATTCTATTGAATAGAGCCACAAATAGGAAACGCACAGGTTGTTACAGCCTCTAATATGTGATCACCGAGAACACTGCCAGATATTCATAGCATAATCTATAATGTTGGATTTTTCCCTTTATTGGCAAATAAAATATGTGGAACAGTATGCCATGTTTTGCTTTGAAATGTCTTTTTGGGACAGGTCTGTGTTTTGGAGAGATTTGGATTTTGGTGAATGAAAGTGACCCAGTGTAACAACTAATGGAAACTGGCTGAGGAAGGGATTAAATCTGGACCTTTAGATTGTTTGCGTTTTAGTCATGGATTTGTGGTGTGCTGCTGAGTGACTCTTCACTTCTCTGTGAGCAGGCTTACAAGTCTGTGAAAAGCACTGGAATCACGAAGTGCTCGGCAGAAGTTTTTGTTTGTAAATGTAATAGGGAAACCTAGAGGAAAAGCGAAAGGCAACTAGCGGAGTTATTAACAGTAATAGTTTACTGAGTGTGGCTGTAAAACAGTATCTGGCCATTACATACAGTTATTTTGCAGCCAGAATACAATACAATAGAGTTTGAAGAGCTGTATTCTGTGTATATAAGTGAATAGTAAAGATAAAGCATGGCCTTTACTACACCCAGCTCAGGAACCTATGAACAACAGAGAGAAAAAAACAGTTAAAAAGGGGAAAGTTCCAAGAACAGTTAATCCTTGCTTTCAGGGCCTCTACTGCAAAACACCTTAGCAGTGCCCTCTCCTGTCCAGTAGCAATACAGCAACACTTAAATTGACTTTTTTGAAAGCATGTGCAGTCCTCATTATGATACTGTATTTGTAATGGAATAGTAACTTATTGCTCAGCTATTGCATTGTTATTGTGGAGGAGATGAGTAATTAGATAAACTGCATCTTGAGACTAAGGAGTTATGACAAAAAGAGTCTTTTACTGGCATTTATGAATACAGCTGCAAAGTTGGATCTAAATCCCTACTTGCTTCTACAAAACACTGTCAGCGAAAGTAAAACTGTTATTGGCAAATAATCTAAAGAATCTCTGTGTTGAGAGGGGAGGGTGTAAGTTTTTCCTGTACTTGTTTTTTGTGTATAGTATGATAGGTTTTTCCCCAGCAGTTTGAGACTAAATGAATTTTATTCTCATCTTCATTGGGTTTGATGATTTTTCTTACTAGCAAAGCACAGTGAAATCGCAGTTCCTTGGCATAGTATCAGTGATCTGTGTATGCTTTGCATTTCTGCTGTTTGTTTTTCACTGGTAGTTTCATGACCAATTGCCATGGTGTTCCAAGTTTAGATTATGTTATTCAGCATCAAGAAGCTTTGAATGTTTCCCTCTTCTCCCTGTATTTCCCCAGCAGTAATTAAGCAGTGACTTTTGCATGGAAGAACGTATAGCTCTCTATGAAACTTAGAAAGAAGCTTTTCCAAGTTTCTCCTTCTTGGCTTGCCTATTCTGAACTCTCTCCCAGGGTTGTACTGGGATGTTTGTTTTCTCCATTGGCTTGAGGGTAATGTACTGACAACTAGTTTTTACACAGATACTTATCCCACCAAGAAAAGTTAAAATCCTAAAGAGATAAATTCTGATCTTTCATCAGATAGTAGTTTACTGCTTTGTTGAAAAAAGAAGACAAAAAAAAAAAGGGAAGAAAGATTACAGCAGCATGTGTACCTTCTGATGCAAATATTCTTTTTGGCCATTTATTGAAGTAATCTATCAGATTCAGCATGGCAGAGTCAGATTGTACAAGCATATATTGGTGTATGATGTCAATAGAAAGCTTTCCCAAGCTAAACCAAATAAAGGGACAAGATGTAACAGCATGCCCAAGACACTGTTGTTCTGTTGAGTAGATAGTAATTGGGTTTTTTTTGATGAGCTGGCTTTAACTATTTCATCTGCTATGCTGGCAAATTGTCATGTAACTAGCAAGTTAACTTATAACTGCTGACTAGCCTGATTTACATCCACTCTGTAGGCTTAAGCTATCATGTTTTCTTCAGGCAAAAACACTTCTTTAATATCATACTGCAGTCAGAAGGGGGACATATTTTTCATCTCCTGTATAAGTGTGTGTTTTCTTTCCTTGAAGCTTGCTGTCACACATTTCACGTACATCTTCCTCAAACCTTGCAATTCACTATAAAAGAAGCAGGAAATTTACCCAGGCTCTGCAGGTGTGGTGCAAATACAGGGTTAACAGAGGCATCTTCATGGCTATTGTACTGTGCAGGTAAGTAGGAGGGTTAATGTCATTCTTAAGAAATTTATTTCATAGGTTTAAAAGAAAGCTGGGGTGCAGGATAGTCTTATGACTAACCAGTATTTTGCAGCTGGGAACAAAGTTCATGTTCAAGGATCCCTCCTTTTCAGTTTAACACAGAACATTTGAGCAGTGTCTTCTGCTGTTAGTACAGCGTATGCTCAGACTCTCAGTCACAGCTGTTGATGTAAAGATACAGACTCAGCTGAAAGCAACACATTTATAACGTGGTTATCACCCTACTTACTACCATAGCCATCCCCAGCTCTAGTGTTCTACATTTCGGATCCTCACATTCCTCTTTCTAGGTCTGTGTTGCCCTCCTTATCAGCCTGAACCAGTTGATTCAGATTACAGTTTTCAGAAGTGTGAAAGAGAGTGCTAAAATACAGAATTGTATGCCAGTTTTTTACTTGCCTTTTTAAGTGAAGTAGGGGTATTTGGAATCCCTTTAGGAATGTCTCCAAGTCCTTCTTCCCCATGTTCTGGAAGTCAACAGGCAAATTGTTTTCACAAGTTGAAAAATAAAAGCCATAAGATATGCCTTACAATATGTCCAGGGTACCATTTTTAATTAAAATAAATTAGTTGTGTTTTAGAAATCTGTAAGAGGGTATATTTCCTTCCCTTTGTATTTGCTTTTATTACTTCGCAGAGCAAATTAATGCAATTATGTGCTGGGATGCCTAACAAAGTTTAAGAAAATCCTGAAAAACATATCTCATGGATGTACATTTACAGTGCTATGTAACTACTACTGCAGAATGTTGCCCACAGGTGCAATAATTGCTGATAATTGTGACATAAAATATTAGATGTCTAGTGAGTATGTGATCTTTAAAACATATAAAGTTACAAGTGTAATAATCAGCAAGGAGAAAAGAAGTCTATTAAGATGTGGTGGCTAACACAGAGAGAAGAGAAGAAATGTTTGCCTGTTTAACATAGATTCATTGCCCTAGGTTCCCTTCATGTGGACCTGGGCTGTGATGGGACAGTACCCTGGCTGAGATCTGGTTCCACCTTCAGCAGCTGAGATTCCTTTTCTGCTGCTGCATAAAGCAGCAGTTTGGTGCCCCCCTACTCACGTGTCTCGAACCGTGAAGAGCCTAACCCCTTTCTCAAGCAAGCCTCGAGCCTTGGAAAGTAGTTGTTGGCGGATGCATCGCTTGTGGTGTTCCCAGTTAGCGCATGTTGTTGGTGGGCTTTGTGCTCCAGGATTCCTGTTTTGCCAGCAGTTACGCATTCTCTTAAAAATCTGCCTGTCTCTCTTACAACACAGATAGGAGCATTGTTTAACCCTGTGCAAAAAAACAAATGGATACAGTCTTTACTACAATAAGCAAGCACACATAGTAACTTTGTAGATGATCTCAAAGGGGAGTCTGTGGTGGATGAATGGAAAACAAACACATACATTTGTGTATAAAAACAAAGAGCTTATGGAATGAGTCAAAGGGAATTTCAAGAATCTGAGAATCCTAGCAGGAAAAGTACCACCTAATTGTGATAAAATTTGCAAATCCAGTATGATTTAGTCATTGCATTAGGTCCATGGTCGATCTGTCCCAGTCTGTGCTGCTCATACCAGAAGCATGATAGGAAGAGACTTGGTAGCATATATGAGAAAAGGTTACTTTCTGTATTTTGAGATTACCCCCTGGAGCCAGTATTAGAGAGAGACACAGATGAGTTCTGTATCCACCGCTTCACATGTATAGTCAGCTGGAATTTTTATTTTTCTCAAGTGTTTAAAAAAACTACCCTGTAGTTTTTTTTTCTTTTGACCATCTAATGAGGCTTGTTCTGCATCTGCAGGTTCCTGAGTCATATTGAGACCAAAATCCCAAATGCATGGCACACAGTGGCCAAACTGGGTATGCTGGAATAATCTGTTAGAAGGCTCTGAACTGTTACCACATAACCTTTTGAACACCCCTTTCTCTGATTATTTAACTGAAGAAGCCAGTCTGATAGCATAACAAGCAGAGGGAGGTATTTAAACAGTGAATAAAGAAAGCATATTTTGATAGATAGCAGAGGGGCATAAGCGGTCATCACTGTCTTATAGTGGACAGTGTAATCAGCCTCTTACTTGAACAGTGATGATGTTCCAGATAAAACCTGGAGAGTGGCCAGGTATGGTGAAGCACCCTTATTTAGCAGTGATAATTAGAAGTTAACTGTCATTCTTGTGCTTGTCTTAAAAAGCCTGTTATCTTAGATAAGAGCAGCAGAAGTTAATGGATTGTTTTTCAGATGCCATTAGAGAAGTTTAATTTGTTTTGTTCACCTGTGTGAACCGGGTAGTTTCTGTGCAAATTCAGTGTTTTAAGGCAAGAAAGGACCAGTAGACAGTCTATTCAGCCTACTCGGAAAGTATTTGTATGCCTCTCTCCACACTGTGAGCTCTCTCCCCTCCTCTCCCAACAGGTTGAGCTCATTCATTCCAAGGCATCTTGTTTCAGGTCCTGGATCATTTCTTTTGTATCATCTCCAATTTTAGAGCATGCTTTAAAAGGGAAGATGATAGAGTTGTACATAGTATACCTGTATCAAATTTTGTCAATGCTATACGCAGAAATAAAATTAATTTCATATCTCATCTCATTACCCTACTCACCATCCTGGGTTTACATTACCTTATGGTGGTCTGTTGCACAAAGAATTCATGTTACCTTTCCATTAAGAACCTCTAGTCTTTTTCAGACTAGCTTTCTGAAAGCATTTCTGTTCTCCCTTATTGTGGCTTGCATTCTTTTATTGCTAGATGTGTAACGTTGCATTTAAATGTTGTCTAACATTCTATAATACCATTTTTTAAAATCAGTTTAAAAAGTTTAAATGCAACTGCATTGAACATATTACAGAGGTTTAAGCATCCTACATCTGTGTTGTTACCTTTTCCATTAAATTTATATTCTCAAAGAGTTAAACCAAACTTTTATGTTCTCTTTTACAGGACCCGTTTTCCAAGAATCCAGACACACTAACGTGGTTATGCTCTGATCTTTCCACACTTCATCAGCTGAATCCTTATTAACAGTCCCACTAATTTGTCTCTGGACTCCTGGCAGGCTAACAGCCTTTAGCTGCCTTAGTGCATCCTACCTACTCTTGACTCTTGGCTCTGCCAGAACTTTTTCAGTTTCCTCAGACTTCTCTGCTCCTCTAGGACTTAAAAAGTTGTGCTAGCAACTTCTAAAAATTACATTACTGGCTTCATTATTTCTTTAACATCCCTAGATGCAAAGTACTAGGTTTGTTCATTTTTACAACATGAAGCTCTAGCAAGATGTCTTTGGGACTACCAAATTTACTGAGAAACTGGAAAATAATTTTCTGTGAGCGACAATTTTTTCTCTTTCTTTCCAAATATGTATCTCCTTAGTGAATACTACACCTTTTTCCTGAACCAGTCTTAGCAATTTCATGTTGTGTTTTATTAGTGGGCCTGTGCAATTGGCAGAATGTCTTTCCATCCTAATACATCTAAAAATAACTCCTTAGTTGGCCCTCCTTACATGTGTGTCCTAGTAGTTCCTAGCATCAGTTTATTGTAGTCCAGCAGACGTGAATTAAGTTGAAAAACTGCCTCCTGAAGGCACCGACTGTACATATGCAAAAAGTAGAAGTACACGTTGGACTGCAGCCTTGCAGGTTTAGAGTTTTGCTGACTTTCATGTTTATTGTTTCTCATAAACTAAGCTCAGATTTATCAGCCTCACCAATAAAAGCATGGTTTCTGCAACACCATCACAGCTTTATATTGAAAAATCAGTGTTGACTTTTTCCTTCTTAAACCCTACCCGGTGGTAGGCCAGTTTATACTCTTCATGTTCAGAGAGGTTGTAGGTATGTGGTTCATTTCAGTGTAGTGAACTAGGAGGAGGAAGTTGAACCCAACAGCTGAAATTCAGTGAGTCTGTAGATGTATTAGAAGAACTAGAATCTTCCTTTCTCAGCCACACTAATAGGAATTGAAAAAGAACACCTTATTTTTATCATTAAAGTAAGTCAAACTAATTTTAAAATAGGAAGCAGTTTTATTGAGTAATTGATGTTTTTTTTTCAGAACCTTGGTTCTAACAAATATCTGACGTAAGATACATACTAAGCAGAAAGTAGTTACAGCTGAACGTTACTTTGGTGAGAGTGATGAATTAGTGAGTTAGTAGGGTCTATAGAGTCTGAAACAAAAGCTAGTCTTTAGAAGTACTGTTTCTTCTCTTGCTCATGCACTTGGTACAGTGCTTTTCTCTGTATCCCTTTCAGGTGTAAGCATTGTAATCACAGCCAGATCTATCATGCAGCAGAGCAGCACAGTGTTTATAGAACAGCAGGTTAGCATTATTACAGAAAAGGAAAGAGAAATTAATTTAGCTTAAAAGAAATTCCAGATGGTCCTTTTGTGAAATGGTTTTAGTTGTACCTTGTAAAGAATTTAGCACTGCTAAGCTTTACATTGTCAACCTGAGATTTTTCATTGTTGAGGACAAATAAAGATGCTTAGTGGGTTGAAATGAAGGTAACGACTTTGTGCATGCATACTGGAATGTACCTAGGGCATGTTCTAAGTTGTGAGCAACAAATTTGTAGTGAAGTGTGTTTTAATAGAACTTTTTCAATGTTTTGTTTTGAGTAAGATGTCCTTTGCTCCTGGCTGTGCAATGGACACTTCACGAGCATGCAGATGACCACACCAGGAACACTGCATATGCTCATTGTCCCTGAAGGCTCTCAGTATTTCAGTCATGACTAGTCATAGTACCGAATGTGGGATTTTTTTACTGAGTTTGTGCATGCTGGTGAAATGCTTCTCTTACCAAGATACTGGAAACAGGAAGGGTGGGTGATTTTTAGAACAAAATCATGTTACAGTCATGTTTCTTTTCATGCTTGCCAGGGCAGTTTTCCAGGCTAGTCGTGTGGTTCCTGAACAACACTTACCTCGTATGTGACAGACCATTCTAGGATGGGGAACATGCCTGGACAAGAAGTATGTCCCATCTGAGCTTCTAGAGGGAGGGTAATGCGGGTTCTGTGGCATGTTGTGGTTGAACTGAGGTTCAGGCCGTGACTTGAAGCTGATATTCATTGTGTAACCTTTTTTATTCTCTTGCAGAGTGTTATTTTGGAGAGCAGGTTGGCCCTCCAGTTCATCAGGTGGGGCCTAATGCTGGAAGTGAAATAAAGACCATGAATTGACATGGACAGAAAGGTAGCAGAAATTTCAATTACTGTTTTTCTTGTTAATGCTTTGTATCTTTTTACCTTTAAGCACAGGAGGGTGGAAGCAAGCTACCTACCGCTTCACTCCTAAGTAGTTACCTCAGTCATCTAATACTGCTTGTGGTCACTTTTCAGCTGTCAGTCCTACAGCTGCTTTTACTTCCGTGTAGTTTTTTTTCAGGAGCTCAACTGCTCATTGCCATGCATATTTGAGACACCTTTGTGTAATAATAGAGTATATTAAAATACAGGGGTAGGTTGCTTTCTGACTTGTGGAGAGAAGTGAAGGGACTAGTAATGAAAGCAAAAGAAATGTCCAGGCCTTTTTGATTGCTATCTTTATTAAGGGCTGTATATGCAGCAAGGCAGTCCTATGTGTCTTAATACTTGGAGTCTGTTCTAGATTTTCCTTTAGAGGTTGAATGACAGACTAGTAGATGTTCTTACCATTAACTCGACTTTTTTTGCTTCGGTGCAGTAGAAATCACTAGTTTTCACAGTGTTCTTTGTCTCTGACACCTTGGTTAGGGTACTCAGAACAATAACTTCTAAGGTTGGGAACATCCCCACAATGGTGGGTTATTGAAGGCACCTTGCAAATGTCACACAGAAAGTTTATCTAATCTACCTCACAGTGGTCTAGAATCAAGTTTCTTTGAGTTCATTTCTCTACCATGTCCTGGTGGTCAGTGACACTAATGAATTACAGGTAATGTGATGCATCCCCCAGAGTCACATTTCTGCCCTGGCCATTGCTGGCTTCATGTACATGCCTTCCAAAGGACAATTTTTAATAATGTTTCCTAGATTAAAATTGTAAGTAGTTGGAACATCAAGTCTTATCTCATAAAAGCCTTACAGTGGATAGATACAAACCTAGATTAAATAGCTTTCTATCATGTATGTCTTTCCTGACAATCCACTAAATAAAAAATTGTGGACCACGCACTGTTAAATGTAATTTTGCTTTTGTTTTGAATACTTGCAATGAATACTGTAGACAGAGGATGTTGCTGCGGTTGCCATTTTATATTTGGGTCTTAGCCACAGCTTGTTGACTTCAGTTTGAGTTGAGCCAGAGCATGTGGGAATACATTAAAAAGAGGCTTCTTTTATTGTTAAATCACACCAAAGTCTATTTAATCAGAACAGGAAAATCTTGTTTTCCCTATGACATACCTGAGCTTGGTGTTCTCATGGCTCAATGTATAACATATAAATAAATAAAGTGTAAAGCAGCCTCCAGTATCCACTGCTCAGCAGTTACCATGACACCTTAAGTTTTGCTTTTTATGCCATATTTGGTTGTTCTGTAATCTCGGACAGGCCTTGTTCCTGAAAAATAACAGGTGTAACTGCAGTTTTAACTACAGCTCCCAGTGCTGACACTTCTATTCTGGAAGAAATGCATCTGCATAAGAAGCTGTACCAGCATAACAAGGGATAGCATGATTACACTTAGGCTAATATGTCTCCTCGTGGCACAGGCCCTTCAGGCTTTTCTTTGACCTAGCAGAGCTGACTCAAAGTTGCTTTCCTCCATTCTCTCCCTCTCTTCTCTTCCCCAGAGGAGATGAGGACCAAGCTGTGTTTCAGATACTACCTCACAAGCAATTGTGGAGAACTCTTTCCCCATAAGAATGTCACCTGTAAGAGCTCCTGACTGGGGAAGCTAGGTAGGCTGACAGTGGAGAAATTCAACAGCTATCTGTTGGGGTCAGTAGGCAATGTGTGGCTTTTGATACGTTTTAAGGTATATGCAGAGAAGACAGGATTGGGAAAAAGGACAGGACAATTTTTCAAGCAGCTCTTAATTACTTGCAAAGTTACATTTTTATTCCGTAACTTTTTCTGACTCGGGAAAACTTGAATGAGCTGTCAGATTTTACAGTGTGCACAGACAGTCAACAAATACGAGGCTTGCTCATCTGAAAACAAAGAACATAAATTCCAGAGTTGAAGGTCTGGCATTAAGTTCATTGTATACCATGAAAAAACATCCGAGGCAAGGTGAGTGTTTGTCCCCTGTGAATTGTCACATTTTGTGCACGAGGACAGAGCATGGAAGCTACAGTTCATGGAAGTGCTTTGTAGGTGATGGGGAGCTTTTATTTTTGGGAAATGCCTGGGAGCAGATAAAATACTTCAGGGATAACATGACTAACAAATAAAGGATGAAAATAAAAAAGAAAGAGAAGGAAAGGCGGGTGGTTTAAGCAAATATTCTTTCTTAACTATGATCTGTCTTACCTTCAAATTGGCATTTTGATCATATGCAGCAATACTGGTAAATTGCATGTGCTTTGGTGTTAGTGCTGCAAACTGCTGCCTTATACAAAACATTCTTGAAGTGAATCGAAAAGACCAGCCATTTTGCCAGATAACCTGATTTCAGTGTGGCCAAAACAGATGCAGTTATTTCTTCCTGTACTCTTCCATACTAATCAAGAGTGCATCCAGTTATTTTCTCTAACACTTCTCTAATTTTTCTCTGACACTTAAATGTTCATAAATTCATTGATAAAGTCAGTTTTCACCTCACTACCATGTTTTATATTGCTAGAACTCTACTGACTCATTCCTGATTTTTATAAAGTAAAATCTGAGGTTAGAGTTTTGTTTTGGGGAAAATAATAAACCTGGGCACTAATTTCAAAGAAAGGCTTTCCCTAGAGTTACTATTTATACTATGAAGTCAGGTGTGAAATATTTGCCCTTGGCAATTAACACTGTCTTCGGTTGTGATGTTATTGTGTAAGTTATTTTACAGGTTTGTGTTCCTATTAATGTAGGAAAGAAGACTTAAAGGAAATAGTTTGGTCTTTGTGGATAGAAATGATAGAATTGTGGAAAAGCTGTAAAATGCATTAATCAGCATAGAGAATTTTAAGTAGCAAATGAATTTATGCTTTTCAGTGCTTTTCAAGAAGCGTTTTGATCCTGAATCCTACAGTGCACCTATGGCATTGCACTGCGTTTAATTTTTTGTTTATTTTTCACCATATTTAGTAATGCTTAACTGGTTCACATAGAATGATGAAGGATTAATTGATATCCGATTCCATCTTGTAAGAAAGGAAATTCTTCCTTTTTCTTTGTTTTCAAGGATGTGAATTATAAACAATATGCAGCACCAGTGAGTCAGTCCTAGTTTAACATTAGCAAACCTGTCTTGTTCACTACAGATGTTTGGTAAGGTCTTCATCTGTAGCTACTGTCTTGTTGTGATTTCAATAAAGAACATTTCCATTTGGACCAGTTTCTATGTTAAATGCATCTTCATCAAAATATTTTGTTGGTATTCTTATCCATCAGACATCTATCTATCCAAAGGCTGCTTTAAAGTCTGGAACAAAAACGCTTCTGTGCCACTAAACTCTTATGCCTATGCTATCACAGTATTTTCTCCTAGCTTTCAACCACTGTAACTTTAAACAGAATCAAATACCAAAATATCAAAATCAAGAAAAGTTGATTAGAAATAAAAAAAAATAAGATGTCATAACTGAATAGAAATAGATCTTCCATTTTTTAGGAAATTCTTTATAATGGTGGGATGCCTAGTTCTTCCTACCAGTATACAATAAGAATTTAAAATACCTGCATCTCCTGATACAAAAAATAAAAGTAGGTATCTCCTGGTATTGGCTCTAGTGGTTAGACTGAACTTTGATTCCAAAAAATATTTTAACTGGGAGAAGAGCTGTTCCAAAAGCCCTATAGTTTCTTTTTTAAAATGTCTAATACTTGCCATAAAATGTATTGTCCTTAAGATTAAATGCTTACTAAAAATAGTGTATAAATAACTTGTAGGAGCAGAAGATACCTTATTTTTCTGGAGCTTCTGATTTTCAACATAATTCTACTTATGTTTCTATGTACATTACTTTTAAAGGACTATGTCTGTTTACAGGTGTTTAAAAATGAAGTCATGTGGGATGGTTTTCTTCTTTACTAAATTGCTTAATAGATTTTCTGTGGCACTCTTAATTGTCTTGTAAAACCCAAGTCTAAAATCTCATCAGTTATTTAGAAATCTCACAGTATTATATACAATTGTTGCTGACCCAATATGTTGTTGGGATATAGGGATATTATAGGGATATAGGGATCATGTATTCATGACACTGTGTTGATATTTAAATTACTAAAATTAAATGCAGTGATATCACAAAGAATTGGATGCTTGTAAAACTGTATTACCAGCCCATGCTGTTACTTTTATTTTGTAGATAAAATCACACCCAGAATGTTGATCAAACCCAAAATGACACTCCCATTTCCCTAAGGAGGAGTTATTTAGAGTACTCTTACATCTGATTGTGTTAATGGGCTCTTAGGAAAAAATGGTTGATATCCATATCTCTACAACTTATATTGTTGGTTGCATTTTTACCAGTTACCAGTCTATACCTGGAAATCTTTTAAAAATTGGCGTGACAGAAAGAAACGTTGAACTACCTGACAAGCAGTGCTGCGAAGGACGTCCTTTTTAGCAGGATGCCAGGTCAGTGGTTTCTTTTTCCAGCTACAGCAGGTGAACTTCCCTCTGTGCTAAGCACACCGTCTTTTCTAGTGCAAGAGTTTGACTGAGCACACAGTGGCCCTGGTTGTTCGCAGTGCTGAACAACTTTACAAGATGCAGACAGATGTCTTGTGAGTGGAGGGAAATATGGGAATTCTAGAATCTCCTGTGTTCTTTGCTGCTTTTATGACATCTTGTAGCTGTACGCAGCTGTAATCGTAGCAGCACGCCAATATACTTTGCCTGTCGTTAGCAGAGAAAAACTTGAGTTCTTGTGTCCACTTCATATTTTATGTTCTTAGCATTTTGTCTCTTTAGTATGAGAAGAATATTAATGATCAGAAATAATGAGTTTATGCAGAGAATTAACATTTGTATGCAGATACAAAAAATGACTGTACAGAGGACTTTAAAATTACCTGACTTTGGGTTTATGTGTTCAAGAAAATTCACACTCTTGGCCAGGTAATGATTTTTTCCAGAGTACAAGTACTACATAGTTGCCCTGTTCATTTTCAGCAAGTGAAATTGTCATCATCAGGATTAACTGGGTTAGATGAGTAAGTATAAAAATATATTTTCTGGCACTGACCGCTTAGTTAAATATAGTCATGGCATTAGCATTTGAAATCTAGTAACAGAAATAAAATCTAGGAAAGGGATTGCTACATTGCTAAGTGGCCACTGGTTATTACCTGAGATGTCTCCAGTGGTACTTTGCTGGCAAAAAAAAGATTCCTGCTACATTTAATTTGCAACTCCAGTACACTTTTCAGGTCTCCTTAGAAATCCTCCAGGATTACAAGTGATACTTCATAGACTCAGACACCAACTCCCAGGATATTTTGTGTGTGTGTCTCGGGTCCTGAGGCTCTTAGTTTCTTACCACTGCTCATATTCCAGAAAATGCAGCTGTCAGAAATCAATTTTCCCTCCCTATGAGGGCGGACCAGCCTCAGTGCTCTTGGTCCCATCACTGGCCGCTGTACTCCATAGGCTTGTGGTCTCCAGGCACGACCATTTCAGGATATTGTACTGACAAGTGACTGCTACACATATTTGTTTTGTTTTGTTTTGTTGGCTTTGCAAACCACCTTGGGGACAAGAGGAGGATAAGAAAATACTGGCCAGAGCTTTGGCTCTGAGGTCAACAATAAATTAGATTTAGGTTTCTTATCAGGATTTTAATTCTTTGGTCAGAAAAAGGGGCACACTCACTCTTGCTCTTTTTGCAACTCATCAGAAGTAGGTATGTATGGCATTGTTCACAAGAAATGGGACAAAAGCAAAAAATAAAAGAAAACTGGGTTTTCTTTACATTTGGAGAGGAAAAAGAAGAGTTCCTGGAATGGTTCTTGCATTAATCATTTTGGTAAGTGTTTGGAGAACTTGTAGGGTAACAGGCTAAGATGCTACTGAATCTGTGCAAGACGAGGAGGAGATTGATAGCAGAACCTCTGAGAAAGGGGCTGCCCCCAGCAGCATTCTGTGAAGCCTGGTGGCTTTTTCTCCTGCAGCCCTAAATTGCCTGTTACCACCTGCCTCCCTGTAAGGCCTGTGTACAGGAGAGGCTGTTGCTATGAAGGCGCAGACGCAGCACGAAGCATGGGCTGATTTTGAGTTGTCACACGCCCAGAGGCAAAGTGCCAGTACCCAGGGACATGATCTGTTATTGAAGGCACTTCTATTGAATCTGTTTAGATAAAGCCAACAAGGCCAGCATGAAATTGTGGATCTGCTGCCTCGTGAATCCTGTCTGTGGGTGGGGGGAGAGCACACGAGGGTCAGTTAACTGAAGATACCTGCGTCATTGCTACACGTGACTTTGTTGGACGGAAGAATTCAAGAATTTCAAATGATGTGGAACAGACTGCAAGGTAGACCTCTTCCATATTGCTATTCAGTTAATTTTCCATCAAGTCCCTGCATGACAGTCGAGTAAACCCTGACAACAAAATGGTTTCCTGTGGGCTATGGCTTTCTGCCTACAGAATAGGGTGCAACTGCAAACCTTGTTTTTGCAGCTTATGTAGTGGGCATAAAAGTACTGCACCTTTTTACGTGATTGTGTGAGATTTACAAGTAGTTGCTTTTATAGCAACCACTATTTATAGCCACTATATTTAAGCAAATAGCCAGCTGAACTTGCTAAAAGGGAATTGTCATTAAAATCTCAGGTAGTGCAGCATCTTCTTTGTCCAAATACAGCAAACAAAAGTGAGGTTCTGGAACAACATTCTACTGAGATACAGTTCAAGGAGCTTAACCTGTTTTAAGCTTGGTAAAAGGGATCACTTGATGAAAGGGACCATTTGGGGTAACTTTTCCTTTTTTCTTTTTTACAAAGCAAAGGAGTGCATTCATTAACTAGGAAATTGCATCTAAGTGTGACTAAGATGCCTACTACTGATGCTGCCAAACAACAATTCATAATGTGTTAAATGTTAAAGAGATGATGATGTGTCTCCAAGAAGAGAAAGAACTGACAGAGGCAGATGAAGGGCAGTAATCTTAGCTGCCAAAATTACGTATCCTGTGAGATTTGCTTTCCCCAGAGTTGATCTGTATTTCATCCAGTAGAATGCTTATTTTTAGAAGTGGTGAGCCGAGGTCTGTGGGCTTTGCGGTTGCCCTCCACACCTGAAAATTGACTGTCTTGATTCCCACTGGTTGTGTCTCAAGCAAATATTAGGGATGCTTTACTGCATGTTCCATCCATCCTCCACTTGAGGACTTGCTTGGAGCTTGCTATTGCTCCCGACAACCTTCCTGCTTGCAAACCTGAGGAACTGGGGTGGCTGCTGTATGCACTGAAGTGTGCCAGTCTTGCCCTGCTGTTTGCTTGGGAGGTAGGTAGTGTGCCTGGCCGGAGACAGGAGGTCAGTTTGCACCTGAGTCAACCAGTTCAGACATAACCGAGGATTTTAAGCTGCTCTTGAAAATCATTTTTACTTACCTTTAAATATCAGCTACTTATGCCATCTTTACCTTGGACTACTTTCCAGTAGTCTGAGTTAAACCTGAAGTCCCTTTTTCAAAAGCCCAAGTCTCATGGAAAGCAAGCACAATTTGACATGTAAGCTAGGTGAACACCTAGAGAAAATTCAGAACTAGATTTGGGGATTTACATGTGCAGAATGTCAAACCCAAGGATTTGTGCAAAGCTGTTCTGTATAAGAAAACAGCTATTTTTTTTTTTCTGTAAAACTGTGTAATTGAGCTAGGTAAATACATTTTAAAGGCACATTTGTTCTTGAGAAAGATAGGGGCAGATATAGCAGAGCATTATGGATTTGTCTTAACTTGGGATCAAACAGCAGATGAAATCTTGACCTTAAAGGCCAGTTGGAAATACTTTGGCACTTTTCGATAAGTATCTTGGTGAAAGATAATTGAAAGGTCTGGGTTGGTGGGTGATTCTGACAACTAGCTTTGGTTTCAAACTGTTAATGTTTCTTTTAAAAATGGTTGGGGGTGTGTGTGGTGTGACTGTTTTCGGGGGTGTTTTTGAAAGACCTCTGGTCAAAGCTGATGGTAGACAAGATCTGTTCCAAAGTGGCAACAAACTTTTGATTAGAAACGATGACATGATTAGCAAAAAAAAAAAGAAAAAGAAAGAAAGAAAATTAGGCTATTAAGCGAGAAGCTTTATGTACAGTCCTATAGGAGTTTGGTGAAAATTTTCTGTGCAGTTCTGTGGATGACGACCTCTGTCTACAGTAAAGTAAAACCATGATCTGCTCTGTTGTCCTCATTCCTATAATTCCCAACTCCAACTCTATACTGCTACAGGAAGAAGCATGACGAGTGGAGCTCCTGGGCACTTCTTCACAACCTTCCCTCACAAGCAGGCAGGTTGGTGCTATTCTTTTGCATTCAGGATCATGTTTATTCCCGGAAATACAAAGATAACTTAGGGTCAAATGTTCTTCAGGCAAGGGAAATACTATCTCGGTCTTAGATCACAGTCATGGTTTTTGCTAGCTAAAATCAATTTGTAAGCATAGGGCTGAACAGCCTGGATCAGCAAATAGCAGCTGAATGTAAATAGTGACAAA
Source organism: Dromaius novaehollandiae (assembly GCF_036370855.1). Lineage (NCBI taxonomy): Eukaryota > Metazoa > Chordata > Aves > Casuariiformes > Dromaiidae > Dromaius > Dromaius novaehollandiae. Next base: position 18,253,250 of record NC_088101.1, on the reverse strand, counting down.
ACAAATGGAAATGATGGATAAAAGCCAATTTGAGAAAACTCTGTGATCTTTCTCTGTTCAGATATCTTTGGGCAATGAGGGGAGGGGCTGCTGTAAAACTCAAGATCTGGATCCCTTCATGAACTGCCAGATGAAGACACTGCAAGGCAGATATTATCAGTTCTGACTACGGATTGGGTATAATCCTGCCATAAGGATTACCCTATTTTCCTGAACCTGTCTTCCGGATTTTCTGCATGTTTTCCTTTGCCCGCTGATCCCAGGAAGCGGGTCTCACAGTATAGATACAGTTGTAGTTTTGCAGAAGACAAAGGTGCGTGAAGGCACTCGGGGAGCACTTGCTGTAGCCACACTGAGGACAGGTCTCAGCAGCAGCAGATTTGCTCGGGGGTGCACGATGCTGTAGCTGCCTAAGCAGTGACCTGCACGGGGCTGCGCGCAGTGCAGAGCCCTGTTCAGAGCCCGGCTTTTATAGGCACATGTGCTTTTGCCTCTTGTAACACCAGTTCTTGTCATAGGCATGAGAAATTCTGCCCATCTCTGCCCCTCCAGCACTGCCACTGCCCTGATGTTTTGATCCAAAGATACACAAGCAGTAGGCAGAGAGCTTCCTCCACTTCCCCTTGTGCGGTGCTGCGCACACAGAGGCCAAGGTGGGAATGAAAAGGAAAGCCGAAAGAGCTCTACAGACGGCATGGCTTTGGGGGTCACTGAATGTGCCTTGTTTTGTTGTTTTGTTTTGGACTTTGGATTTACCTGCTGTATGCAAGTTGTCGCAGTGGTTGGCACCCTAGTGTTCCAGCTTGTGGCATGTTATTTAAGAAAGCACTTTTATTCCTTGTTAGCCATCTGCACGTCTGGCTGTATTATTCTTGAGATTTTCCTTGGACATGCTTGCATATTTCAGGTGCGGACCGCTAAAGCCCTGCACTGGAAGCGGAGATGAATTGCTATGCCTTTTTTGATAAAGCCAAGGAAGTAGTTTCAGATAACAGAAATAAATATTTACATGCAGTGCGCTCAGGCATTTCTTAAAGAAAGGTCCTCCTCTGAATCCCAGCTTCAACTGTACGAAGTTAACAAAGCTGTAGAAAAACAGGCTGGGATGTTCTCTACTTGACCCCGCTGTTCCCAGGGAAGATCCTGAGTGCCTAGGTGTTACTGGCACGCTTGATTAACCAGTTCTTACAGACCTCCAGGATGGAGGCTCCACAGCATCCCCAAGCAATCTAGCCCAGGTTTTTGCTACCCTTATAGCTTTTTCTGAAGTATAAGTTGAATCTTTCTTGTTTCAGTTTAAGCCAATTCTTTTACTGTCCACCACGGACATGGAGAACAGAGTATTAAATGGAGAAGCTGCACAAAAGCTCTACAAGAATATGATCACAGTGTTTAACCATTAAACATCATCGCTCTGCTTATGGAAGCTGTGATTTTATCGCTGAGGCTTGTAAAGTTTCAGGTACTGCCAGAACCACAACTCCAGCAATCCCAAGCAGCTGTTGAAAAGCAGCAAACACCCAGAGACCTTTATACCTGTCTATTGCAAGTTTAGAAAGGCAATGAAGTTACGGTTTGGTGAACATGAAGAGAAAGTTTCAGAAGCAGGAAATGTGAAGAGTTTCCAGAAAATCAAAGCTGGCTCTGGTCAAATGCAGTCGGATGGTACTGAATGAACTAGAGGAGTGGTGGCCCAGTATCGAACCAGAGCAAACCTGTAAGAAGAGGCAGCCGGTCTGTTCAAGATGCTGTTCTAGATGTTCAGGATGCAGATTGCTATGGGTAGGTGTCCTCTTGCTTCAGTCAGTCAGCCAGTGAGTATTTGCAGCCAGGGCAGTTTCCCCTTAGCATTGCCTCGAGGCTGACTACTGGAGCCTTGGGGCTGAACTGGGCAAACTTTCCTTTAGTGGCCCGGAAGTGTGTTGCAGGAAGGATGCCAGGCTGCTGTGCCCAGCTGCCATGGGGGGTTGTAGCAAGGTGCCGTGAGGAAGCCTGACTTCTCCTTCCCTTCTGATTTCAGAATGTTGGATGTAATTTGGAAATGCTGTTGAGGCTCGAAATCCACAGCAGAGATGAGCAGTGCTGATCAACACCCAATCTTATGTTCTGTTGTGAAGGTAGCTACATGAGACCAGTTTGGGGAAGAAAACAAAGAAGTCCTCCAGAGCTCACCAGCCAGCCTGTTATGAAGTACTGTCAAGAGCCACATTTCAGCAGAGGAGTGGTTTATTTTCTTTCTAGTGCTTGGGGTGTTTAAGGGGTGGGGCTCAGGCTAGGAGGCTTGGCTAGGAGGTCTGAGCAGTGTATTTCTAGGAGCAGGCGGCAGGAGCAGTGTCCAGTGTTGGACAGGACTTGCGGTACTGGCAACGTGACTGCTTTGGAGCTGACTGAACTCCCAGTGCAAGAAACCAGCGATAGCAAGATTCGAAACAGAGTTGCCAGTCAACATGAGCACAGCAGGCAAAGTAAGCAAAGTTTATTTTAGAAAAGTTTCCTTGTTGCGGATGAGTAATGCATTTTAAATGCTTTTTCTTTTTTGGCAGGGACACCGTAACTACTGGTGGCATACAGTCTAGATGGTAGTTTATGAGCAAGCTGATAGAAAAGAGCTGCCTTTCCTTGCAGGCCACTGTAGTCTCCTAGAAAATGGCAGTTAACACTCCTGAAGGAAATAACTGTGCAAAGAGAGCACAACACTGTGTTATTCCAAGATTTTTTTTTCAAAAAAATTGGTTAAAAAAAAAAAAAAACTGAGACAACATAAGCTAATGGCACCAAAATAAAAATACCCCCCTAGGGTTAGCAAATTATTTTTGATTTCTGATTGGCCAGTTTAATATAGGATGTAATATAATAAGTGTGCACATAAGTAAATGTGTTTATCAGCTGTATCAGTTTTCATTCTGAGATCCCACATTGTTTAGAGTATTTTTCACTTCTGAGCAATTTGCAGTTCTTGGCTACCTTTCTTCTCATAAACATTGCACATGCTTTGCACTACTTGGGATAGATGTGCAAGCATTTATATTTAAGTAAGTTCTGTAGAAAATGTGATCCTTTAAAATGTGACCTTTGTCTTCACTTGTAAATTTTTACTGATTATACTTGCATTTGACATATAAAAAGTTAAATTTATTGCAGACCTTTCTTTAGTCTATCTGTTTAAAAGAACTGTGTTCATTCCCACTTTAAGTCTGGCTGCTGAAAGTGTACTATTTTATTTCATATGCTGTTATTTCCTATTAGTCATTTTCTTTGCCACCAGTTGATAATTTGTCATTAATTAGACATTATTTCTGTTTCTTCCCACAAATCTTTGATATGAAAAAAATAGTACTTTTTCTCCCAGAACTCTGTGACACGCCGGTGTTACGCTGCATGTCTCAGTCATGCAGGATACTTATGCATGTGCTAAACTTCATGCGTTGAGGACTTGATTTTTCTCCATTTCACTGTCAAGATAATGCTTTCTGACTGTCTGCGGTCAGTTGGATTTAAGGGAGTGACTGTTCCCCATAAGGGTGACATGGAAAATCTTATTGCCCGATCTGGAGTTGTTTAGAGCTCTGGGATGGACGGAGGCTGCCAAGGAATGAACGTGGGGACAGAGATGCACCAATTCCATTAACTCCGCTAGGCGCCAGCTTGCAGGGCACAGACGTGGGCTCCCTGCCGCTTGGGAGCCGGTGCGGGGAGTGGGCACCACCCCGCTCCTTTCTGAGGGCATTTTCCTCCCACCGAGAGATGAGCAGAGGAGACCTTGGTGCCCAGTGAGTGAGGAGGCCTGTTGGCACCGGGACTTACCAAAGAAGCCTGTGGGGCGAGAACAAGTTGGGGAGAATTTCTGGGCTAGGAAGGGCTGGTCAGGCCTAACGGACAAGAAAAGCTGCCTCAGGTCCTGGGAGTGACCCCCCAGGTTAAATATCCCTTCTGAGAAGCAAGGTACGTTGGCACGGACAGCACTGCACTGAAGTGCCTGTGTTACTTCTGCTAGCCGTGATTACCTCTGTGTGGTAGCACATCATTTTATGTAGACGTCCTCTCAGCCATCACCTCATGTCTGAGCTTTCTTTTCTTAAGAAAATGGTGATAAGCCTGTATTAGGCTCTTAATGCCATTTTTAGCTTTTGTTTTGCCAGCTCTCAATGCAGACTTGAATAATAAGGCAATTTTAGGAAGATTAAAGTCATTTCATGACATGATAAATGGCATGATTTAGAGTGATCTCTCCAAGAAGGTACAAATACAGGCAGACAAGCGGACAAAAACGGTAATCCAAGGTAAAAATAATCCTCCAAGGAAGTGAGAAACACAGAACGACTTACCTACCCAAACAGTATTAGCTAATGGAGAACTCAGGACTGAAGCAGCAATGAGGATGGATTAGGTATCCCGTTATCCTGGGAGATTATTACTTAGGTTGGTGAAAGCTTTGTATGACGGTAATATGACCAAGTTAGAGACATTTTTAGGAAAAAAAAATGTATTATAAATAGCTTTTCAACAGGTGGACTTACACGCACAGTGACTTTTTTTTTTTTGTAGTTTTCCCTCTCCCTAAGATACAAGCAGGAGTTTCATATGCAGAAATGTAAGAATGTGGCTCAGTGTGGTGACGTGCCCAGCGCAAGTGCCATTCTCTTTCCCTTTGGTGTTTTCATAGGTTATTAAATGTAAAGCAGCAGTTCTGTGGGAACCAAAGAAACCATTTTCCATTGAGGAAGTGGAAGTTGACCCACCAAAAGCACATGAAGTTCGCATAAAGGTATAAAACAATAGTGTTATGAATTGCACACTATTTTGCTGCTAATCACAAGTATTTGAGTGCTATTAACAGGCTCTGTAAAATTATAGTAAAAGGCAAAAATTTTAATCCTCTATAGAGTGGGGCAAGAACTTCTCTTTTACTTAGTTGTTTGACTCTGTGCTAGGCTAGAATTCAACACAGCTAAGTATTTCGGTTTTTTATCTGTGTATGAAGCATTTGTTACATTTCTAAGAACTTTCCCTCTCCACAGAAGTCAGCAACCTTTTTCTTGTTAGAGAGGTTTCAGTTCTTACACAAGTGAGGAGAAGCTTCCCATGGGGTTGACATTTGTGTTTGTCAGGATAAAAGTGGTAAAGCCCTATCTGAATGTTTCAAAAGAAACATTGCTATGGTACATGCAAAAAAAGGTAAAAATGTGATGTGGAGTAGTCATGTGTAGCCTAGATCTCTGTGTATATATAATAATTTTTTTATATATATTCCTTACATATATTAGGGATAATTGATTTTATTCTGTTCTTCACAAATGATTACATTGCTAGGACATTGCTTCTGCTACTGTTTGGCAGTGCATAGTAAACATCCACAGAGGAGTCTTGCTTTGTGGATTACAGACTAATATAAACCATGACAGTCACGAATCACACGATCACAAGTGTTTGGCCCTTAGGTTTATCGTTCATATATGTGATTTCTGAGGGAAGCAAGTGACTTCTGCATAGGACGTAGTTAAATGCTGAAATATTCTTGCCTCTTTTTTTTTTTTTTAAACAGATTTTGGCCACAGGGATTTGTCGCACCGATGACCATGTTGTAAGTGGTGCGCTGATTATGCCTTTTCCCATAATCGTTGGGCATGAAGCAGCTGGTGTTGTGGAGAGTGTTGGGGAAGGAGTAACTTCTGTGAAACCAGGTATGAAATAGTACTGAACACAGATCCTATGCTTAGCTTTCAGGCTCTTGTTTAAATCAAAGACCATGACATGTGTGAATACCTGTTTTGCAGAGGAAAAATGTTCCAACTTTTAGCCATTTCAAGGATATCTTAAATGACACCATGTACTGTTCACGTTTCTTTTACTATGTTTCTGATCTTGATTTATGATGTTAGCTGCAAGTTCTTTAAACACAGTTTGTACAACTAATCTCTCTCAAGAATGATACAGGTCTAGATTAATTTACTTTAGGACAAAGCAGTGGATTAGACAGCATCTCAAAGCACCTGCTTCTGGTGTCTTAACATTTGAATAATCCATGGACTTTAGTAGACCAGAGCTTAGGCATCTAAGTATGTCACTTTAAACATATCGGGGCATACCTGGAACGCACCCTCTGCTGCTGGCTGTGCTTGTGCGCGGCACCAGCGCAGGTGAGTCGGGGTTTCCCGCGGCGGGCTCTCGCCATGGGCTGGGTCGCTCCGAGGTGCTCATCAGCGTGGGCTGCCCCTCTCACCGCTCCCTCTTTGACCCACAGTTGGGAGGTACAGAACTCTGTGAAAGGTGCTCGTTTTCCTCTGAACACTGCAAGATGCAACAGGTTCTGCTCACTTTTATGGGACCTAAGAAATTCTAACTAGAGCTAAGTGATAAAGATAAAACATGCAATGAATCAAATCTATATAGAAATGCTTGATTTCATCCAGGGAGTCTGTTAGCATACCTGAGTAGTTTACTTTTATTACCTCTGTACTTTCAGTCTCTTTCTTCATACTGGCAACAAAGTAGGAAGCCTCTCCAAAGCAGGTTGATACGTATGATAAGATGTTTTCTTAGAGATCTCTGCTTTGTTCTAACTCCAAGCAAATACATATATTTCCAATTTCAGTGATAGCTCAAACCACTTTTTCTCTAAGTCAGTCTGTTTCCAAGAATTTGATAAATTACTTGATTGTCCCGTTCTAGCAACCATATGTTTCCATGTGAGCTGAGACAGTATCTCTGAACTTGTACACAGAATATTTCTCTGATGCTTAATTTACACCTCTGTGTTCTATAAAAAGCCCTGAAACCTGCAAAGTTTCTGCAGCAGAATGATTACTAAGCCCATGTCCCAGTTCTTCTAAATTAACTGGGGGTGGAAGGGCATTCTCATGTTCTCTAAGGTGTTTTTCCACTTTTCAGTGGAAATTGAAGATTTCCTTTGGCTTTGAACGTGTCAAAGGTGAGCCACATTTTAGAACTGCCAAATCACAAGATGGTCTGTATTAAATGAGGGATTTACCGTACACTGTTCTGGTGGAAAATGCGCAGCAGATAATGTTGCACTGAGAATGTATGTGCTATTTTGTTAATCATATCATTGTGCTAGAAAATTCGAGATCTTGTCTTAACTTGTAGGCTGGCAAATTAATGTTTAATTTCCCCTTTTCTTATGCACAGTTCACAGCCGTGTTAGCTCAGTGCTCCAACCTCATGCCCCAGTGGATCTCAGCTTTTATTTCAGTTTCTTCACCAGGGTGCTATTATTTTCCTTTGGAGAAGCAGAAGATGTGATGCACTGTTGACTGAGTACCTGGCGAATGGCAGTAGCTAACTAGCTTTTATCACGTAGCTCAGACTCGGTTTTATGAAGGACACTAGGCCTTTTGCATATTGAAATTAGCCATCATAACCCTGCACTAATGCTGTCTTCTAAGACACATGCAGAAGTTTCATCTTCCAAGTCCAGCACTGCACTCATGGTGCATATTTTTCTATGGCTTAAATATACTTGTGTCATGTTTTTACCTGCATGCTTCTTGTTCGCCTTTTTAAATCCCCTTGTCATCACTGTTTTATTTCTAGGAGACAAGGTTATCCCACTCTTTGTTCCACAGTGTGGGGAGTGCAGCGCTTGCTTAAGCACCAAGGGCAATCTATGCTGTAAAAATGAGTGAGTTTCCTGGCTTACCTATGACCCTTGTTTGATTTTATTTATGCAAAAACTGTCCATGCTTAACAGATCTCATTTGCCATTATTTCTGGTTATCTTTTGAACAGTATTAGTTCAGCTTCTGGATTAATGCCTGATGGCACCACAAGGTTTACCTGTAAAGGAAAAGCAGTTCACCATTTTATTAGTACAAGTACCTTCACTGAATACACAGTAGTGCATGAAACTGCGGTGGCCAAAATTGCTGCTGCTGCTCCTCTGGAAAAAGTTTGCCTGGTTGGCTGTGGATTTTCAACTGGGTACGGGGCTGCAGTGCAGACCGCCAAGGTAGGTGCTGCAGTGGCTGTTTCTGGTGCCTTCTGGGGTCTGCTAAGGATTGAGGCCTGCGAACGGGTCATCAGCATGGGAACTGGAGCACAGACTCCATTTGCTGACTTCATGGTAGACAGAAGATGGTAGCTCTTTGCCTCAGCTTCTCTGTCTATAAGGTGCTTTGAAGTCTACAATTCAAAATCCCCAAAACCCTTACTTACTCTTACCATCGGTAACATTTCCTCTCACAACTCTACTGTTACGAAAAGGTTGCTTTATTTTACTTTATTTTACTGTAACTTAAGGTTAGGAATACCTGGAAGACTGCTGTATGGACGGCTCATAATCTGGAGCAATACACGCATGTGACTTTTACAGCTGGCTCTGTCTCCAAGGGAGTGAGACTACAGCCTGATTTTTAACAGCAGTGGAATATAGGGCATCATAAAAAATCTGGCTCTAAACCTGAAGCTGAGACCTGTGATGAAAGCCTAATCTCAGAAATGTATTTTAGTGACAACTTATCCTAGTCACATGTAGGACTTCAACAGACGTGCATGTGCAAATTCCTTCTCCACAGGTAAACTCCAAGTTACAAGAACTGTGTTAAGTGAAAATGTGTGGATAATAACAAATGCACTGTACTTCACCTGGAACATAACAGGATGCCATGTTCCTATGATTATTATAGGTGGAACGGGGCTCTACCTGTGCAGTCTTTGGCCTCGGAGGAGTTGGCCTCTCTGTTGTCATGGGCTGCAAGGCGGCTGGAGCTTCCCGCATCATCGCCGTTGACATCAACAAGGACAAGTTTGCCAAGGCCAAAGAGCTGGGAGCCACCGACTGCGTCAACCCTAAAGACTTCACGAAGCCCATTCATGAAGTGTTGATGGAGATGACTGGCCTCGGCGTGGACTACTCCTTCGAAGTCATAGGTCACACTGAAACCATGGTATGCAACTGAAAGATACAGTCGAAAGAGGAATTAGCCCAGTAGCTGTCCCTTCTCTAACCTGCTCAGCACTGAGGGTGATGAGCTGAGAGGCCTCCCACAGGCAAAGCGCTGACCAGAATTTCCAGCCATGAAGTGCAGCCATTTGCCACTGACCTCTAGAGACAGAAGCGCATTCAAAAGCCTTAGGAAAGGGATCTTGCATGGAGCCCCTAAGTATTCTGACAGAAGAAGGGCCAGAGCAGGGGAGACAAACATTCATCTAACCCGGTGGCTCCTCCCCAACAGCGGCTAATCGCTAACAAATAGGACAAAACAGGGGAACTGAACAAAGCTATGGGCTTTGTGACATGTCTAACCTGTGACAGCAGATAGGATGGTGTGAGCTGCAGAAATTGTTTGATATGGCTGCAGTTGCAAAAGACGTTGCCAGCAGAGTCGTGAGGGGAGGAGGAGGAAGAGGATTTCAGTGTTGCACCCCAACAGCAGATCTTGCATAACCCCAGGGTCGCCCTGTCTGTTTTACATTCAGGCTGCGGCCTTGGCTTCTGTTCACTACAACTATGGAGTCAGCGTGATTGTGGGAGTGCCCCCCGCAGCAGAAAAGATCAGTTTTGACCCCATGCTCCTCTTCAGTGGCCGCACCTGGAAAGGGTCTGTCTTTGGAGGTAAGAACATTGGGAAGATGCTATTTAGCTTGCTTGGAAAACTTGTAAATCATTTTGAATCAAATGGGATACACCTAAACTGATTGCTTAAGCTGCCCTATTGGAGGAATATTGATAGTTACTACGCTGACAAGGGAGCACAGAAGGAATTTGTTATGAAAACTGTGATTAACAGCTAGAAGTGGTTAATGGAGAGAGAGAGGGGGAAAGCGAGCAACAGTGCAAGTGAGAAAAAGTGCATGAGCAAGTGAGAGAAACCACAAGTAAGCAAGGAAGAGGCATAGTGAGTAAAAGAGTGTGAGTAAGACAAAGTGTGTGAGCAAAAGAGTGGAACAGCATGAGCCAGAGAGCGCAAATGAGCGGAACAGCAAGAAAGGGAAAAAGCAGAAAGGCATGAGGGAGAGGGAAAGCAAGAGTGAGAAAGAGTATGAAAGAGGGAGCAAGAGAAAGCAACCACAAGCAAGTGAGTGAGCAAGCAAAAGTGAACGAAAGAGCATGAGCAAGTGAGAGAGCGTGAGCAAGAGTACGAGCAAAAAAGTGAAAGATGAGTGAATGTGTGACTGAACAAGTGACAAAGTGAGAGTAAGAGTGGGGGAGGAAAGGAAGATGATAAAGAAGAGAGAGGAGGGTGGGGGAGGCAGAGAGGGGAGAGAAAAAGAGGGCAAAGGGGAGAAGAGAGTGGGGAAAAGGGCGGTAAAAAGAAGGGGAAAGGGAGAAAAACGAGGAGCTAAAAAGAGGGGGTAAAGATGGGGAGGAGAGGGAGGGGAAAGGGGGGAAGAGGGGTGGAAAGAGAGGAGGGAAAGGGGGTGGAAAAGTGAGGGTGGGAAAGAGGGGAAAAGGGGGAGAAGGGAAGGGGGAAAGGAAAGGGGAAGAGGGGGAAGGGGGAAAAGAGGAAAGGGGAAAAGAGATGGGGGAAAGAAGGGAGGAAGAAAAGAGAAGGGGAGAAAGAGGGGGAGAAGGGAGTGAAAGAAGCAGAGTGGGAGAGAGGTAGAGAGGGGGTGAGAAAGGGAGAAGAGAGAGGGAGAGAGAAAATGGGGGGAGAGGCAGAGACAGGGAAAGATAGAAAAAGGGGGAGAAGGAGAGAAGAGAAAGGAGGGACAGCAATGAGGAGAGAGCAAGAAAGGTGGGAGGGGGAGAGTGAGAAAGGGAGGGAGAGAAAGAGGCAAAGAGGGAGATGATAAATTGACAGAAAAAGAGACAAGGAGAGAGAGAGAGAGGGAGGAGAGGGAGAGAAGAAAAAGAGGAACAGTGAGGGGAAGAGTGTGAGAGAAAAGTGGGGAGAGAGAAGGAGAGATGGAGAAAGGGAGAGAGACGGGGAGAGAGACGGGGGAGAGAAATCATGGGAGGAAGGTAGAGAGGAAGGCAAGGAGAACTAAAGAGGGAGAAGGAAAAAAGGGAAATAGAGAATAACAGAAAGGCAGATAGTGGGAGCAGACAAAAAGGTAGAGAAGGAGAAGAAAGGAAGAGAGGGAGAAGGAGAAGAAGAGAGAGAAAGAGATAAGCATGAGAAGGAGGGGGGAGAAAGTGAGAGAAAGGAAGGGGAAGGGAGGGAGTTGGGGGGAAAAGGAAGTGAGAGGGAGTGGGAGAAAGGGAGAGAGCAAGAAGCTGGAGAGAGCAGAAAGGGAGACAGTAAGAAGGAGAAAGGGGGAAGGAGAAGGGGGAAGGAGAAGGGGAGAAAAAGGGGGAGAAGAAGATCAAATGAAAGAGAGAGGGCAAGAAGGACAGTCAGGACCCTGGAGGACACTGGGGGTCAGACCCACCTGGGTGCAGTTTAGTTCAGGCCCCGGCTCAGCCCCTCGCGGCTCCCTCTCCTCCGTCCACCCTGGCTCTCTCGTTTGCGTCCTGTCCCAGCAGAGCCCCCCCCACAGCAAGTCCTTGGGGACCTGCAGCTGAAGGCAAGGGGAAGCTTATTTCAAACATCAGATTAGCCCTTCCCCAACCACCTCCTCTCATACAGTCAATAGGTACTAAGTAAAATAGCAAAAGGCACATCGGGTTCTTCTGGAAGAGGCTCCTGCTATTGAGACAGCTCGATCCAGTACTGCTTGCAAGAAAACAGACTCCCATTTATTTGTCCAGGGAATCAAGTTTCCAGTTCCCACCACAGATGTCAGCGCTCTGGCTTTTGTATGATGTTTGTCTTGGGGGACAAGGGATCAGTACCTTCAACAATGCATGCTGAAACAGCATTTGACATGGGAAAAGGATTGGATTCTTTAAAGACTCAAGTTCTAGAAAACTGGACTTGTTCTTTTAAAGCACTGCTGGGTTCATCACAGGCGCTAGACTCCACTGTAGAATAGCTGCGCTTTGTACCATGTTACCTGTTGGTACTTTGTATCACAAAGGTAAAGATGTGCTGCAACATCTCATCATGCTGTTCTGCTAAAGAAAGTTCACCTATGAATTTCATCTGCCCTATTACCTGTTTTCACAAGCATTTAATATTTTTATTATCCATTGTCTGGATGTTTTTTTAGGCTGGAAAAGTAAAGATGCAGTCCCTAAACTGGTTGCTGACTTCATGGAGAAAAAATTTGTTCTGGATCCATTAATAACCCACACCCTTCCTTTCCTTAAAATCAATGAGGGATTTGAACTGCTGAGGACAGGGAAGAGGTAAACATTGTTTAATTTTAAAGGTTCTATGTAAATAACTCAAAGGGCTGCATAGTAGCACAGAGCATGGCTTCATGGCAGTGCATAGGGAAAGCAATCCACTGTGCCCTTTAATGTGACCCAGTGTAGCGCGTGCTCCATGAGCCGCAGCTGTAGCGACAGACAGCCAGGCTTTAGCTTTTGAAACACAGGGGGCCCTGCCTATCCTTCCAGAGTTTTCAGATTCTGTTTTCTTTCTAGTCTGAGCAAAGACTCTGGGTGGCAGAGGGGAAAAAAGCCCACCCAAATCAGCAGGTCTGTGCCCACAGGAAAAGAGCAAGGGACCAGGGGAGCCTGAGAATGTTTACATGTGTGATGGATGATGTATGAGATGTACATCACATCCCAAGAAACGTCTGAGGATGAGGAGCAGGAACACAGAAATAGCCCGTGTTTACTGTAAGAGCAACTCGCCATTCCTGTAGTGAGTTACGGAACAGAGTCCCAGTGCAATTAGTCCGAAAGTCACCGGGTAGCTTAGCTTGAACTTCAGGGCTTTTCAAAAGAGAAATGAAGTTTCACCTAGTATTTGAAAAGTGACAATTTAGCTCTCATGCATTCCTCAAATATTGCGAGTTGAGCTCACACTGTATTGTCACAGGAAGCTGAAATCAGTAATACTGTCTGCCATTGACACCTGGCAAAATTCACTATGGCAACAATAGAAAATTTTCCTTGGGAGAAGGGGGAGATAATTTGTATATTTTGATATATGGCGGGACTATCCTTTTTGAAGTTTTTAGCTCTTCATAAATTACATAGTCTGGAGAAGGCATTCATGTTCCCTTTCCATTGTCAGTTGCTAGCATTTTTTTAGGAGTCACTTGCTCTAAATATAAAAAGCATGTAACAAAGGAGGTGAATTTAGCCCCTCCTGGTTTTTTTGAGGTTTGCGCTCAGGTTCTAACTATGCAGCACTCACTTCATTGTCTGACTGTCCTTGTTTTAGACATTTTCTAAATGCTAGTTTTAGACTCCAGTATAACAGGAGAAAGTGATGAGGACAGAACTACGACCAGCTTTGCTAAAACACTGACAGTCATCCTGAAGACAGAGGCATGTTGGTGCCATATTGAGCAATTCTGCTTCATAGCATTTTATATAGTATAGAGCATGTAAGGATCATAGCACGCTGTACCAGTATTTATTTAGCCCAAGTCCTTAGCAAGTTCAGACTAACCTGTAAACCCTTGCAAGAACGTAAACTATTGCCTTATCTGACTGCGTCGGCTCTATGCACACTGTCCCCATACCTTAGACAGGCCCACTGCACTGTAACAGGTCAGGGCTTGAAAGCCAAGGTCTACCTCAGGAAGAGTAAGTTTCCTGCCCTCTTCATCAATCATTCATGCCAGAAATCAACATATCCTCTAGTCTCACTTGACAAATAACCCGCGGTAGTGCTGTGTGATGATTATTCTCTTGCATGCTCTTTCTGATCAGCCAAAGAAAAACCATTCCTCAAAATGAATGGGAGTGCTCACACTCCAGATGTACTTTTCTAGCTAGCTGTAGCAGCATTTATACTCTGTTTTGAAGGTGTTTAGATAAACTAACCCCTCCTAAGGGAAAGATCTATGCTCCTGGCAGCTTTCAGGTCTGCTCCTCTCCTTCTTCCCCACCCCATTTGATACCAAGTTTATGCGAGAGTACCGTGGCTGGCAGTAATATCCTAGGTTTTCAGAGAAAACAGCAGCGTCTCGCTGATGCTGGCACAGGGGGGTTTCTACAATCACTAACTTGTTATTTTACATTGCAGTATTCGCAGCGTCCTGGTGTTTTAGGATTCCCAAATGCTAAGCAGCAGATGGCTTAAGAGCAGCACAACAGCAGTGCACAGCACTATGCAATGCAAAACAAGGCATTTCTGAAAGCTCTGCTGCCGCCACCCATCCAATAAAAGGATCAAGCTCAAACCCCAGACTTCAAGGCACAGCATTTATAAAGGAAACAAATCTTTTTCCTCCCACATCCTTTCCCCAATTCTTGCTTCAAATAATCAGTATTCTTCTGCAATTTTCTTTTAACAGCCAATGCTGATATTATAGTACTTGATGCTGTCACAGGTGTTATGAAAGGCTTGGATTTTTTAAAATGGCTTTTAATATGCAATCTTTTAATAACAAGAAAGAAACTCTTTCTTTGGGTCTTAATAACACTGCAGGTTTAGCAGACCTATGCACGTAGCTCACACATACGGGAGATAAACGCTACCGTACTGCTCAGGAAAACTCTCAAGTCAGAACTATGTCCCAGCTTAACCCACTACCTGAGAGGTACAGAAATTAATGCAGAGATTAAAAATAAAAAGTATGGGTGACACAATCTTGCACTGTGTTAGATACCACAGTGTATCGTATCAAGGAGACAGTTAATTCTTTTTCCTTAAGCCAGAAGTGTGCCAAACTGTTCTGCTGTAGATGTGCAAGCCCTTTGTAGAAAAGACAATGCACATGGTTTTGCTGATTTTTTTTTTAACCTCTTGCAAGCTTAAGGGGATTAATTTGGAAAAAAACATGAAGATTACTCTGTGAAAGGCTATCAGCGTTGTAGTCCCTTTTTTTCTGGATTGCCCTATCCATCTCCCAGTCTCTCCTCTGTAGCAGCACAGGAGAAAAGTTTGGTGTGTGCTCTGATCCAGATGACCATGTGTTTGAACTAATAATTTCAATAAATGATACTTAAGTAAATCACAACCTTAGGTATTGAAGGATGCCTCGCAACCGGATATTTTATATAATTAACACTTCTAAGCATTTTATATAAAAGAGCTGTGGGTTTTTCTTTTAAGCTTGTACCACTTTTGAGGGTGTTTTAGTTGTTTTATCAATGTGGTTTTAGATCTTTGGCCAGTTTATGGAGGCATGCCTGGAGCTTGGGAAGCAATGTGAATAAACACAGCTATACGTCATCATTTGTTCCATGAAACAAAGGGGAGGGGTCTTAGCCTTAAGTGTGAATGCAAAGCAAACGGGAACAGTTGACTTTGGTAACAGTCTGCAAGAAATCAAACATAAAGAATCTTACAGCTTTCTGCGTTTGCAACTTGGTGACAGGAAGTTTTAGAGGCTATGTCCATCTTGGCGATGTTGGCGCTCAACAGTGCCTTACTTTTCATTTAAACAGCCATTTACAGTACTACCAACGCTTGTATGCACCCAGCTGCATGGTATTGGGGTAGAGGCCCGCATGAACTAAGGTGTCTGCATGCTAATGGTGACTCAGGTGTTTGTCCCAGCAGAAAGAGTCCTTGAATAGTCCAGTTAGTTAGGTTAATGATTTGAGGATGAGTTTCACAAGAGACTGGACTTTAACAGAACAAGTTCCTTAAACACGTGTGTGTATAATAAACTCAGCTTACCGAGCAGTTAAGAATCAAACTTCACGTTTGTTTCTGTGGGGTTACCTGTGCACTTGGGTCTGAAGATTCTTCTGGCCTGTAAGATAACACTTCTTAGGCGCAGTACTGTTGAAGAGGTCCCGTCTCTTTCCAGGCAGTTTGTGTGAGAGCCGACAGTGTGCACTGGATCACTGAAACGTTCAGAACAGAGGGATAGGGTTTTAATTCTTCTTAATTCATCTCAACTGTAGTAACATGGATGTAATAGAAATAAGAACCTAGTAATGTCTCAGCGCTCAGAGTATTGTTTCCAAACATTTTCTTGTAGAGGCAAAACTGGTTTACTATACCAGCTAAGCTAAGGAACACGAGTTAAACAGATGCCACATAAGACTGTTTAAACCTAGCTTGCAGTGGTGGGAAGGGAACGTACCGGGAGGCAAAGCATCCCCCCGTGTCCAAGAGTCAGAGGGGTTTCTGAGGCATTCCACGTTGCATCAAAGACAGCAAATATATCAGTAGCCTTCAGAGTGGAAGAAAGAGAAAAAACTTGAGCTAAGGAATAAATCCCAACACGCCACCTTGTTGCTGTCCTTTTCAGGATCATGCAAGCCATGCCCGGTAAATGCCTGTTGTTGGTATCTTTAGGAGGTACTTGCCAGGGTCCAGGACGGGCAACTGAAATCTTTCTTACTGGGGACATTTTATAAGGCAGCAAGCTAGTTTTGTGCTCACATACGTTGGGGGGGGGGGGGGGGGGGCACCTCTGTCTCTCGGGAACCACGAAGAGCTCATATTGCAGCCACAGGTCTCCCTGCAGAGCCCTACCCAAACTCAGATGAGGAGCCCCGTGGGAGTCAGGGGGCTGGTCCGTGTGGCTGTAACGCTCCGGCCAGCATTTGTCCCCAGAGACCCTTTCCCAACCGCTGACCGACGCACTGCAGGTGGCTGGATGGGGGGGGCCCACGAGCAGCGGCCCTGGCTGAGCCGGCACTGGGGAGCTTTCCTGCGAAGGGCCGGGCGCCCCAGGGGACACCCACTCCCCTCCAGGGCACCCGGACAGCTGGACTGCAGCTCCCCAGCTCGCCGCCTCCACATGGCCTTCAACTTGCTCCCAGCTCACACCATGGCATTTTGGGAGACAAATACAAATTATTTGGACTTGTCAGCAAACAGCTACATCCATGCCAGTTGCTGCTGCCAGACTCTAAGCTGGAAAAGGTATTGCTTAGTGTCAGCAGGAGGGTGCCTACTCCTATGCTGCAATCACAGCATATCGAGCAGCAACTATTACAACAACTTAATGCCAACCATTGCCGTGTGTTGGTTTGACAAGACTAAAGCTGTTAATGATTCTCTTAGGCTACTGCATGTGCCCTGAGGAGCTTGTCTTCTCCTAAATGTGTAATGTAGCCTTTAGCCTCTGTAACTCTAGAGAAAAGGTTGAATATCTTATCAATCAAGTTCAGATAAACACAGCCACGCAGTTGGGAGCAGCTGTCAGACATGGGGAGTCAGTAATTTGTAAACAAGCAGTTGGGCTGTTTACCACCGGCAGAAGAGGCCAACCTCACGGCAGCGCGCAGCAGTTAGCTGCGGGGAAGCACTCGGCATACCATACGCCCCTGAAATATGTATTTAAATGCACCACGCAGGCGCACAGCTGCTTTTGGGACCAAGGGCGGGCCATCGCCATGTACACGATGGGCTACAGGCTTCCAGCAATGCTTCCTGGTGGCTGAAGCCGCTGCCACCCCTCAGGGCCAGCCGGGCCCCGGCAGGAGCTGAGCTGGCTGCAGGGCTCAGCAGCGCTGCCCTGCTGCACCAGGGACGCCTGAGCTGGGCGTGCTGCTGCTGGCCTGCTCCCCCAGCCCAGGAGACACGGCTGATGCACACCACGGCAAAGGCCCACGCGACGCTCACCAGGGAGTCCCCTAAATACGCACCCCCGGGGCTGACGTCTCCAACAGCGCAGCAGCAGCTCCCAAACCTTAGGGTGAGCCAAAGGGCGGGCAGCAGGCACTCATCTTAGCCGGGTCCCATTCTTCCAAATTCCTATGGATCAGCTTGCTGGATGCCTCAATGGAAACATATCTGTGGGAAGGGAGCATCGGGGTGTGAGTCCCCTCACAAAACAGGTTGTGATGTTACACCCAAGTTAAACAAAAGTGTCCTTGCAAAAAGCCTCTCCCCCCCCCCACCTTTTTTCCTGACACACTTGCTCCTTTTGGCTGGGGGGCTGCTATAGCACACTATCGTAGCTAGGCATTAAGGTTAAAAAAAACAAAAAAAACAGCAACACCACAGATTATTTTTCTTCTGCCTTTCAAAATGTCCTGCATGTCTATTCACCATAGGACATTTTTCACTCACTTTAATTTTTTTTTAATTTTATTTTTTTAATCCTTTTGCAGATAACTGAGGCACTGCCAGGTCAAACATTACCTTTTGGCAATGGGTGGACTCCAAGGAAACCCAAGCGGTGCCAGGAATCTCCCCTTTCCACCTGTCCCTGCAGCAGGTGAAGGAGAAAAATGTCTCTGAGTGCTGCTGAGCGCGCGTATCGGGGGCACCGGGCTCAGCATCGACCTGCAGGTGCTCAAGGTCCACAGCTGGGACTTTTCGCAATACTGGGATTCAGTCAGACTGGAAGCAGCTTCCCTCCAGCCTGCTGCAGCGCCTGCAACAGCTCTTCTGAGACCACATGGCCACCTCCGGAAAAGTAAGGACAATTCATTTACTTACTTTCTTTCAAAGGTATTCTGTTCTCGGGGGAATAATCTTGAAATGGCTCACGCTGCAAACTTGTAGTGCTTACTGTCTTTTTTTGCTAAACTTACTCCCCTACCACATCCAATTCACTCTGAAGTACAATCCCGTGCTTTCGGACAACTGCAGTTTGTCACGTCGTACGGGCTGGATTCCTTTTCTGTTCTGTCATTCAGCTCACTAGCAAAAATACTGAATAGTGCTGGTCTGAAAAAACAGACTCCTGCTGAACCCTGCCTTGTGCCCCCACTGTGACAGCGAAACGCAGCTCTTGAATGGGGGAGCAGCCAACTGCATATTCCCCGATCTGTAGCGGCTTCATATTGACCTGCTTTCTGATAAAACCTGTCACGGGAGGCTGTTTCTAAAGCCCTGCTACAGTCAAGACCGGGGCATTTCTCTCGACCCTGGTAGGGAAGGATATTTCATTTGATACAATTCTTTCCTGACAAATCCCATTTTTACCTGCAAGGTGGCTGACTACAGATTGCTTGTTTCTGAGCACACGCGGCCAAAGGAATCTTTTCACTCAGCTCCACGGAGGCAGGGGTACGCCAGCCACCATCTCTAAAACCACGCAAAGGGAGCGGCTGTAAAAGGGTCCCTGCCGACCTAAGCGTACAATTGATTTCTCTAAGTTCTGTGTCAGCACTTGTGGCCCGGCCCTAACACCAGTGCGACCATCATGGCCAGTGGGAAGCCCAGGCTCCCAGCGCCTTACAGGAGCGGCTGGAAAGCCAGCCGAGTAAACTTCTGGGTGCTCCCGGAGACTTGAAGACATCTGCCTGACTTAGATTTGAATTCTGCAGCAAGCACCTATCTACCTGCTTCCTTTCATTGCCAGACAGGGCAAAGCTTCCTTAACACACGTGAGCTTTCAGGCAGCCTTCTCAAAGGGAAAATTTCGTAGCCAGTTTGCTGTGAATACTACCTAGGCGACAGCAGCTCCTCTGCTCCAGCGCCTTCACAGGACACGGGATGACATGGGAGAACCAGCCGAGCCCTGGATTTACGCTACAGGTGCCAGGCCAGGCCCCCAAAGCAGTGACTGTATTAGCTGTTCAGCAGGAGTAATCAGCCCAAGCTGACCCATGCTGGTATCCAACTTACTCATTCGGAGCTGGCACAGGTCAGTGTACCAGCACGGCCTTGTGCCGCCCCGCTGCCGCCCGAGGGCACCGACCCAGCCTCTAGCGGAGAGGGTCGTGCTGGCGGATGCGCCCGGGGCTGCCCTGCGTGCAGCAGCGGCGACCCTGCCCTCCAGCCGGCCCCGCCAGAGGCGCGCACCGGGCCAGGCCGCGGAAGGAGCCTGTGCACGAGTCACCAGTGAGTGACACTCGTCGCTCACGGCACCTTCTGCTTGTTACGCCAGCCTCGTTCGGCTGGGACTCCTCGTTTCGCACGGAAACGCTAATCTTTCTGCACTCAGCACGGCAGGGGACTGTTCATACAAACACCCGAGAAAGGTGATTACACCAGATAACGCTGTAAGGGTGCATCAGTAATGGGAAAAGCTCATAAGCTGCTAGACAACATGTCTGTTAGCACAGGATGACACTGAAAAATCCCCAGAAGCCATTAGAAGTCCAGTCATTTCCTAACACTATCGCACATGCTGTTCTTCCAGCAAAGGGCAAATGGCAATTCCTCAGACCTTAAACTAGGTCTGTTTTATCGACCATCACTTGGTTTCATTTACAGTTCAGCACGGCCATGTTTCTGCTCTCCCACCTCATCCCACATACAGAGGAAGACCCCCATGAAACATCACAGGAAGGTTGTCTAGCGCCTGCAGTTCCAGCCGCACGTCTGTCAGAGCAGGGAGACGCACGCAGCGCAGCCCTGTTTTACACACTAGTCAGAAGCCCTTCCCTGCTCATACCGCAAAGGCAAACAGTCCCACACGGCGTAACCCCTCTGCTGCTTCCAGGTCATCAGATGCAGAGCTGCTGTTGCCTGGGCACCGGGCAAACCACTCTCTGTTGAGGAGGTGGAGGTTGCACCTCCGAAGGCCCGAGAAGTTCGTGTCAAGGTAAAACCTGCAAGTTCCACTATGTTCCTTCTCCCTCATGGGAATTACTGTTCTTGTGGCTACGCATCGGGTGTACCATTTCACGTGTCTTGGTAGGAGAAGATCAGGGTTTGGGAACTGAGTCTGGGTAGTCAAAGCTCTATTCAACATTTAAAAACAAAAATGGAAAACAGTCTTCTTAGTTCATCCTACCTGGTAGCTGTTGAAATGGGCAGAGACATCTTAGGTAGCTAAATGCACAGAACTGGGTACAGCAGTGCGCTGAGAGGGTGGACTAACACACCAGCGTGCGACTGGCAAGTCATATGGAATAATAAATGCAGAAGACCTACTTGCCTATGCGAATATCTGAATGACGTAGCCAGTTTATTTAGGGACGCCATTTCAGCCTTTATTGCTTTTTAAGTGGACACTTAATCTCCTTGAACTACCTTTCTCACACATCTCCCACAGTTCCAGGCACCGATGCTATTCAGTTCAACAGAAAAGGAAATTCTTCCCTGGATTATCAAATCACGTGGCACACCAGCGGGCAGCAAAACTCTCTGCTCTCTCCTGCTAATCTGTGCCATGTTATTTCAGATACCTGGGATTTTTGATTTGCAGAACCCTAAGAACAGAGATGCTCCACAAGTTAGTCTTCAGTCCCCTTCGACACAGCGCAGGGTACGACGGGAAGCATCCAGTGTGAGCAACAGGGAAAGGCTGGTCTGGGCACAGACGTCCTGGGACGAGGCAACACCACAGACCCCTTTGGGAGTCTGAACACACCGATGAAAATGACTCCCAGGAACAGGGTTAAACAGAGGCCTGAGCGTTTCGTAGGCTAATCTACGCCTTCCTCTCCAAACAGATTGTGGCCACTGCGATCTGCCGCACAGATGACCATGTTTTACAAGGCCACTTTCCTAACGTAGAATTCCCAGTTATCCCAGGCCACGAAGGAGCTGGGATTGTGGAGAGCACTGGAGAAGGAGTGACCTCTGTGAAACCAGGTAAAAGCAAACACACACACACACACACACACACACGCAGAGGATTCGGCACCCCGAACGGACAGAGCAGCCCAGAGCTCAGAAATTCCTGCCTGTAGTCTGCACCCGTGATTCAGAGTCTGACTGCACACTAGGGCGGTGACTCTCCAACACCACAAAAACTTTCCTAGGTGTTCTCCAAGCACATGAGTGTGGCTCCAAACATTTCCTACTGACAGAGAAAGCAAAGAGCTCTCTGTAGGAGGCTGCCACCTGACAGCTCAGCCAAGCCGCTCCAGCAGGCAGCAGAGCACCCTCCGGGCCTGCTGAGTCAGGGGTGCGTAACACAGTGTGCTTTCTTCCAGGAGACAAAGTCATCCCCCTTTGCCTTCCTCAGTGTGGGGAATGCTGCTTCTGCTTGAATCCTGACTCCAACTACTGCACAAAGTCTCAGTGAGTCTGGTTTACCGTCCCCTTTATCCAAATGTGGTCGGCTGTCTGACAGTCCTGCGTGTGCTGTGCTCGATGAGCAATGCGCTTGTCTCTTAACAGCTTCTACGAATCACAGACTCTGATGCTGGACAAGACCAGCAGGTTTACTTGCAAAGGGAAACAGGTTCACCATTTCCTGTGGATCAGCACCTTTGCAGAATACACCGTTATGCCGGAGTACGCCGTTGCCAAAATTGATGCTGCTGCACCTCTGGACAAAGTCTGCCTGTTGGGCTGTGGTTTTCCCACAGGGTATGGGGCTGCCATCAATACCGCCAAGGTTGGTATTCAGGGCTTCCTAGGACAAGCGTCACCACAGCTGCCTTAGCACGCTGGTGAAGGCTGTGTGACAGAAACCTGCTCCTCACGCTGGAGTCCTGTGGATTCTGGCTGGAGGCTAGCAGGGCCCCATGTCGTGCAGGTAAAACCAGGCTCCACCTGTGCGGTCTTTGGCCTCGGAGGAGTTGGCCTCTCCGTTGTCATGGGCTGCAAGGCGGCTGGAGCTTCCCGCATCATCGCCGTTGACATCAACAAGGACAAGTTTGCCAAGGCCAAAGAGCTGGGAGCCACCGACTGCGTCAACCCTAAAGACTTCACGAAGCCCATTCAGGAGGTGCTCACTGAGATGACTGGCTGTGGCGTGGACTACTCCTTCGAGGCCATTGGGCACAAAGATACCCTGGTACGTCACCTTTTAGCACATGCACTCCCAGATCATTCATAGTCCCCTGTCAGGGCAAATTTCTCCAGAGCAGGTAGTTTCTTGCCTTGTGCCTGCATTTCTGGGCACATCTTTGCACAGGAAGGCAGGCTACTTGGCTTTGGGAGAAAATCATGTACGAGGCTTGAAATAGGAACAGAGTTTTCCATGCCAGTTACAGAAGGGTGTAAGTGCTTTTAAATTACCAGCAAGGGAGAGAGAACTGCATAGATGGAATGCATTTTTGACAAACTAATCAGTGTATTTTCTAACTCACCTACCTGTCCCATCAGATTGCTGCCCTAGCCTCCTGCAATATAAGCACGGGCGTCTGCGTGATGGCTGGGGAAGTGGCTTCTGGATCAGTGATTCCCTTTGACCCTCTGCTTCTGCTATGTGGGCGCACGTGGAGAGGGACTGTGGTCGGAGGTATGAGACTAAAAAAAAATCATAGCTATTTCAATCTTTGCAAATTTTTCCTTTCACTGTAAATCCCAAATATCTGTGGAACAGTTACCCTTCAATGCATATGAAAAACCTCCCCTTGACAATTCATTTTCCCATATGAGCAATGTATTCAGCTGCATACCAAAAGAAACATTTTCTGATAGTTGTTATTCATTAACCTCCTGGTCATCAAGCATGTTTCAAGCTTGGCCATGTCCCAGGAGGTCTGCTTGAGAGATTTTTGAAGAAAAAATATATGAAACTGCAACTAAAAATGAGCACTGCATTCCCAGAATATGCATAAACATGCTAATAGTGTCTGTGACTGATACAGTTATATACACACAACTGCCTGCCCTAACCATAGACTAAAACAAGGACAAAACCACCTTCCTGCCAAGTAGGGGTAAATTTCTCCCGAGACAAGGCTCTGTTACTGATCGCTCAGTCCCGATCCTCATGGCAAGCCCACAAAATACCTCCCAAATGCCAGCCTGGGAACTAACTCTATTGCATACCGAAAAAACACAGAATTGGTAGGAAGATGATAAATGTCCCCCACAAGCAATTTCCTTCTGGCCCACTAACACCTTCCCACTGCACAGCCTGTAAACTACCTGGGTCTCTTAGTCCACCGCAAGATTCTTCTCACCTCTCCTGCCCCTTCGCTTTCCTTCCCCCTCTCTCCCCTCACCCCCTCCATTTCATGCACACCCTCCACCTTGTCTTCCAGGGGTGGCCACCTCCAAACACACTCCCCTCAACTCCAAGCAATTGTTCGCAGCCTCCATTTCACTTCACACCTGCTGCATCTATCTCATGTCAGAAGTGGGGCTGCTGTGCCTTAAGGATCTTCTAACTCTTTTCAGCTATAGTCTCCACTCTAAGAAGAGACCATCTACCTATAAACCTCATCCTATTAATTATGAGGCATTCAGACAGGTGGAGATCACACCTCTGGCTGAGATCTTCAGAAGCAGCTATCTTGGTTTTCAAGGACACAGTCTGACATATCTTTCACAAGTGAACATAGCCTGGCAGAGATGCCAAGCCACTGACCGGCACCTCAAAGTACTGTCGTTAGACTTCAGCACCAGCCGACAAGTATTTACGTTGCTTTACCAATACTGCATTTCTTTTGATTATTCACTGTGTGTACTTTTCCCCATTTCTAGGTTGGAAGATGAGGGATTCTGTTCCCAAATTAGTTTCTGGCTATTTAGAAAAGAAATTTAACTCGGACTTGCTGATCACACACACACTGCCGATTGCTGAAGTGAACAAAGGATTTGAATTGTTACGAGCAGGAAAAAGGTAAGATTGTGACCAGCTGGAATCAGGGGTAGCAAATGCCACCTCCACCTAAAATTCAAAATAGTCCAAGTACTTTGGCAGCCCGAATAAGGCAGCAGCATGAAATACTGCCCTATCAAAAAGCATCAAAGTGTACCAAGAAAGCAGGGCCCAGACCCACGTTAGTGTGCTGGGAGGATCTGCCGTAACGGAGACAGAAGAGCCGATACTCAGCAAAGGAATTCTCCTATTTATTGCTCAACTCATCAGAGATCCTGCAGCCCCCAGCACGGGACTGAAGCCAGTGCAGACCCTCAGGCACAAGACCTTATTTCAGTGTTTGAAAGCACAAGTGAAAGAGAATAAGGAGTAAGGGGCATCCCTGGGGTTAAAAGTACGAAAGCAAGAGAAAAGAAGGACACATCTTAAGACCGCAGTACAAAAAAATTCAGGGGAGGGCAAGGTACCTCAGCTGCTGAGCAATTCCTTTCAGCAGATATTTGAAGACAGTCCATTTGCTGCATGTCTCATTCAGCTGAGTTAAGAACAGGCCGGATGAGAAACAAGGTGGCCAGTCCTCAAACACACCTGCCCTGTATCTACTCACGAAAACTTTCAATGCCAGCACTTGTAACTACTCTCTTCCTTCCCATCTCTCAGTATTCGCAGTGTCCTACTGTTTTGAAAGACAAAGCCGAGGAAGCAGGGCAAGGAAGTACTTGCTGACGACAGTGCCACTGCCAGCATGCCCATGCCTGGCTGAAACCTGAAACACCACTTCTCCTAGGAGAACACTTCTCTAAATAAAGGGCTTCTTTTCAACTCATCCTACCGAGTGCAATGAAATGATAGGGGCCCCACGGGGCAGGAGGAGCTCTTCCTCATACCGCGAGAGCTTGCATTGCTCCCGCCACTGCTACTTCTTCAGACCTGCTTTTGCCTTATGCACTTACGCACGTGCATCTTCACCTTCGCCACAACCTCAACTGTGTTATTGCTGCAACCTAGACCAAAACTGTGTAAGGAAACATAGCGCACTGCTGCTGCTGCTGTTCTTTGATCTCTCCCTGGGGGACCCCCTGTGTTCGGCTACACCTGCAGCTCTAACCCTTTCATCATTCACCTGCCTGCCCAGAACCTCCCACCTACTGTTAGTGAGCTGCACCCCATTTTTTCCAAAACATCCCCTCAAACTGTCAGAACCATTTTCTATCCCGCTACTTCAATACGCTTGTGGCCCTACCACTGTCTGCAGATCTAATGAGTATACTCTGTATATACTCTATACTCTCTATATACTCTATCATCAAAGTTGCTCAGTATGAAATACTAAGTAAACCCAGACAACAACAGAACCTTGAAAGACACCACTCAGCACATCCTTCAAGTCAGACTAGCTGATATTGAATAACTAATCTCTGAAAAAGGCTTACCAATCATCTCCCAAAACGGCTAGAATCACGACCCGTGCAGAGTCTTGACGCAGGAGAGTACACAAGATGTACTTTAGGATGCAGCTTACAGCACAGAGGGACACTTTGGCTACCTGGTACCACATGAGAGGGTCTGATGGTAATTTCCCTTCGAGTTTTTGTAAGTCCTGCCCACAGAGCAACCTCATGTTTGGTTGATCTTTTGCCAGCATGTAAGTTTTAGCTTTGGTTTTAAGTTAATATGTATCTCTCCAGCATATTACATTTCTGCCAATTGCTGTAAACTATAATTACTATAACATTTCTCTACTAATACTTATATAATTGTATATGTATCTGGATGAGAAAATTCAAACACAATATGATCACAATATTCAGAGACAACTTATTTCACATATTCTTACACATTTATAAATAGAAGTGTTGTTTCTTTACTTCAGTATATATGCAAACACTGCAAATAATGTTCCATTTTCTTAATCTGGAATAAGTGAGGAAGGCAAATATAAAACCACAAAATTTCCTTTAGAGAGCAAATTTCTCTTCTTCCTTGTGACATCACCCATCTCTAACTCCCTCACAGTCATAAGGTTTAGCACATGTGTTTCTACTTAAAAACCTTAGCACAGAAAAATAATCTTAGTAATGAACTGGGACAAACAGTTCCAGTTTTGGATGTAAAGTCCCTTAGTTCTGTTCCCAGTGCTCTGCTTATTGGCTCTACTGGTCTGAACTTCAACAGGGAAAGCTTGGACCTACCTCGAGAGGCCTTGTACTCCCAAATACTTATGCCATTAGCCTGCAAAACAGCAACTTTCTGCTGTCAGAATTATATCACTATTTGAACACAGGTTTTGTTCTTTGGCAGAGACTCACAGGACTAATATGAAAAACTACAGAAAAGCATGCAATTTAAATCGCGTTTCACAATGCTGAATTAACTGATGGCCTTGCCAAAACACTGCCCTGTTTGCACACTAAGCATCAGACACTTGCTGCATTTCAGCACTGGCTGCCTGTCTTTTTTATATGAACACAGTTTGTAGGATGCTTGCAGAGGAAAGCATTTTCAAATAAAAAATAAACAGGAATATTGGTTTTTAGTTACCACAGCAATACATTACAACCAAGAAACAAGCAACTCAAAATAAGCGCTACATGAGAATTTGTTGAAACACGGCAAAATTGCATTGTACAACCTGCTAGACCTTATTTACATAATCTACATACTGCTGTAGTGTCTAATTCTCTAGCCTTTTTCACATCAGCAAGTCGAACGCGTGAAATTTGTTAGCTGCTTGCATTTTTTCCCCCATATTTTGTCTTCAAACCGTCCAGCTTGCGGAGTTTCTATTCAGAAGATTTTTGAACCACTTATCCACTCAAACATACTTCAGTGCATTTCCCCCACTTAAGTGCTGGGCCCAAGTGGGAACGTTTAAAATCCTCGTGACCCTGCGCCATGCCATAGAATAGGCTCACTAAGGAGCATATTCATCTCAAATAAACAATCCTTGCTATGACTCAGTTTCAACAGCTTTCTTCGGATTTCTTTCAGGAAGCACAAGTCACACAGAGGGAATATCTTGTTATCTACAAACTCTCAATGTGCCTTAGCACTGAGTTCTTATGGTACCATTCGAACTGAGGTATCTCCTCTGCAACTTGTTCTTTATAAAAAATGATCTTAGAAGTACACTAAAAATCATACCACTTCCCCTTCTCATAATCAATTCCAGGCAGGGAACCAAGCAAATCAATATTGAATCAACAAATAAAATACAAAGTCTTACAGCATACTGGAGGTCAAACCAGGCAATCACAGCAATTTAAAAAAGGATGAATCCATCTGAGTAAATACGAGCCATATTTATAATAAGCATATTGCGACCGTGTTGCTACAGCAATGGCTCTCATGCCTTTCTCTTCATATACTTGAACAACAATGCCAGATGTCTCCATTCACATGGCATATGATTTGGTTAACCGCAACGAACTACACAAAAATATCAGAGGAGATGGGCATGTGTTAGACAGTCCCTATTTTATACCCTCACACCCCAATTTAAATTCCAAAATGCTGCCAGTCACCCCGGTAAACACTTATTCAGTAAGTGTATGTCGTGACTGATGCAGCACTCAGTTTAGGGCACTCTCATGTCAGCATCTCCTCAAGATATGATTCAGTTGTTCACTCAAGAGTTTCTCTCTTACACCATTGTAAATCTGAAGCTGAACTTACAGTCAGGGGGAATGTACTACTGAACATAAAACGTGGATCAGTCTCTTCATATTCAGACAGCTTAGGAGGCAAAAGAAAATAATTCAAAGCCAGGGAGGTTCAGTGGTCACTCTGCATGTATAGATTAAATTCAGCTCCAGCAGTCTCATAAATATTCAATGGCACAGGGCTTGTCTACACAAGACAATTTACTTACAGACACAAATGCTGTGTCTACAAGATTCAACAGTGTAAAACAAGAGATGACAGATGAGCACAGTTAGGCAGGGGGCCGACCAAGAAACAACACTCAAAACAGCTCAGTATGGCAGGCAGCAGCAATAGTAGCTTGACGACCAATATGTTTTTGAGATTTTGTAGGCCTCAGATCAAAGTTTTAGAAAGGAGCTTCAAGGACTGCAAGGTAGCACTGCAGACACTGACAAGGATCTACTGCAAAAGAGGCAATAAGTCAGAGAGGGGTCTGCTTGAGAAGTTAACAGGCAGCTGGAATCAAGGACCAGGCATAGGCAGGAGTTTGCCTTTTGGTACTGAACAAGAGGCAAAGGAGTGTGAAGGGCCTTGAAAGCACAGGCAAATCACTTACGTCTAATGCACTGAGAAAAAGAAATCAATGAGTGTGATGGAGAGAGAAAGACATGATTCAGTCAAAGTAAAACAATTATAAAATTATTCTTGCAGCACCACTCTGAATGGCTCCCAGTGCATCAGGTCATATTTGTCAATACCAGAAAAAAAGATGTTGCTGTAACTGAGATGGAAAGGCCATAAGGCTGTCAAAATACTCCTGATGCTACCCACTCTCATTCTCTATTTTTTGGTCTGTAACAAACTAATTATTAACATTAATTATTATTTGTATGAACTATAAACTGTATCTAAGTATTAGATGCTGGGTGTACACCTGAGAGACATACTTGCCTTGAGGAGGTTGCTAAGGAAAAAGAAGGACTCTATCCAACAATAAATAAGACCTTTACAAAATTGACAACAGATTGTAAAAGGCATTAACTACAGCATCTTGGGTGAAAGATGCTGTCCAAATACACAATACTGTCATCATTAATGAAATGTTACCAGTAAATATGTCACCTTTTAAAATTCAGAACTGAAATTTAGGGCTTTCCCATCCACAAATGCTGGAGCACAGGATTCAGTCTGCCTCCCATCAAAATCACCAAGATCAGGGAAGGCCCTCTGTCTGTTAAGTCGGTACTGCTTAAATGTATCCACATTAAGCACGCCAGTAATCATATCAATCCCCCTTAAAAAAAAAATTTAGCTGAAGCCCATGTTGCAATCACAGTTGAGTCTATACTGTTCTGGTCCAGCTGATACAGCTGCATGTGATGCACTTAAAAACTATAAGAAAGCAACCGACCTTATCCTGAGGACACCACCTGCATCCTTCCAAGATGACACCTATGGAGGCTACAGATTCAGAAGGCCAAAGAATGAGCTCGAAATTAAGTCTTGAAAAAGCATAAAAGCCCTGGGAAAGCACATGAAAAGAGCTTGCATTTGTTTTCACACTGATAAACGAACACTATGTGCTCAATGTTACTTTTGTTGGGAAATACATACCTACCACAGCTATGTATTTCAGGTTGCGTTTCAGTGTTTTGTTTTCAAGATGGAGCTCGATCTCTTTGGAAGGGTGGCTCTGTGGTGTAGCTGGTGACAGCAGTAAGGGGCTGGATATCATGATTCACGTGGTTCTTTCCAGGAACTATGTTCCTAAATATAGTGTTACTTGTTCATACGGAGGGAGTAATGCCTGTTACTGTTACTTCTGAAGCCAGTGTGTTTAATATCTAACATCCCATGCAACCATGAGATTGCCTAAGTTTTACAGACTGAAGCTTGGAGAGGGAAGAGTGGTGAGTATATAGGAGAGACTACTGAAAGGAGGGGACTGCAGAGGTAGGCGGAGCAAAGGGAGGGGAATGACAGAAATCCTAGATGGTATTTAGCACAGCGTAGCTGGCTCCTACAAGATTCAAACGCCAAGCTACTGCAACTGCTGCTCTGAGCAGGACCTTTCAGGACCAGACTCCTTCCTGAGACCCACACCAGAGAGGGGAGGAAGATGAGCACTGAGGGCAAAGTAAGACCATAGTGTGTTCACACCTTTCTTTCTGCTGCATTTCCTGCTCCTGTGCAACATAGGCATAAAACCAAGTGTTCAGCTCCTGCATGTTGCCTCTTTCCTCTGCAACAGTGACACGGCTGGTGCTGCACAGACAGATGGCTCAGGGGGCTTTTCAGAACTCCTCTCTCTCTCTTTTAGGCAGCACAAAGAGGGCACAGAAAGAGGGAATACTGCAAGGCCTGTGCTGTGTGGATATTGGGAGATTGTGGGGATGGGGAGGAGAAACAGGGATGAGTTGCGAGCAGTAGCTCAGGACTGGCGATTATGGACAAAACAATGCTGTGCGAAGGGTCTGCTCCTGAAACGAAAATGCAAGACAGGAATTTTGTTCAAGTCAGTTTAAAAATAGAACCAGAGCAAAGTGCAAATATTAGGAGAAGAAAGCATGCTGCTGGCAAATATTCTGCTCCAATACATGCAGCGGCTTGGCTGTCACTACCTCTTGATTTGTTCTTCTTTGCTTCAGGCAGGAATCCTGCAATTTCCCAGGAACAGTAGTATGAATTCCCACAGCAACTTGTTATAGAACTGGGACCTACTCGTTCAGTCGTTATTTCAGGTTATTTCAGCTTAGGGGTTACTGCCTGTGTAGTGATGACTGTGGAGTTCACACTGTCAGGCAGAAGGGCCTGGATTCTTAGGTACACCAGAACTGTGTCGGGCAACTGAAGGGGGACCGTGCACTGCTTTCAACGGACCCTGGAGGCTGCTACGTTGAGGAGAAGCACCTAAAGGCAAAGTGGTTCAGTGGTGTGCACTCTGGCCCTAAGCACCCTTCCAAAACGCCACTCCTTCCTACCCTAAGAAGGTTTTCAGGCTGACACTCAGAGGCAGTAACCTTACAATCCTTCCCACCTCCAACATTCTCAGAAGGACTAAACCATGGACCAGACGATAGCACGACTGAGAAGTATTCTCCTGTCCCAAAGAACTTGCACTCCAAGGTCCACGTAATATAAACATATCTTAATAACGTTCCTGATGCAACCCAAGACAGAGTGATAACACAAGGAAAATTACTTACTTGTGCATGGTTTTACAGGACAGTGCCCTAAAGCACAAACTTACAAAAGAAAGGTCAGAGAAAACAATAATGTAGAACTTTTGTTTTGCTTCTTCCACTGTATATTTAAGAATGCCGATTTCCTCCTCCTCGAGAAAAATGAAGTTAAATTGTGTTTTTCACAGCAACATCACTGAAGAATAGGTAGTGATCTACAGAAATGGGAAAGCGCAGGGAGCAGGGCATGCAAATGGGAGAACATTTATGTCTCTGACACGAAGGCTGTAGGATCAGACCTTCAGTCAGAAAAATACTCATAACTGCAATAAATTCTCCAGCAAAACAGTTGCATTCCACTAGCTCTGTCCAGTATGCTGGGTCCAGATTTTAAATGCAAATTGAAAGCACTACTGAATTACAACAGAGTAAGTTATGATGAAATACTGGACGGTGTCAACGAAGAAAAAAAATACTGAAGCAGCAGGTGCTAGCTGTCTAACCTATCTATTCCTGGCACTTCTTATTCTGTCCCATTTTCTATTCCTGACATCCTGCAGGTCTAGTTACATCACACGCCAAGCAGAACTCCTCAGCGAACAGTGGCCAAGCCTGCTCCAAAAGAAACAGGAACACTCCTTCAACCATTCCAGTCCTTAAAAAGCGATATAAATTAGGACTGTTGCCAAGCTATTGTTAATTATCCTGTCAATTAACGACTTAACAGCTTGAAAACATTTTCAGACTGTTGGATCACTCTCCTAAGGGAGTCCTGTAACAGGACAAAATACTAACTAGAAATTCTGTCATTTCAAAAATATTGTTTCAGCGGGGTTGCATATTTGACTAGCATAGTTGTTCCTATAAGGTGTATTTCAGGATTTAAAGGATGAATTCTGAACAAAAAGCCTCCAGTTCATGTCACATTTCCATCAAATCTACAAATCAGTAATAGGACCTAAACTAAGGTTACACAGAACAAGGTGGTCATAGGGATACACTGAAATGTTCCCTTAAGTCTTACCCCTTTCCCAAGTTACTGTGACATTTCAGTAAATTGCATATTTAAAATCTTTCTATAATACCAAAATTACAATTGCAATATTATACAGTCCAGAATAAGTAATTTTTCTTTTCCCAAAGGGCTAAACTTTTGTCTGGCTACATGCCTAGATACATACAAGCCACTTCTTTATTGTTTAAAGCAGCTTAAACTTCATCTACACAGAATGCATCTGGAGTACTTGTTGAGTGTGAGGTTAGGTCATGAAAGTTTTAGTCAATAAAGGGCTTGATGTAGATCTTACTAAAATAAGTAGTAAAGTTTCCATGCAAACAACGCTGATATCATCATTCATATACGAGAGAAAAGGAAAAAAATGTCCAAGGACCCCTCAGCTGAGAAGGTGCCGCGTTTACTTACAAATACAGAAAATATAAATAAGAAATCTCCTGCATAAGATAGTCATTTAATCTTTCTAGTCCTTGGAACTGCAAACGATTATCTTTCTGCAGCAAGATCCTAAGCTGTTGAATCTCAACAGTGCTACAGTGAATTCATTACAGAGGTTTCTTGTTTCTCTGCTGCACTTGGCACAGTCTCAGCTGTCAAATACTGACCTCTCTGTCATGATGCGTTAAGGTAGCCTTTTAAATGCACTTTATCCAGTTAGTCATCACTGCACTGTACCTTGCAACAGGTGAGTGCAAGGGAGACTGAATGCATACCTAGAATAAGAAGTTCCCATTCGCAGCTGGTAGTACTCTACACCCAGTCTCCATTTGATTTGTACTAGCTGAAGAGTCTCCAAGAGATACAGAGTAGAAGCAACTGAGGTTCACAGAAACTCCCCTATCAAGCCTTGGGTCAACACAGCTGCTACCCAAACTTTCCCCATTGCACAGCCATTACTCAACAGCTGTGCACTCCAATCCTCCACACATGAAGGATTAAAAAAAAAGTTCACCCCAAATCACTGAAAATATCTGTCATTTAAAATGTCATTAATCATCAGTCAATGGTTCTGATGCTTCTCTGGTTAAAAGAAAAGAACGGTGTCACTCATGCAAGATTTGCATTTTGAGCATCTCTTCTAAGCTATGTTTAGAGGAACCCAGGCGCAGAGGTGCCCAGAACAAAGGCACCCCATTCATTTTGTTCTAAATACAGCAGTGTCTGGGGTCCCTCAAAAAAGGGAGCTCAAATAAACAAATTCAGCTGGTCCACAACTTCAGCCAATATCTTTAAAGATTTTTGGCTAGGAAAATACCATTTCTGTAATTATCCAGGTGTTAAAATGGGAGCACCAATGTTGCCTTAACCTCTGCAGAAACAAACTGATGAATATGAATCTCTCTGTTTCTCTGTGCAAGGGATTAATTCGATCCTAGAGCAGGTCCTAGCAACCCTAAAGCTTGCTCAGTGAAGAAGCCTGAAAGGTGAGTTGAAAGGATGCACATGCATTCTTCTGCACACGGACTCTAGTCTTACGATCCTAATTAATACCAGCTCCGTCCTTACACACAATGCATTTGGATTGCCTTAGCTCACGTCAGCATTTAAAATCCAAAGAAGTCAAGAGGTTTTTTTTCCCCTAGAAACATATTTTCTGTCCTGTGTGTTCAGAGCTGCCCGTGCTTCACAATACAGCTGTCTGCCTAGAAACTCATCACATGCTCATGCACCATGAGAGGAGTAAATTTGGGGTCTTGTTTCAGGTAATGATAAACACAACTATAGCGCCACATCTTACAGTCTACCCACTCACTTAGGTCAACACATTAGACTCTCACTTAGGTCAACACACAAAAGCTTTTCCTAAGCAGGGAGTGATAAACACCTAAGTGCTATCACAGAGGAGGAAAAATAGCACTAAAATGCTGTGGCTGGCTTGAACCTCTGCTTTACAGTCAATCCCTTCCTTCCCTCAAGGAGGAGGCATCCAGGACACAGCAGAAAAGAGTCAGGAAAAGAGCTTTAATACCAGCTGACCCTCAGCATCTGAAAGTACTGTGCAGAGAACGGGCATTTTTTCCCTTGCCCCGACAGCATGACTGTCGCTGTGTAGTTACCACTACTTCAATCAACTGTACTTCACATCCTTCCCATGGAAACCTCCCTGGTGGGAAAAGAGCTTCTCAGGGGTTGAGTCAGAGCTTCACATACAAAACTGCTCCCTTGGCCACAGCCTTGGCGATTCCTGGAGCTCAATACAGAGGGGATTAGCATGGAGACAAGCACTTCAGGCACAGCCTGCAGGCTCCTCTGACCTGACTCCCTTGTCCTCATACCGTTTTGCCCAACAGGGAACAGGGGTCTCAAGAATTTTCAACATGATGATTACAACAATATACACCACTTGTAACCGGCAAAAATAACACCTCTGCTGCTAGACAAATGGAAAATACGGATGGATGGAATGGAAGAAAGGCAAATTACAACAAAAGGAAAATTAATGGTCTTTTACAGACAATGCAAATTTCCTTCTTTCTGAATTCAGCTCTCCATCTCGCTTCTCAAATATAGTATTCCCAAGTGTAAGGAATGTCTCGATTTCATACTGACTGAACATGGCATGGGCCCTAATTTGGACTTCAGGTATAACAATGCAAGAACACAGTTTTTTAAACAATTACTCCTGAACTGCAAAGTATGAATGTGGTGAGAAACAGACTCTTTAAATGAAAGCAGTAATGTAAAATCTCTAAATCTAAAACATGTTCCCCTCCTCCCAGGTTATTAAATGCAAGGCGGCTGTCGCCTGGGAAGCAGGGAAGCCTTTGGCTATCGAGGAAATTGAAGTGTCCCCCCCCAAAAGACCACGAAGTTAGAGTAAAGGTAAGTCACCTAGATGGACTGACCAGAGTAAAAACAGAGCAATGTAGCAGCAATTCAATCCAAGTGCTCTTACATTTGAACAAGACTGACGAGACTCACTAGCGCGCTCTATCAAAGACGTGATGCAAAGACGCATGTAGAGCACTCCATGTCTTTTTCTTAACTAAAACCAAAGGATGCAAGCAGGCAAAACACCGTAATAATTAGGTTTAGTTTTGGAAGAAAGGAAATGTAAGAGCTTCCTGGATTTTAACGCTTGAGGTTTACATTTTTCCATATTACATGCTCCAGGAAAAAAGCATTTTCTGCAAAACGCTTTGAAAGATATTTCATCGTGCACAACCCGTGATTCGCTAGTACTCTCTATCCTGAAGGCAATAGCTTGGATTTCTCACCCATTATGGTGACTGGTCCACCAAGACCACCCCTCTAATTTTTCTGAAGTCATAGCTGCAATGCTTCACGACACACATGCGGTGTAAGTGTCATTCCCTTGCAGATTGTTGCCACTGGTGTATGCCGCACAGATCATCATGCTGTCAATCCTAGTTTCAAGGAGGGTGTTTTCCCAGTGATCCTGGGCCACGAGGGAGCTGGAATAGTGGAGAGCATTGGACAAGGAGTTACTAAATTTAAACCAGGTATGGAGATTTTTTTCATCACACAACATTTAAGCCCACTCTGGAAGGCTAGTTACATGCTGGTGTGAACGTGCTGAAGTCAGAGTTACCCTGTTTAAACTGCATAACATATTGCTGAAACAATTAATTGTTCACGGAAGGTGACTAAAATGAACATTCCCCCCCCAAAACATTCCCCCCCCCAACACCAATTCTGACTTGGAAAGCGACGGTAAGATTGCAATATTCAGAATTTATGAAGCTTCACTGTCCTTCCAACTCACTGGGGTACTACCGGACACCCATCATTTCAGTCATCGTAAAAAGACAGAAGAGAAAGAACAGAAACATAAATCTGCAATCAAAGACAAAACTGACGCTTCAACAAAATAATATTAATGTCTGCAATTAAGAAAAGAGCGATCTCCACAGTGCCTTTCATTGAAACACATTGCATTCCCACCCGTGCCGTGCCCACCTGCTTTTAGTATTTTCTTCCCTACTCTTTCTGACAGCCCTAGTCCAAACTGTCTTCTCCACTCACGGCACTGGAGGAGCAGATTCTGACATTGATGCCTCTTGGCAACAAGTGATTTACGAGCAAAATACATGGACCCTTGCCACTTCCATTTGACCAGTTATAACAGCATACAGTCCTGCTTTTCTGTTGCCTCTCTGACCCCACACAACATTCCATGTGACAACACTGCGGTGCATATTTCTTCCTGTTTCTCTGCATCACTGTTCAAAATCATCTGAATGCAGAAGCTAAAATTAGCCACCTTGCTTGCTTACCCTCTCTTTGAGTCTCTCTGCTGGTTTTCAGGCTATGCTAATTCAGGTCATGCTGTCGTACACCGGACGGTCAAACTCCGGAGTTATACTAGTGAAGACCTCTAGCTAAGAAAAGATTGAAGAACTAATAAAAAAGTAGACCTGCATGTGACCCAATCCTAGGGGAGTTCTATGCATGGAGGACTTGCAGGATTAGGTCTATGACTGAGATTTCAGGGTTAAAATATCAGCAATTGCAATAGCTTTAAAGAAATATTACCTTTACAATTACTGTTTTTAGGTGACAAGGTTATTCCCCTCTACATGCCTCAGTGCGGCCACTGCAAGTTCTGTTTGAACCCTAAGACCAACCTTTGTGAGAAGATCAGGTAGGAACCACAAGTAATTAACTTTCAGGGAGTTAATTCTGGAAAGACCAACTCACAGTCTGACAGAAGCAGTGGTCTTTGGTCAAGAGAGGACTGCTATTGGCAGCAGAGAGCCTCACAAGGCAGAACGGAGGGAGAAGCACCAGCCAGAGCTAGCGACGCGTGAATTCCTGTCCTTTTTTTGTGTACTTGTAGCAAGGTTAAAACACCGATTTCAGATCAAGACGTGATGTCTGATGGGACGAGTAGATTCACCTGCAAAGGGAAGCCCCTTTATCACTTCATGGGGACTAGCACCTTCTCGGAGTACACTGTTGTGTCAGAAAGCTCTCTTGCCAAAATTGATGCTGCTGCTCCTCTGGACAAAGTTTGTCTGATTGGTTGTGGATTTTCCACTGGCTATGGAGCTGCCATCAATACCGCACAGGTAAGCAGCTTACAGGTAAGCTTCTGTTCACCTGAGCAATGTTGCTTCTACACTCTTTGAACTCATTCTAGAAACTTGTGCCTAATGTGAGTCCACTGAGTTCAGTGGATCTATTCATGTGACAAACGCAAGGAAAACTAGCTTTAAAGATTTTTTAAGTAGTATGTGAAACATTTGACATAAAGTTTACATGTATAGTACAACACAGTTTAATGAAGTGAAGGAATAAAAGTAGACCACTGTTCCCCCCCCCCCCCAGTGTATTGCCATGGGTGTTTTCATAGTTTTACGTGACCGATTGTACAAACCATTTGTACTGTTCCCTTTTTTAAAACAGAAGTATACTGAAAGCTTACAAGTCTCATAGTTTCAAACTTTAGGTTTCCTCTGCTTTAAACCTTTCACATTTTTGGTGAACAGAATGAAAACTTAGTCAACACATGGAGTCACACCTGAGCTATGTTGTTTACTTGAGGCAGGAAGCAGGAGCCTCACTATAAAGTACCCAGGTAGACTTTCTCTTTCACAGTGTTTTGTTCTGCAGTAGAAAGTTTAAGTAAAAATATAGTTGTATGCAACCCATGCACTTCATGACACAAGTCTGACATCAGAGGGCTTTATGAAAAAAGTCATTTTTCTGTCGCACACTAAAGCCATTTCATAATCTTTCTCCCTGCTGCAGGTTGAGCCGGGTTCCACCTGTGCTGTCTTTGGCTTGGGAGGCGTTGGCCTTTCAGCTGTCATGGGCTGTAAAGCTGCTGGAGCTTCTAAAATTTTGGGGATTGACATCAACAAAGACAAATTTCCACTAGCTAAAAAGCTGGGAGCGACTGATTGCCTTAACCCTCAAGATCTCAGACAGCCCATTCAGGAGCTTATAGCTGAAATGACAAACGGTGGTGTGGATTTTGCCATTGACTGTGTCGGTATTCCTGATGTCATGGTACGTATAGCTGTCTAGATCTCTGCTGCAACCAGTTTCCTCCGGGTTACACACGTCAGAGTTCTTTCCAACAATTACCACTCTGAATGCCACACACGACCAACGCTCTTCCCAAAATGATGTACACTTGCCATGAAATACACAAGAATACATAGATACGGATACACTGGAAGTCATCAGGGAAATGGAACTGAGGCTAAGGGGGGGAAAGCGATTCTTTCAGACCGGAAATATAGGGAATAAGACTTGGGCCCTGCTCACAAATGTAAGCAAACTCTTGTGACTTCCTTTGCCCCCTGGCAGCTGTCTTTGCATAGCAGCATAGCATGCATAAGCCCGACACATCCTCTTCCAAGCCAAACACAATCAAACTGCTTCTTATTTCATTGCAATCCACAAGCACTCTGCATCCTTTTTTGGGAAACAGAATGATAATACATAGGCTGCCACGTACCTATGCAAATCACTTCCATTCAGCATCACCTCCAGCTCTTCTAAGCTGCCTAGCCAAGGAGACCAGATGCTGGCACATACCTTGAAACTACACACCCACTGTGTAGCTGGTGGCATGAGACAAGGGGATGTACTTTACACCTTTATATTCTGTCCCCAGCGCTCCACACTCCAACCCAGTCTACATAAACTTTTGGAGTTGGACAAAGTCATATCGATCTCACTTTACATGTCAGAACACTTTGCATGCAAATTATTCAGTATCTTATCTTACAAATTATTTCGTAATCGCTAGTATCTTCTGTTCAGTGAATATCAGCTTGCACCACATATATTATGCATCTGAAACCTTCATAGTTGCATATCCCAGATAGTCTGGGAAGCATATAAAGCATGGGACAGGTTTAACAAAGTCGTATACCTGCATTAAATGTGAACGTTTGAGAGTACATGCTTCCTAGTCTGAAGGCTGGTTCTGTTCAAGTCAATGAGAATTTTATGGAGTAAAACTGGATATAGGGATGTTTAAAACTGGATATTTAATCCAGAGTAAATAGTACAGGACAATTAAAGCAGGCACAAGTGTTGTGAAATACCAGAGTTTTTACCCAGAATACAGTATATTTCAGGCATAACTAAATCCTGTGATGACATTTACTGGGATGCAATTTATGCCACTTTTCTCCAGAATAACGTAAAGCAATCCTTACTTATTCGTAAGATTTCAGAATATGCTCTCAAATAGCTGAATTCCACTGGTTGGAAAGAAGGGAAGGAGAGGGGGAAATCTCTTATGTCTTCAATCATATGTTCTTCAACAGTGAGAACAGAGAGATTTTCCTAATACTTGCTTTTCTGTCAAGTTACTGAGTTTTGATTTGTGATTCTCATCTCACAGACAGCATCTTGATCCACAGTCAAATTTCCTTTAGTGTTCATGTGACCGTAGCAGTGAGAACTGACTAAGAGCTCAGTTATTTGACTGTGTAACAACAACGAGATTGCCCTCTCAATCTGAGCTTGTTCTGTCTTTCAGAAAGCTGCCTTTGAAAGCACAACAGTGGGCTGGGGAACATTTGTCATTGTCGGAGTGGCTGTTAGTGAGCAATCGATCCCTGTCTCTCCAATGCAGCTGATAATGGGACGGAAAATAAAAGCCACCTTCTTCGGAGGTGAGTTTTCTCACACCACTTAGGCAGGGTCAGAGTCTCTCCCTGTGGGTCTAACTCTATCAGCGGTTAGCCAAGCACCACAAAGAACAATTTGCTCACTTCCAGTGACATGCTGATAACTGATGGATTTCCTTAACTAATTTCCAGTATCTCAGAGACTGTCCAAATACACATCGTTGTATTCCTTAGGTTAGACTTATTAACTACAAGCACACATGTTCAAGAACTGGATAAGCCTGATCTTGAGGTTCACACGCATTCAAAACATAGAGGCCACTGGGCTGATACTGGTAAAGCAGCGCATGTAAAGAGATCCAAGATAGCACGTAATACCCAATGGCTTCTGGGTATTGGACTGCATCTTCCACTCAGAACATTACAAAATACGTTTCTGTTTATTTAAATGTTTTGTTGGCAATGTATAAAGGGATGCAGGATAACTGGCACTGCCTTGTAATGATTCTAAGATCTTACTATGACAAGTCCCAAAACTGATTCTTTTTACCCCAGGAACCTCAGAAATCAAATTTCTGACTCGAAAATGTGCAAATCTTCCACTAGAAAATGAAAGTAATAAAATGACACATGCTTCAGGAATAAATCTAATTCTACATAATCTTTAGTATCCAGGAGAAGGAAACACAGAAAACAATTTGGAAAGATACAAAAGAAAACATAGATGCAAAAAAGGATATTTTAAATTGTCCTTCATGATGGTATCTCAGCAGAGTTAGGATACTTGATAAAGCTTTGAAATTTCTGGAAGTGATTATCAGAATAAGGTCATTATAAGGCCCTCCCATTTGTCTCCCAGTTTCTCCATACACTGCATACAGAAAAATGTGATAATGCATTTAGACTTGAAATTTATTAAAAGAATCATAAACTTGAACACAACAACAACAACAACAACGAGGTTTTTTTTTTCAGAGTGTAACTGGATGTGTAACAGCATTTAATGTACTAAATATCCTTTTCACAGGATATTACTGAAGCCATTTGGGCTTGCATCTTATCGAGCAAGAACTACACTAGTTAATATTTAAAATAAAAGACATACAGACTTTTGTAACTTTGCTGACTCCTTACAAATCAGCAATTTGTGGAGTAACACTTGACTGCTAACACCGCAATTAAAGTTTAATGACCAAACACTTCTATTTAGCCAAAACTTAGCAAGGGCAACCAAAAAAAGCCACCAGAACAGATTTGCCATTTAACTAGTAATACTTCTGCTCAGCAAAGCATACTTCCATTCATCAAAACCAGACTGTTAGAGCACATTTTATACAGTATTCAGTGTATTCAGGGTATTAGTATTTACTGTATCAGTGTATTAGTGCTCGATGTGTAGTGCTCAGTATTTAACTGGAACAGATGCGGAATGTTCAGCAGCAATTATGCACCTGACAGATGTTACAGTTCAATGAATTTCCTGTACCCATGAAATATTCATCAATCATACTTAAACTAAGTTTTTGTGAAATATGTATGTGGCTGATAAGCCACAAAAGCATCAGCAAATAAAGTGTGACCACTGGACTGAAACTTAAAATAAGAAAGCAAGTGTCTAATCTTGGATCAAACTGATCTTTCCTGCAACCTATTAATTAATTTCAGTTTGTTCACTATTAACTCAGTTTGGTTTTACGGACTGTGTTGCAGGCTGGAAGAGCGTGAACAGCGTACCGAAGCTGGTGTCTGATTATATGGCAAAGAAATTTGATCTGGATGCCTTGGTGTCACATACTCTGCCATTTGAGAAAATCAGTGATGCTTTTGACCTTATGATTACAGGAAAGAGGTAAGTTATCAATAAATTAAATCTGCTTATGCTATTGATGAAGCCTATTTTAATTATATAAGCTGAACACTTTGTTATCCTCTCCTACGAATGTATCAGTTTGAACGCATTTAAAAAGGAAAAGAGAAAAGAAACATCTTCAACTGCCCCAAGAAAATCTCATTCCTGACATTAATTCATATCTAGATAGGAAAATTAACACACCACCAAGGAGGCTGTGCATTTCCACAGCTTTAGGTACTCTGCACTGACTCTCTATGAGGAAATGTAACGCACGCCAGAATTATTACACTTTCAAACTCAAGTATGCATCTGGGCACACAGGGAACAGTAAGCGCATCTGAGCAAGGAGTCAGCCTGCAGAAGCTAGAACTTTGTCATCTCACACCCCAGCTGACTACAGTAACTTCCAGCAAACTTCTACCTTTCTGGAAAAGGTTTATTGCTGAACTATATAACCATTATATACTGACAGCTTAATTTTCAGCTTAAGAATGAAGGAGACAGAAGCAGCATGGGTATGTATGGCATTGTTCACAAGAAATGGGACAAAAGCAAAAAATAAAAGAAAACTGGGTTTTCTTTACATTTGGAGAGGAAAAAGAAGAGTTCCTGGAATGGTTCTTGCATTAATCATTTTGATAAGTGTTTGGAGAACTTGTAGGGTAACAGGCTAAGATGCTACTGAATCTGTGCTGTCAGAAATTAATTTTCCCTCCCTATGAGGGCGGACCAGCCTCAGTGCTCTTGGTCCCATCACTGGCCGCTGTACTCCATAGGCTTGTGGTCTCCAGGCACGACCATTTCAGGATATTGTACTGACAAGTGACTGCTACACATATTTGTTTTGTTTTGTTTTGTTGGCTTTGCAAACCACCTTGGGGACAAGAGGAGGATAAGAAAATACTGGCCAGAGCTTTGGCTCTGAGGTCAACAATAAATTAGATTTAGGTTTCTTATCAGGATTTTAATTCTTTGGTCAGAAAAAGGGGCACACTCACTCTTCCTCTTTTTGCAACTCATCAGAAGTAGGTATGTATGGCATTGTTCACAAGAAATGGGACAAAAGCAAAAAATAAAAGAAAACTGGGTTTTCTTTACATTTGGAGAGGAAAAAGAAGAGTTCCTGGAATGGTTCTTGCATTAATCATTTTGGTAAGTGTTTGGAGAACTTGTAGGGTAACAGGCTAAGATGCTACTGAATCTGTGCAAGACGAGGAGGAGATTGATAGCAGAACCTCTGAGAAAGGGGCTGCCCCCAGCAGCATTCTGTGAAGCCTGGTGGCTTTTTCTCCTGCAGCCCTAAATTGCCTGTTACCACCTGCCTCCCTGTAAGGCCTGTGTACAGGAGAGGCTGTTGCTATGAAGGCGCAGACGCAGCACGAAGCATGGGCTGATTTTGAGTTGTCACACGCCCAGAGGCAAAGTGCCAGTACCCAGGGACATGATCTGTTATTGAAGGCACTTCTATTGAATCTGTTTAGATAAAGCCAACAAGGCCAGCATGAAATTGTGGATCTGCTGCCTCGTGAATCCTGTCTGTGGGTGGGGGGAGAGCACACGAGGGTCAGTTAACTGAAGATACCTGCGTCATTGCTACACGTGACTTTGTTGGACGGAAGAATTCAAGAATTTCAAATGATGTGGAACAGACTGCAAGGTAGACCTCTTCCATATTGCTATTCAGTTAATTTTCCATCAAGTCCCTGCATGACAGTCGAGTAAACCCTGACAACAAAATGGTTTCCTGTGGGCTATGGCTTTCTGCCTACAGAATAGGGTGCAACTGCAAACCTTGTTTTTGCAGCTTATGTAGTGGGCATAAAAGTACTGCACCTTTTTACGTGATTGTGTGAGATTTACAAGTAGTTGCTTTTATAGCAACCACTATTTATAGCCACTATATTTAAGCAAATAGCCAGCTGAACTTGCTAAAAGGGAATTGTCATTAAAATCTCAGGTAGTGCAGCATCTTCTTTGTCCAAATACAGCAAACAAAAGTGAGGTTCTGGAACAACATTCTACTGAGATACAGTTCAAGGAGCTTAACCTGTTTTAAGCTTGGTAAAAGGGATCACTTGATGAAAGGGACCATTTGGGGTAACTTTTCCTTTTTTCTTTTTTACAAAGCAAAGGAGTGCATTCATTAACTAGGAAATTGCATCTAAGTGTGACTAAGATGCCTACTACTGATGCTGCCAAACAACAATTCATAATGTGTTAAATGTTAAAGAGATGATGATGTGTCTCCAAGAAGAGAAAGAACTGACAGAGGCAGATGAAGGGCAGTAATCTTAGCTGCCAAAATTACGTATCCTGTGAGATTTGCTTTCCCCAGAGTTGATCTGTATTTCATCCAGTAGAATGCTTATTTTTAGAAGTGGTGAGCCGAGGTCTGTGGGCTTTGCGGTTGCCCTCCACACCTGAAAATTGACTGTCTTGATTCCCACTGGTTGTGTCTCAAGCAAATATTAGGGATGCTTTACTGCATGT
Organism: Dromaius novaehollandiae; assembly: GCF_036370855.1. Taxonomy (NCBI): domain Eukaryota; kingdom Metazoa; phylum Chordata; class Aves; order Casuariiformes; family Dromaiidae; genus Dromaius; species Dromaius novaehollandiae. The sequence continues at coordinate 18,209,234 of NC_088101.1, read as the reverse complement.
TCCATCCATCCTCCACTTGAGGACTTGCTTGGAGCTTGCTATTGCTCCCGACAACCTTCCTGCTTGCAAACCTGAGGAACTGGGGTGGCTGCTGTATGCACTGAAGTGTGCCAGTCTTGCCCTGCTGTTTGCTTGGGAGGTAGGTAGTGTGCCTGGCCGGAGACAGGAGGTCAGTTTGCACCTGAGTCAACCAGTTCAGACATAACCGAGGATTTTAAGCTGCTCTTGAAAATCATTTTTACTTACCTTTAAATATCAGCTACTTATGCCATCTTTACCTTGGACTACTTTCCAGTAGTCTGAGTTAAACCTGAAGTCCCTTTTTCAAAAGCCCAAGTCTCATGGAAAGCAAGCACAATTTGACATGTAAGCTAGGTGAACACCTAGAGAAAATTCAGAACTAGATTTGGGGATTTACACGTGCAGAATGTCAAACCCAAGGATTTGTGCAAAGCTGTTCTGTATAAGAAAACAGCTATTTTTTTTTCTGTAAAACTGTGTAATTGAGCTAGGTAAATACATTTTAAAGGCACATTTGTTCTTGAGAAAGATAGGGGCAGATATAGCAGAGCATTATGGATTTGTCTTAACTTGGGATCAAACAGCAGATGAAATCTTGACCTTAAAGGCCAGTTGGAAATACTTTGGCACTTTTTGATAAGTATCTTGGTGAAAGATAATTGAAAGGTCTGGGTTGGTGGGTGATTCTGACAACTAGCTTTGGTTTCAAACTGTTAATGTTTCTTTTAAAAATGGTTGGGGGTGTGTGTGGTGTGACTGTTTTCGGGGGTGTTTTTGAAAGACCTCTGGTCAAAGCTGATGGCAGACAAGATCTGTTCCAAAGTGGCAACAAACTTTTGATTAGAAACGATGACATGATTAGCAAAAAAAAAAAGAAAAAGAAAGAAAGAAAATTAGGCTATTAAGCGAGAAGCTTTATGTACAGTCCTATAGGAGTTTGGTGAAAATTTTCTGTGCAGTTCTGCGGATGACGACCTCTGTCTACAGTAAAGTAAAACCATGATCTGCTCTGTTGTCCTCATTCCTATAATTCCCAACTCCAACTCTATACTGCTACAGGAAGAAGCATGACGAGTGGAGCTCCTGGGCACTTCTTCACAACCTTCCCTCACAAGCAGGCAGGTTGGTGCTATTCTTTTGCATTCAGGATCATGTTTATTCCCGGAAATACAAAGATAACTTAGGGTCAAATGTTCTTCAGGCAAGGGAAATACTATCTCGGTCTTAGATCACAGTCATGGTTTTTGCTAGCTAAAATCAATTTGTAAGCACAGGGCTGAACAGCCTGGATCAGCAAATAGCAGCTGAATGTAAATAGTGACAAAACAAATGGAAATGATGGATAAAAGCCAATTTGAGAAAACTCTGTGATCTTTCTCTGTTCAGATATCTTTGGGCAATGAGGGGAGGGGCTGCTGTAAAACTCAAGATCTGGATCCCTTCATGAACTGCCAGATGAAGACACTGCAAGGCAGATATTATCAGTTCTGACTACGGATTGGGTATAATCCTGCCATAAGGATTACCCTATTTTCCTGAACCTGTCTTCCGGATTTTCTGCATGTTTTCCTTTGCCCGCTGATCCCAGGAAGCGGGTCTCACAGTATAGATACAGTTGTAGTTTTGCAGAAGACAAAGGTGCGTGAAGGCACTCGGGGAGCACTTGCTGTAGCCACACTGAGGACAGGTCTCAGCAGCAGCAGATTTGCTCGGGGGTGCACGATGCTGTAGCTGCCTAAGCAGTGACCTGCACGGGGCTGCGCGCAGTGCAGAGCCCTGTTCAGAGCCCGGCTTTTATAGGCACGTGTGCTTTTGCCTCTTGTAACACCAGTTCTTGTCATAGGCATGAGAAATTCTGCCCATCTCTGCCCCTCCAGCACTGCCACTGCCCTGATGTTTTGATCCAAAGATACACAAGCAGTAGGCAGAGAGCTTCCTCCACTTCCCCTTGTGCGGTGCTGCGCACACAGAGGCCAAGGTGGGAATGAAAAGGAAAGCCGAAAGAGCTCTACAGACGGCATGGCTTTGGGGGTCACTGAATGTGCCTTGTTTTGTTGTTTTGTTTTGGACTTTGGATTTACCTGCTGTATGCAAGTTGTCGCAGTGGTTGGCACCCTAGTGTTCCAGCTTGTGGCATGTTATTTAAGAAAGCACTTTTATTCCTTGTTAGCCATCTGCACGTCTGGCTGTATTATTCTTGAGATTTTCCTTGGACATGCTTGCATATTTCAGGTGCGGACCGCTAAAGCCCTGCACTGGAAGCGGAGATGAATTGCTATGCCTTTTTTGATAAAGCCAAGGAAGTAGTTTCAGATAACAGAAATAAATATTTACATGCAGTGCGCTCAGGCATTTCTTAAAGAAAGGTCCTCCTCTGAATCCCAGCTTCAACTGTACGAAGTTAACAAAGCTGTAGAAAAACAGGCCGGGATGTTCTCTACTTGACCCCGCTGTTCCCAGGGAAGATCCTGAGTGCCTAGGTGTTACTGGCACGCTTGATTAACCAGTTCTTACAGACCTCCAGGATGGAGGCTCCACAGCATCCCCAAGCAATCTAGCCCAGGTTTTTGCTACCCTTATAGCTTTTTCTGAAGTATAAGTTGAATCTTTCTTGTTTCAGTTTAAGCCAATTCTTTTACTGTCCACCACGGACATGGAGAACAGAGTATTAAATGGAGAAGCTGCACAAAAGCTCTACAAGAATATGATCACAGTGTTTAACCATTAAACATCATCGCTCTGCTTATGGAAGCTGTGATTTTATCGCTGAGGCTTGTAAAGTTTCAGGTACTGCCAGAACCACAACTCCAGCAATCCCAAGCAGCTGTTGAAAAGCAGCAAACACCCAGAGACCTTTATACCTGTCTATTGCAAGTTTAGAAAGGCAATGAAGTTACGGTTTGGTGAACGTGAAGAGAAAGTTTCAGAAGCAGGAAATGTGAAGAGTTTCCAGAAAATCAAAGCTGGCTCTGGTCAAATGCAGTCGGATGGTACTGAATGAACTAGAGGAGTGGTGGCCCAGTATCGAACCAGAGCAAACCTGTAAGAAGAGGCAGCCGGTCTGTTCAAGATGCTGTTCTAGATGTTCGGGATGCAGATTGCTATGGGTAGGTGTCCTCTTGCTTCAGTCAGTCAGCCAGTGAGTATTTGCAGCCAGGGCAGTTTCCCCTTAGCATTGCCTCGAGGCTGACTACTGGAGCCTTGGGGCTGAACTGGGCAAACTTTCCTTTAGTGGCCCGGAAGTGTGTTGCAGGAAGGATGCCAGGCTGCTGTGCCCAGCTGCCATGGGGGGTTGTAGCAAGGTGCCGTGAGGAAGCCTGACTTCTCCTTCCCTTCCCTTCCTCTCTAATTCGTGGTGCAAAACCACAAATCTACCAAATTTCTGAAGTCTGAGCGGCATTCATCTGCGTCTGTGTTGGGGTGATTTCCCAAACACTGTAGTACTGCAGATTAGTGTACTAACCCTCTTCGTCCTTTTCCTGGATTTGGGTTATCTTTTATTTGGTTTCCCAATAGACTCTTGTCCCACATCTCATTAGCTCACTGGCCCTGCGTTTGCTGATGGAGCAATTGTGTTTGGTTTTAAATTTGACTCTGCATAAGAGTAACTGAATTGTTTGAGTGAAAAAGTGTATAATGTAAGCCTAAAAGTAGGCCCAACAGGAAGGTTGTTGCCTTTGGGGAAATGGGAACAAGCTACAGTGAAGGAAAGAGCATGTGGTACGTTGCATTTCAAATATCTAGGCTCTGTGTAAGATGCAGAATCTGACATTCCACGTTTAGACTTGTTGCTGTGTAACTCCATGTCAAAAAAAGGCAAATAAAGAATGAGATCTTTTGACTACTAAAGCCAGGCCCTCTCTGAATTTACCCTAGTCTTGGGGACTTTCAACCAAAAGCTTTTTGCTGTGCAAGCTGGCATGCTGTGCGGGGGTGTAAGCGACTGAGAGCACCTCTGGCTCGTGTGAGGATGGCTCGGGACAGTCCTAGGGCAGTGAGGCTGCCAGCTTCAGCCGGGAGACTGCCTGTGTTTACTCTGTATGCCCCAGTGCCAAGGCACTGAAAACGAACATACCGTAAGGTGTGGTGTTTGGCTTACCTTTGAAATACTTTCACCTGCTTGACATCATTCATTTTTCTGATGTGGGTTAATGACCTTAATTTCCAACAGTTTTGAGAAAAATCAGGCAGCAAGTATTTAAATGTGTGGTCAGCCGGCAGTCAATAGATGGATGATGATGTACACATGTATCATTTTGTAGGTACTGCCATTTTTTTGGTGCACTTCTGCAGAGATGTTGATAACAATAATGGCATACTTGGAGGTTAATTTATTTTGGCTCAGTAGCATGGTACATCAGTGCAAGTGCCATCTCAGGGCTTCTAGAGAAAATTCTACTGCGTGTTAGTCGGACTCAGGTGGCTGGCGTGAATTAACAACACATTTACATATTGAAATATTTGTACAATAGATCCTGAAGTTGGCATTTCTAAAATCCGTAGTTCTTGGAGATAGGCTGGGAGATTTTAAAAGAATTTCAGTGCTGCTTTGATTCATTTTTGGCTGAAGTGAGTTCTTGCAGATGGCAGTTCCAGTAAACAGAGCATTTTATTGCTCGGGATATGTTGTAGCTCCAGCATGCAACTCATTGGATGATCACACTGAAGATCACAGTTTGACTGCACTCTTACTGATATTGGTTTGTATTATTGACAAGTACCCATTTATTCTGCAGGGGGAGTTCTAAATCAGTTGTAGTTTTCGAGCTAAGTTATTCTGAAAAATAGAGAAACACCAGTATGACTTCCAAATCTAAGGGTGATAAAACTTAAGTCTGTCTTTGAAATGTACAGCTTAACCATCTCTCTTCCAAGAACCTGGCTAATAGGAAAGGCAGACTTCTGGAATGGCAGTACCTCATGTTTTGTGAGCACTCCTAAAGCCAGTAAACAATGAAGTGGTTAATTCATGCTCATTCCCTTTCGCTCCATTCTTACTTCAAATAATGTAAGCTGTGCTTTGTTGTTTGTGTTTGCTTAGTCACTAGGGTGTTTTTTAAGAAACCTAACAGGAAAATGAAAAACAGGATTTAAAAAAAAAATAAAAAAGGAGGTTTCATACTTGATTTGGTTTTCTCCTTAGATATTATTTTCCTCCTGTGGTTTGTTTTTCTGGTCTGTAGTTCTTCAGATTGTTTTAATACTTGCTCTAAACCCACAAATTTTCAGAACTGATACATAATTACTTACAGCTACCAAATTTGGCTTTAGCTCTTCAACTTAGTAAAATGGAATAATGCAGTTTGCCTTGAAAAATTCCAAGTTGTTAATAGATCACACAGGTAGACTTGTTTTTCCTGTGTTCTGTAAAGGTGTTGGTGTTTATTTCCAGAAGTGTTTGTTTTGGTTTTCACAGCACTGGATGTCATCATCCCATGCTTGCTTAATTCAGCCCTGCTCCCTTGTCGTCAACGCTTGTATAATCTTCAGATATTCACTCTGACCTGTTTGAACAGGTTTAATCTGACTTGATCTGATCTTGGCTCTGAACCTCACCCGCAGCTCCATTTAATCCTTGAACTTCACACTGATGAGCACCAGCAGTGTTTCATGCACCTCGTCCTTTGGCATGGACATGCTTAAACCTACAGCTTCTGTCCTACCTAGCGCGGAGCTTCAGAAATGGATTTTTTTTCTATCTATCTGCCACAAACCTGGGGAGCCCAGAGATGAGTCTTTTGGGCTTTGGGGCTTCTGGCTACTGATAAGGACGTCAAGAAACCTAATCACAATAGACATGTGCCTTAGAAGCATATAAAATGTGACAATAACAACAGGTCTTTGGAGCTCCCTCTCAGCTGGTCTGGGACTCCCCCCTTATTGCGTCCTGCACACTTGAGACCCTTGCCCAACGTGGAACAGGTCGTATTACCCCTGCTTGCTCTGTATGTAATGTAGTGTGTTATTTTTACCCTGTTAAATACGGAACTTGCTACATTGTTTAAACTCTCTTGCTTAAGGATACTGGTGTACTTAATAAATATCTGAAACCTGATAACCGCCTGGCTGTTTGGTCAGTGAAGCGTTAAAAGAAAAAAATACAAGTCACCCCGCTGGCCACAAGCGGTGTTTGTGACAGCAACTTCACACCAATTCAGGAACGCAATCCACGCAAGCCCCTTCAGTCCTAACAGAGTAAGGAGTGGAAAGTGAGCTGTGCTGCCTCTGAAGGGGAAACAGTTATCAAAGACTCACCTACTGCTGCAGGCACCAAGAGTCAGAAAGCGTAGCTACAGGTACAGGCTGCGGAGCATGTCCCATGACCCGATACCTTTGCAAAAGCTACAGTCCCTGAGCAAAGCTGATCTGGAGTTGCATGAACAGGCCTTTCTTTGCTGCCCCCAAGTTTTGTCTGCAAGCTCAACAGCCACTAACAACTCCAACTTTGGTGCTTTTCCTTCTGCCCCTGTTGCTACATTTCACTGGGATCTGCTCTCTAGAGAGAGAAAATTTTTGCCCCATGGTCAGTTGGATCGAGTTAGTTAAAAGCTGATAAAATAATTATACAGCATGCTTTAATTGTGTAAAAAGGAACAGAGTAAGTAGCTAAGCTTAAAGAAAAATTCTCCTTGTAGTGAACTGCCCTAAAAGAGGACAGGATGGGGTCTAGGAACAGATTTTCATTCTGACACAACTTTTTCTAGGAAATGCAAGTCACTTGGTTTTGCGTCTTGAGGCTTTGCAGAAGAACTGTCAGTGTATTAGAGGAAGATAAGTCAGTCATTTGTTCTGGATGTATTGCTACATAGGGTATGTAGAATGTATCTTGTGTCTTGAAGGCATTACTGGGAGAATTTTGAGGGTTTTTTTATACACATTTCTGTGTTGACATTTTGTGTTATGCTACCAATATTTTAATAGTGCCACTCCTCTCAAAGTTTCAACCTGACATGATGAGGCATCTTCTAGGAAAGCTAGTGGTATTGCCTACACTTCCATAGAGCTGCCAAACCTTTCTAGTTAGAGCTCTTTAGCTGTCACTCCAGTCTCAGACCAGAGATCGCTGGATATGTAAGGTGCAGGGTTTCCTCTAGTAGAGGACGGAGTGGTTACCTGAGGAATGAGTGCTTGGTGTTTGAGGCTGCCCTTCCGTATGTACAGTCTTTCCCAGCTGACGTGTTGAGGCTGCAGCATGAGGTCTCTGCTGGCTGGCTGGTGGGGGAAGGGGCTCAGCCCTCCTTCCAGGATGAGGCGGTGTCGAGCCCATGTTCAAACAAATTCTTGAGGGAGAAAAATTAGAGTGCCCGATGTTGTATAACCACTAAAAAGCCATGGCCTCTTGTTTCAGACATGGAGTTTAGCAGCGCAGTCTTTCAGTCTCGGCAGGATGGGTTTGTGTCAGCTCATTACTGTAAGTAGAGTACAGGAGAAAGCGTTTGGTACTTCCACTGAGATAAAATCCCTGAGTTCAGAGTCATGGTGTCCACGCGTGTGCTTGGCCAACCCAGGGCTTATCTGAAATTCCTCTACCTTTGGTGCACCACACAGGACTCTGCAGTTCAGAAAGTGTGTAAGCGCAACTTGTAGTGTCTGCTGTATCGCAAGGAGTCATGGCCAATCTTCAGCATTCTCAAAAATGAATACATTTATGAAGCTAATTTCCCTGTGAACCTTCGGATTTGTATTACGACCTTACCAGGTGAAATTTCTGTGACACCGATAGCTCTGTACTTGCAAGACACAGCAATGGAGATTAATTATGACCCGTACTCCACAAAACAAAAATACAGTGAAAGCATTGGGGCCTGGGGAGAGGAGCTTAGCTTCAAAACAGTAGAGCAGACTATACGGATGAACACCTTGAGGTCTGCCTTTCCCTAGGCAGGAGACAGACAGCTCCCTACCTATAGACTGTCTCTTTGTTAGCCTTTTTCCATAGGGAAGCCTCAGGTCACCCTCCTTATTACTCCATGGGCCTTTGAATTGTTTAGCAGGGGCTCTTTATCACTTTTTTCTCAGTGCTGCCCAAACAGGCTAGGATCCCACGGCAGGCTGGAGCTGCATCTCCGAGGCCATCAGAAAGCCCTGCTGTCTCTGAAGTGTATGCTTGTGGTTACACTTAACCTCATTCATTTCTCCCTGCTTCCTCAGCCTGTAGCCCCTCTTAAATTAATTACAGTCATACATGAAACTCTGAGAGACCACTGTATTCAGACAGTCAGGTTATACATGTTATTTTATCTTTTTGTTTGTTTGTGAAAGAAAAATATTGATTTCAGAATGTTGGATGTAATTTGGAAATGCTGTTGAGGCTCGAAATCCACAGCAGAGATGTGCAGTGCTGATCAACACCCAATCTTATGTTCTCCCCTGTTGTGATCAAACCGAGGGGTCACAAAATGACTTGCAAAATGAATGGGCTATTGCGCCTCGTATGAAACACACACCCTCTCACAGCACTTCTTTGTGGACTTACTGGTTTGGGATCTTCCCATCAGCATGTTATCCTTGGTCACTGTTCACTCAAAGCTGTTCCTCCAGATTAATGAGTAGCCAGGTTGTAAAGTTAAGGAAAAGCAATGACCTTGAGGAGCGGGTATTGCAGGGGGTGGTATATTTCTCATGTAGCTTGTGCAATAGCCTGCTTTAGTTTATCAGATGGGCTCTTGGAGTGGCTCCAGACTAATTCAGAAAAGCTGAGGGGCAAGAGTGATGCAGCTGAGAGCAAGAAAAATGCCATGTTTTATGACACTGCCTGTTCTCACTGGTGTGTCCCTGCCACTGTGAGTTCTCAAACAGCTCTTTCTCTCCTTGCTCTTACAATGCCACTTAAGAGTAGTAAGCCTGGAGGGCAGCCTCCTGTGGAGGTGCAAAGAGGGGACAGCTCTGAGCCGGAGCTTTTGCATCCTTCCTGTGGTGCTGAGACCATCACGGAGGGGACATGGAAAGCACGGGGGTGAGATGCAAAGGAATCACAACAGAAGTACTGTCAAGAGCCACATTTCAGCAGAGGAGTGGTTTGTTTTCTTTCTAGTGCTTGGGGTGTTTAAGGGGTGGGGCTCAGGCTAGGAGGCTTGGCTAGGAGGTCTGAGCAGTGTATTTCTAGGAGCAGGCGGCAGGAGCAGTGTCCAGTGTTGGACAGGACTTGCGGTATTGGCAACCTGACTGCTTTGGAGCTGACTGAACTCCCAGTGCAAGAAACCAGCGATAGCAAGATTCGAAACAGAGTTGCCAGTCAACATGAGCACAGCAGGCAAAGTAAGCAGTTTATTTTAGAAAAGTTTCCTTGTTGCGGATGAGTAATGCATTTTAAATGCTTTTTTTTTTTTTTTTTTTTTTTTTTTTTGCAGGGACACCATAACTACTGGTGGCATACAGTCTAGATGGTAGTTTATGAGAAAGCTGATAGAAAAGAGCTGCCTTTCCTTGCAGGCCACTGTAGTCTCCTAGAAAATGGCAGTTAACACTCCTGAAGGAAATTGCGCAAAGAGAGCACAACACTGTGTTATTCCAAGAATTTTTTTCAAAAAAATTGATTGGAAAAAAAATAACTGAGACAACATAAGTTAATGGCACCAAAATAAAAATACCCCCCTAGGGTTAGCAAATTATTTTTGACTTCTGATTGGCCAGTTTAATATAGGATATCATATAGTAAGTGTGCACATAAGTAAATGTGTTTATCAGCTGTATCACTTTTCATTCTGAGATCCCACATGGTTTAGAGTATTCTTCACTTCTTTATATTTCATCTCAGTTTGTTTTTTAAAGAAGATATACTGTTAATATTGTGTTAAATATGAGAGTATAATTATGCAGATGTTAAGACAGTCAGTAAGTCTTAATATGCATATAATGAGTTCATAGATTAAGTTAATGAAGACCAAAACATACTAAGTATCACATGCAGTGCAACACTGAAATGGGACTGAAATGCAAATTTGCATCTTTGCTAAAAACTGACAGGAGATGTCGAGGTTAATACCACTGCTGATGTCAGCACTTGTAGCATCTTGCACTAAGAGATGCTAAAATGCACCCCAAGACATGTAGTACAGGTGAATGGACAGGAACCCCGACATGGAAAACAACTAAAGGGTGGCACCATTGCTAGAATGCTCCCTAAGAGTGTACCAGAAGTGCCTGCGAATACTGCCAGCTGTCTTCACTGTTCTAAAACCAACCAAAACAACACGAAAAACAAAATAAAACAATACATTTTTAAACTCACAGTTACTGCAAGTGCAAAATTCTTTTTAATTTATATGTAGGTAAATTCATTAAGTTCAGTCCTCTACCCCAACCTTGGACTGAGCATGGTAAATTAAGCGTTGTGAAACTAAAACATCTTGTATTCACTGTGTTTATCTTGGAGATAATATGGGAGGTACCAGGCAGCTTATCCTTACATTCTGTGAAAGGACATGTTTCTGCAGTTTACCCTCACCCTGCAGCAGTAACTTACTTGTAAGGCTAGTAGAAAATATGAGTAGAAGAAAATGGCTGGGACTACAGCTGGTGCTTGCAATAATAGATGCAGTGGGTGAAAGTGTGCTGCTGGTGCCTCTGTGGGATCCTGCTGTTACCAGTAAAAGTTCACAGGGAATCCATCAGCAGAACAGTACAGAAAACATAGCTAAAGTATGTTTAATTGTATGAGGGATTTATTTGATCTGAGCGATTTGCAGTTCTTGGCTACCTTTCTTCTCATAAACATTGCACATGCTTTGCACTTGCAGTTGTGAAATCATTATGGCACTACTTGGGATATAGATGTGCAAGCATTTATATTTAAGTAAGTTCTGTAGAAAATGTGATCCTTTAAAATGTGACCTTTGTCTTCACTTGTAAATTTTTACTGATTATACTTGCATTTGACATATAAAAAGTTAAATTTATTGCAGACCTTTCTTTAGTCTATCTGTTTAAAAGAACTGTGTTCATTCCCACTTTAAGTCTGGCTGCTGAAAGTGTACTATTTTATTTCATATGCTGTTATTTCCTATTAGTCATTTTCTTTGCCACCAGTTGATAATTTGTCATTAATTAGACATTATTTCTGTTTCTTCCCACAAATCTTTGATATGAAAAAAATAGTACTTTTTCTCCCAGAACTCTGTGACATGCCGGTGTTACGCTGCATGTCTCAGTCATGCAGGATACTTATGCATGTGCTAAACTTCATGCGTTGAGGACTTGATTTTTCTCCATTTCACTGTCAAGATAATGCTTTCTGACTGTCTGCGGTCAGTTGGATTTAAGGGAGTGACTGTTCCCCATAAGGGTGACATGGAAAATCTTATTGCCCGATCTGGAGTTGTTTAGAGCTCTGGGATGGACGGAGGCTGCCAAGGAATGAACGTGGGGACAGAGATGCACCAATTCCATTAACTCCGCTAGGCGCCAGCTTGCAGGGCACAGACGTGGGCTCCCTGCCGCTTGGGAGCCGGTGCGGGGAGTGGGCACCACCCTGCTCCTTTCTGAGGGCATTTTCCTCCCACCGAGAGATGAGCAGAGGAGACCTTGGTGCCCAGTGAGTGAGGAGGCCTGTTGGCACCGGGACTTACCAAAGAAGCCTGTGGGGCGAGAACAAGTTGGGGAGAATTTCTGGGCTAGGAAGGGCTGGTCAGGCCTAACGGACAAGAAAAGCTGCCTCAGGTCCTGGGAGTGACCCCCCAGGTTAAATATCCCTTCTGAGAAGCAAGGTACGTTGGCACGGACAGCACTGCACTGAAGTGCCTGTGTTACTTCTGCTAGCCGTGATTACCTCTGTGTGGTAGCACATCATTTTATGTAGACGTCCTCTCAGCCATCACCTCATGTCTGAGCTTTCTTTTCTTAAGAAAATGGTGATAAGCCTGTATTAGGCTCTTAATGCCATTTTTAGCTTTTGTTTTGCCAGCTCTCAATGCAGACTTGAATAATAAGGCAATTTTAGGAAGATTAAAGTCATTTCATGACATGATAAATGGCATGATTTAGAGTGATCTCTCCAAGAAGGTACAAATACAGGCAGACAAGCGGACAAAAACGGTAATCCAAGGTAAAAATAATCCTCCAAGGAAGTGAGAAACACAGAACGACTTACCTACCCAAACAGTATTAGCTAATGGAGAACTCAGGACTGAAGCAGCAATGAGGATGGATTAGGTATCCCGTTATCCTGGGAGATTATTACTTAGGTTGGTGAAAGCTTTGTATGACGGTAATATGACCAAGTTAGAGACATTTTTAGGAAAAAAAATGTATTATAAATAGCTTTTCAACAGGTGGACTTACACGCACAGTGACTTTTTTTTTTTTTTTGTAGTTTTCCCTCTCCCTAAGATACAAGCAGGAGTTTCATATGCAGAAATGTAAGAATGTGGCTCAGTGTGGTGACGTGCCCAGCGCAAGTGCCATTCTCTTTCCCTTTGGTGTTTTCACAGGTTATTAAATGTAAAGCAGCAGTTCTGTGGGAACCAAAGAAACCATTTTCCATTGAGGAAGTGGAAGTTGACCCACCAAAAGCACATGAAGTTCGCATAAAGGTATAAAAAAATAGTTATGAATTGCACACTATTTTGCTGCTAATCACAATTATTTGAGTGCTATTAACAGGCTCTGTAAAATTATAGTAAAAGGCAAAAATTTTAATCCTCTATAGAGTGGGGCAAGAACTTCTCTTTTACTTAGTTGTTTGACTCTGTGCTAGGCTAGAATTCAACACAGCTAAGTATTTCGGTTTTTTATCTGTGTATGAAGCATTTGTTACATTTCTAAGAACTTTCCCTCTCCACAGAAGTCAGCAACCTTTTTCTTGTTAGAGAGGTTTCAGTTCTTACACAAGTGAGGAGAAGCTTCCCATGGGGTTGACATTTGTGTTTGTCAGGATAAAAGTGGTAAAGCCCTATCTGAATGTTTCAAAAGAAACATTGCTATGGTACATGCAAAAAAAGGTAAAAATGTGATGTGGAGTAGTCATGTGTAGCCTAGATCTTTGTGTATATATAATAATTTTTTTTATATATATTCCTTACATATATTAGGGATAATTGATTTTATTCTGTTCTTCACAAATGATTACATTGCTAGGACATTGCTTCTGCTACTGTTTGGCAGTGCATAGTAAACATCCACAGAGGAGTCTTGCTTTGTGGATTACAGACTAATATAAACCATGACAGTCACGAATCACACGATCACAAGTGTTTGGCCCTTAGGTTTATCGTTCATATATGTGATTTCTGAGGGAAGCAAGTGACTTCTGCATATGACGTAGTTAAATGCTGAAATATTCTTGCCTCTTTTTTTTTTTTTTAAACAGATTTTGGCCACAGGGATTTGTCGCAGCGATGACCATGTTGTAAGTGGTGCGCTGATTATGCCTTTTCCCATAATCATTGGGCATGAAGCAGCTGGTGTTGTGGAGAGTGTTGGGGAAGGAGTAACTTCTGTGAAACCAGGTATGAAATAGTACTGAACACAGATCCTATGCTTAGCTTTCAGGCTCTTGTTTAAATCAAAGACCATGACATGTGTGAATACCTGTTTTGCAGAGGAAAAATGTTCCAACTTTTAGCCATTTCAAGGATATCTTAAATGACACCATGTACTGTTCACGTTTCTTTTACTATGTTTCTGATCTTGATTTATGATGTTAGCTGCAAGTTCTTTAAACACAGTTTATACAACTAATCTCTCTCAAGAATGATACAGGTCTAGATTAATTTACTTTAGGACAAAGCAGTGGATTAGACAGCATCTCAAAGCACCTGCTTCTGGTGTCTTAACATTTGAATAATCCATGGACTTTAGTAGACCAGAGCTTAGGCATCTAAGTATGTCACTTTAAACATATCGGGGCATACCTGGAACGCACCCTCTGCTGCTGGCTTTGCTTGTGCGCGGCACCAGCGCAGGTGAGTCGGGGTTTCCCGCGGCGGGCTCTCGCCATGGGCTGGGTCGCTCCGAGGTGCTCATCAGCGTGGGCTGCCCCTCTCACCGCTCCCTCTTTGACCCACAGTTGGGAGGTACAGAACTCTGTGAAAGGTGCTCGTTTTCCTCTGAACACTGCAAGATGCAACAGGTTCTGCTCACTTTTATGGGACCTAAGAAATTCTAACTAGAGCTAAGTGATAAAGATAAAACATGCAATGAATCAAATCTATATAGAAATGCTTGATTTCATCCAGGGAGTCTGTTAGCATACCTGAGTAGTTTACTTTTATTACCTCTGTACTTTCAGTCTCTTTCTTCATACTGGCAACAAAGTAGGAAGCCTCTCCAAAGCAGGTTGATACGTATGATAAGATGTTTTCTTAGAGATCTCTGCTTTGTTCTAACTCCAAGCAAATACATATATTTCCAATTTCAGTGATAGCTCAAACCACTTTTTCTCTTAAGTCAGTCTGTTTCCAAGAATTTGATAAATTACTTGATTGTCCCGTTCTAGCAACCATATGTTTCCATGTGAGCTGAGACAGTATCTCTGAACTTGTACACAGAATATTTCTCTGATGCTTAATTTACACCTCTGTGTTCTATAAAAAGCCCTGAAACCTGCAAAGTTTCTGCAGCAGAATGATTACTAAGCCCATGTCCCAGTTCTTCTAAATTAACTGGGGGTGGAAGGGCATTCTCATGTTCTCTAAGGTGTTTTTCCACTTTTCAGTGGAAATTGAAGATTTCCTTTGGCTTTGAACGTGTCAAAGGTGAGCCACATTTTAGAACTGCCAAATCACAAGATGGTCTGTATTAAATGAGGGATTTACCGTACACTGTTCTGGTGGAAAATGCGCAGCAGATAATGTTGCACTGAGAATGTATGTGCTATTTTGTTAATCATATCATTGTGCTAGAAAATTCGAGATCTTGTCTTAACTTGTAGGCTGGCAAATTAATGTTTAATTTCCCCTTTTCTTATGCACAGTTCACAGCCGTGTTAGCTCAGTGCTCCAACCTCATGCCCCAGTGGATCTCAGCTTTTATTTCAGTTTCTTCACCAGGGTGCTATTATTTTCCTTTGGAGAAGCAGAAGATGTGATGCACTGTTGACTGAGTACCTGGCGAATGGCAGTAGCTAACTAGCTTTTATCACGTAGCTCAGACTCGGTTTTATGAAGGACACTAGGTCTTTTGCATATTGAAATTAGCCATCATAACCCTGCACTAATGCTGTCTTCTAAGACACATGCAGAAGTTTCATCTTCCAAGTCCAGCACTGCACTCATGGTGCATATTTTTCTATGGCTTAAATATACTTGTGTCATGTTTTTACCTGCATGCTTCTTGTTCACCTTTTTAAATCCCCTTGTCATCACTGTTTTATTTCTAGGAGACAAGGTTATCCCACTCTTTGTTCCACAGTGTGGGGAGTGCAGCACTTGCCTAAGCACCAAGGGTAATCTATGCTGTAAAAATGAGTGAGTTTCCTGGCTTACCTATGACCCTTGTTTGATTGTATTTATGCAAAAACTGTCCATGCTTAACAGATCTCATTTGCCATTATTTCTGGTTATCTTTTGAACAGTATCAGTTCAGCTTCTGGATTCATGCCTGATGGCACCACAAGGTTTACCTGTAAAGGAAAAGCAGTTCACCATTTTGTTGGTACAAGTACCTTCACTGAATACACAGTAGTGCATGAAACTGCGGTGGCCAAAATTGCTGCTGCTGCTCCTCTGGAAAAAGTTTGCCTGGTTGGCTGTGGATTTTCAACTGGGTACGGGGCTGCAGTGCAGACCGCCAAGGTAGGTGCTGCAGTGGCTGTTTCTGGTGCCTTCTGGGGTCTGCTAAGGATTGAGGCCTGCGAACGGGTCATCAGCATGGGAACTGGAGCACAGACTCCATTTGCTGACTTCATGGTAGACAGAAGATGGTAGCTCTTTGCCTCAGCTTCTCTGTCTATAAGGTGCTTTGAAGTCTACAATTCAAAATCCCCAAAACCCTTACTTACTATTACCATCGGTAACATTTCCTCTCACAACTCTACTGTTACGAAAAGGTTGCTTTATTTTACTTTATTTTACTGTAACTTAAGGTTAGGAATACCTGGAAGACTGCTGTATGGACGGCTCATAATCTGGAGCAATACATGCATGTGACTTTTACAGCTGGCTCTGTCTCCAAGGGAGTGAGACTACAGCCTGATTTTTAACAGCAGTGGAATATAGGGCATCATAAAAAATCTGGCTCTAAACCTGAAGCTGAGACCTGTGATGAAAGCCTAATCTCAGAAATGTATTTTAGTGACAACTTATCCTAGTCACATGTAGGACTTCAACAGACGTGCATGTGCAAATTCCTTCTCCACAGGTAAACTCCAAGTTACAAGAACTGTGTTAAGTGAAAATGTGTGGATAATAACAAATGCACTGTACTTCACCTGGAACATAACAGGATGCCATGTTCCTATGATTATTATAGGTGGAACGGGGCTCTACCTGTGCAGTCTTTGGCCTCGGAGGAGTTGGCCTCTCTGTTGTCATGGGCTGCAAGGCGGCTGGAGCTTCCCGCATCATCGCCGTTGACATCAACAAGGACAAGTTTGCCAAGGCCAAAGAGCTGGGAGCCACCGACTGCGTCAACCCTAAAGACTTCACGAAGCCCATTCATGAAGTGTTGATGGAGATGACTGGCCTCGGCGTGGACTACTCCTTCGAAGTCATAGGTCACACTGAAACCATGGTATGCAACTGAAAGATACAGTCGAAAGAGGAATTAGCCCAGTAGCTGTCCCTTCTCTAACCTGCTCAGCACTGAGGGTGATGAGCTGAGAGGCCTCCCACAGGCAAAGCGCTGACCAGAATTTCCAGCCATGAAGTGCAGCCATTTGCCACTGACCTCTAGAGACAGAAGCGCATTCAAAAGCCTTAGGAAAGGGATCTTGCATGGAGCCCCTAAGTATTCTGACAGAAGAAGGGCCAGAGCAGGGGAGACAAACATTCATCTAACCCGGTGGCTCCTCCCCAACAGCGGCTAATCACTAACAAATAGGACAAAACAGGGGAACTGAACAAAGCTATGGGCTTTGTGACATGTCTAACCTGTGACAGCAGATAGGATGGTGTGAGCTGCAGAAATTGTTTGATATGGCTGCAGTTGCAAAAGACGTTGCCAGCAGAGTCGTGAGGGGAGGAGGAGGAAGAGGATTTCAGTGTTGCACCCCAACAGCAGATCTTGCATAACCCCAGGGTCGCCCTGTCTGTTTTACATTCAGGCTGCGGCCTTGGCTTCTGTTCACTACAACTATGGAGTCAGCGTGATTGTGGGAGTGCCCCCCGCAGCAGAAAAGATCAGTTTTGACCCCATGCTCCTCTTCAGTGGCCGCACCTGGAAAGGGTCTGTCTTTGGAGGTAAGAACATTGGGAAGACGCTATTTAGCTTGCTTGGAAAACTTGTAAATCATTTTGAATCAAATGGGATACACCTAAACTGATTGCTTAAGCTGCCCTATTGGAGGAATATTGATAGTTACTACGCTGACAAGGGAGCACAGAAGGAATTTGTTATGAAAACTGTGATTAACAGCTAGAAGTGGTTAATGGAGAGAGAGAGGGGGAAAGCGAGCAACAGTGCAAGTGAGAAAAAGTGCATGAGCAAGTGAGAGAAACCACAAGTAAGCAAGGAAGAGGCATAGTGAGTAAAAGAGTGTGAGTAAGACAAAGTGTGTGAGCAAAAGAGTGGAACAGCATGAGCCAGAGAGCGCAAATGAGCGGAACAGCAAGAAAGGGAAAAAGCAGAAAGGCATGAGGGAGAGGGAAAGCAAGAGTGAGAAAGAGTATGAAAGAGGGAGCAAGAGAAAGCAACCACAAGCAAGTGAGTGAGCAAGCAAAAGTGAACGAAAGAGCATGAGCAAGTGAGAGAGCGTGAGCAAGAGTACGAGCAAAAAAGTGAAAGATGAGTGAATGTGTGACTGAACAAGTGACAAAGTGAGAGTAAGAGTGGGGGAGGAAAGGAAGATGATAAAGAAGAGAGAGGAGGGTGGGGGAGGCAGAGAGGGGAGAGAAAAAGAGAGGGCAAAGGGGAGAAGAGAGTGGGGAAAAGGGCGGTAAAAAGAAGGGGAAAGGGAGGGGAAAGGGGGGAAGAGGGGTGGAAAGAGAGGAGGAAAAGGGGGTGGAAAAGTGAGGGTGGGAAAGAGGGGAAAAGGGGGAGAAGGGAAGGGGGAAAGGAAAGGGGAAGAGGGGGAAAGGGGGGAAAAGAGGAAAGGGGAAAAGAGATGGGGAAAGAAGGGAGGAAGAAAAGAGAAGGGGAGAAAGAGGGGGAGAAGGGATTGAAAGAAGCAGAGTGGGAGAGAGGTAGAGAGGGGGTGAGAAAGGGAGAAGAGAGAGGGAGAGAGAAAATGGGGGGAGAGGCAGAGACAGGGAAAGATAGAAAAAGGGGGAGAAGGAGAGAAGAGAAAGGAGGGACAGCAATGAGGAGAGAGCAAGAAAGGTGGGAGGGGGAGAGTGAGAAAGGGAGGGAGAGAAAGAGGCAAAGAGGGAGACGATAAATCGACAGAAAAAGAGACAAGGAGAGAGAGAGAGAGAGGGAGGAGAGGGAGAGAAGAAAAAGAGGAACAGTGAGGGGAAGAGTGTGAGAGAAAAGTGGGGAGAGAGAAGGAGAGATGGAGAAAGGGAGAGAGACGGGGAGAGAGACGGGGGAGAGAAATCATGGGAGGAAGGTAGAGAGGAAGGCAAGGAGAACTAAAGAGGGAGAAGGAAAAAAGGGAAATAGAAAATAACAGAAAGGCAGATAGTGGGAGCAGACAAAAAGGTAGAGAAGGAGAAGAAAGGAAGAGAGGGAGAAGGAGAAGAAGAGAGAGAAAGAGATAAGCATGAGAAGGAGGGGGGAGAAAGTGAGAGAAAGGAAGGGGAAGGGAGGGAGTTGGGGGGAAAAGGAAGTGAGAGGGAGTGGGAGAAAGGGAGAGAGCAAGAAGCTGGAGAGAGCAGAAAGGGAGACAGTAAGAAGGAGAAAGGGGGAAGGAGAAGGGGAGAAAAAGGGGGAGAAGAAGATCAAATGAAAGAGAGAGGGCAAGAAGGACAGTCAGGACCCTGGAGGACACTGGGGGTCAGACCCACCTGGGTGCAGTTTAGTTCAGGCCCCGGCTCAGCCCCTCGCGGCTCCCTCTCCTCCGTCCACCCTGGCTCTCTCGTTTGCGTCCTGTCCCAGCAGAGCCCCCCCCACAGCAAGTCCTTGGGGACCTGCAGCTGAAGGCAAGGGGAAGCTTATTTCAAACATCAGATTAGCCCTTCCCCAACCACCTCCTCTCATACAGTCAATAGGTACTAAGTAAAATAGCAAAAGGCACATCGGGTTCTTCTGGAAGAGGCTCCTGCTATTGAGACAGCTCGATCCAGTACTGCTTGCAAGAAAACAGACTCCCATTTATTTGTCCAGGGAATCAAGTTTCCAGTTCCCACCACAGATGTCAGCGCTCTGGCTTTTGTATGATGTTTGTCTTGGGGGACAAGGGATCAGTACCTTCAACAATGCATGCTGAAACAGCATTTGACATGGGAAAAGGATTGGATTCTTTAAAGACTCAAGTTCTAGAAAACTGGACTTGTTCTTTTAAAGCACTGCTGGGTTCATCACAGGCGCTAGACTCCACTGTAGAATAGCTGCGCTTTGTACCATGTTACCTGTTGGTACTTTGTATCACAAAGGTAAAGATGTGCTGCAACATCTCATCATGCTGTTCTGCTAAAGAAAGTTCACCTATGAATTTCATCTGCCCTATTACCTGTTTTCACAAGCATTTAATATTTTTATTATCCATTGTCTGGATGTTTTTTTAGGCTGGAAAAGTAAAGATGCAGTCCCTAAACTGGTTGCTGACTTCATGGAGAAAAAATTTGTTCTGGATCCATTAATAACCCACACCCTTCCTTTCCTTAAAATCAATGAGGGATTTGAACTGCTGAGGACAGGGAAGAGGTAAACATTGTTTAATTTTAAAGGTTCTATGTAAATAACTCAAAGGGCTGCATAGTAGCACAGAGCATGGCTTCATGGCAGTGCATAGGGAAAGCAATCCACTGTGCCCTTTAATGTGACCCAGTGTAGCGCGTGCTCCATGAGCCGCAGCTGTAGCGACAGACAGCCAGGCTTTAGCTTTTGAAACACAGGGGGCCCTGCCTATCCTTCCAGAGTTTTCAGATTCTGTTTTCTTTCTAGTCTGAGCAAAGACTCTGGGTGGCAGAGGGGAAAAAAGCCCACCCAAATCAGCAGGTCTGTGCCCACAGGAAAAGAGCAAGGGACCAGGGGAGCCTGAGAATGTTTACATGTGTGATGGATGATGTATGAGATGTACATCACATCCCAAGAAACGTCTGAGGATGAGGAGCAGGAACACAGAAATAGCCCGTGTTTACTGTAAGAGCAACTCGCCATTCCTGTAGTGAGTTACGGAACGGAGTCCCAGTGCAATTAGTCCGAAAGTCACCAGGTAGCTTAGCTTGAACTTCAGGGCTTTTCAAAAGAGAAATGAAGTTTCACCTAGTATTTGAAAAGTGACAATTTAGCTCTCATGCATTCCTCAAATATTGCGAGTTGAGCTCACACTGTATTGTCACAGGAAGCTGAAATCAGTAATACTGTCTGCCATTGACACCTGGCAAAATTCACTATGGCAACAATAGAAAATTTTCCTTGGGAGAAGGGGGAGATAATTTGTATATTTTGATATATGGCGGGACTATCCTTTTTGAAGTTTTTAGCTCTTCATAAATTACATAGTCTGGAGAAGGCATTCATGTTCCCTTTCCATTGTCAGTTGCTAGCATTTTTTTAGGAGTCACTTGCTCTAAATATAAAAAGCATGTAACAAAGGAGGTGAATTTAGCCCCTCCTGGTTTTTTTGAGGTTTGCGCTCAGGTTCTAACTATGCAGCACTCACTTCATTGTCTGACTGTCCTTGTTTTAGACATTTTCTAAATGCTAGTTTTAGACTCCAGTATAACAGGAGAAAGTGATGAGGACAGAACTACGACCAGCTTTGCTAAAACACTGACAGTCATCCTGAAGACAGAGGCATGTTGGTGCCATATTGAGCAATTCTGCTTCATAGCATTTTATATAGTATAGAGCATGTAAGGATCATAGCACGCTGTACCAGTATTTATTTAGCCCAAGTCCTTAGCAAGTTCAGACTAACCTGTAAACCCTTGCAAGAACGTAAACTATTGCCTTATCTGACTGCGTCGGCTCTATGCACACTGTCCCCATACCTTAGACAGGCCCACTGCACTGTAACAGGTCAGGGCTTGAAAGCCAAGGTCTACCTCAGGAAGAGTAAGTTTCCTGCCCTCTTCATCAATCATTCATGCCAGAAATCAACATATCCTCTAGTCTCACTTGACAAATAACCCGCGGTAGTGCTGTGTGATGATTATTCTCTTGCATGCTCTTTCTGATCAGCCAAAGAAAAACCATTCCTCAAAATGAATGGGAGTGCTCACACTCCAGATGTACTTTTCTAGCTAGCTGTAGCAGCATTTATACTCTGTTTTGAAGGTGTTTAGATAAACTAACCCCTCCTAAGGGAAAGATCTATGCTCCTGGCAGCTTTCAGGTCTGCTCCTCTCCTTCTTCCCCACCCCATTTGATACCAAGTTTATGCGAGAGTACCGTGGCTGGCAGTAATATCCTAGGTTTTCAGAGAAAACAGCAGCGTCTCGCTGATGCTGGCACAGGGGGGTTTCTACAATCACTAACTTGTTATTTTACATTGCAGTATTCGCAGCGTCCTGGTGTTTTAGGATTCCCAAATGCTAAGCAGCAGATGGCTTAAGAGCAGCACAACAGCAGTGCACAGCACTATGCAATGCAAAACAAGGCATTTCTGAAAGCTCTGCCGCCGCCACCCTTCAATAAAAGGATCAAGCTCAAACCCCAGACTTCAAGGCACAGCATTTATAAAGGAAACAAATCTTTTTCCTCCCACATCCTTTCCCCAATTCTTGCTTCAAATAATCAGTATTCTTCTGCAATTTTCTTTTAACAGCCAATGCTGATATTATAGTACTTGATGCTGTCACAGGTGTTATGAAAGGCTTGGATTTTTTAAAATGGCTTTTAATATGCAATCTTTTAATAACAAGAAAGAAACTCTTTCTTTGGGTCTTAATAACACTGCAGGTTTAGCAGACCTATGCACGTAGCTCACACATACGGGAGATAAACGCTACCGTACTGCTCAGGAAAACTCTCAAGTCAGAACTATGTCCCAGCTTAACCCACTACCTGAGAGGTACAGAAATTAATGCAGAGATTAAAAATAAAAAGTATGGGTGACACAATCTTGCACTGTGTTAGATACCACAGTGTATCGTATCAAGGAGACAGTTAATTCTTTTTCCTTAAGCCAGAAGTGTGCCAAACTGTTCTGCTGTAGATGTGCAAGCCCTTTGTAGAAAAGACAATGCACATGGTTTTGCTGATTTTTTTTTTAACCTCTTGCAAGCTTAAGGGGATTAATTTGGAAAAAAACATGAAGATTACTCTGTGAAAGGCTATCAGCGTTGTAGTCCCTTTTTTTCTGGATTGCCCTATCCATCTCCCAGTCTCTCCTCTGTAGCAGCACAGGAGAAAAGTTTGGTGTGTGCTCTGATCCAGATGACCATGTGTTTGAACTAATAATTTCAATAAATGATACTTAAGTAAATCACAACCTTAGGTATTGAAGGATGCCTCGCAACCGGATATTTTATATAATTAACACTTCTAAGCATTTTATATAAAAGAGCTGTGGGTTTTTCTTTTAAGCTTGTACCACTTTTGAGGGTGTTTTAGTTGTTTTATCAATGTGGTTTTAGATCTTTGGCCAGTTTATGGAGGCATGCCTGGAGCTTGGGAAGCAATGTGAATAAACACAGCTATACGTCATCATTTGTTCCATGAAACAAAGGGGAGGGGTCTTAGCCTTAAGTGTGAATGCAAAGCAAACGGGAACAGTTGACTTTGGTAACAGTCTGCAAGAAATCAAACATAAAGAATCTTACAGCTTTCTGCGTTTGCAACTTGGTGACAGGAAGTTTTAGAGGCTATGTCCATCTTGGCGATGTTGGCGCTCAACAGTGCCTTACTTTTCATTTAAACAGCCATTTACAGTACTACCAACGCTTGTATGCACCCAGCTGCATGGTATTGGGGTAGAGGCCCGCATGAACTAAGGTGTCTGCATGCTAATGGTGACTCAGGTGTTTGTCCCAGCAGAAAGAGTCCTTGAATAGTCCAGTTAGTTAGGTTAATGATTTGAGGATGAGTTTCACAAGAGACTGGACTTTAACAGAACAAGTTCCTTAAACACGTGTGTGTATAATAAACTCAGCTTACCGAGCAGTTAAGAATCAAACTTCACGTTTGTTTCTGTGGGGTTACCTGTGCACTTGGGTCTGAAGATTCTTCTGGCCTGTAAGATAACACTTCTTAGGCGCAGTACTGTTGAAGAGGTCCCGTCTCTTTCCAGGCAGTTTGTGTGAGAGCCGACAGTGTGCACTGGATCACTGAAACGTTCAGAACAGAGGGATAGGGTTTTAATTCTTCTTAATTCATCTCAACTGTAGTAACATGGATGTAATAGAAATAAGAACCTAGTAATGTCTCAGCGCTCAGAGTATTGTTTCCAAACATTTTCTTGTAGAGGCAAAACTGGTTTACTATACCAGCTAAGCTAAGGAACACGAGTTAAACAGATGCCACATAAGACTGTTTAAACCTAGCTTGCAGTGGTGGGAAGGGAACGTACCGGGAGGCAAAGCATCCCCCCGTGTCCAAGAGTCAGAGGGGTTTCTGAGGCATTCCACGTTGCATCAAAGACAGCAAATATATCAGTAGCCTTCAGAGTGGAAGAAAGAGAAAAAACTTGAGCTAAGGAATAAATCCCAACACGCCACCTTGTTGCTGTCCTTTTCAGGATCATGCAAGCCATGCCCGGTAAATGCCTGTTGTTGGTATCTTTAGGAGGTACTTGCCAGGGTCCAGGACGGGCAACTGAAATCTTTCTTACTGGGGACATTTTATAAGGCAGCAAGCTAGTTTTGTGCTCACATACGTTGGGGGGGGGGGGGCACCTCTGTCTCTCGGGAACCACGAAGAGCTCATATTGCAGCCACAGGTCTCCCTGCAGAGCCCTACCCAAACTCAGATGAGGAGCCCCGTGGGAGTCAGGGGGCTGGTCCGTGTGGCTGTAACGCTCCGGCCAGCATTTGTCCCCAGAGACCCTTTCCCAACCGCTGACCGACGCACTGCAGGTGGCTGGATGGGGGGGGGCCACGAGCAGCGGCCCTGGCTGAGCCGGCACTGGGGAGCTTTCCTGCGAAGGGCCGGGCGCCCCAGGGGACACCCACTCCCCTCCAGGGCACCCGGACAGCTGGACTGCAGCTCCCCAGCTCGCCGCCTCCACATGGCCTTCAACTTGCTCCCAGCTCACACCATGGCATTTTGGGAGACAAATACAAATTATTTGGACTTGTCAGCAAACAGCTACATCCATGCCAGTTGCTGCTGCCAGACTCTAAGCTGGAAAAGGTATTGCTTAGTGTCAGCAGGAGGGTGCCTACTCCTATGCTGCAATCACAGCATATCGAGCAGCAACTATTACAACAACTTAATGCCAACCATTGCCGTGTGTTGGTTTGACAAGACTAAAGCTGTTAATGATTCTCTTAGGCTACTGCATGTGCCCTGAGGAGCTTGTCTTCTCCTAAATGTGTAATGTAGCCTTTAGCCTCTGTAACTCTAGAGAAAAGGTTGAATACCTTATCAATCAAGTTCAGATAAACACAGCCACGCAGTTGGGAGCAGCTGTCAGACATGGGGAGTCAGTAATTTGTAAACAAGCAGTTGGGCTGTTTACCACCGGCAGAAGAGGCCAACCTCACGGCAGCGCGCAGCAGTTAGCTGCGGGGAAGCACTCGGCATACCATACGCCCCTGAAATATGTATTTAAATGCACCACGCAGGCGCACAGCTGCTTTTGGGACCAAGGGCGGGCCATCGCCATGTACACGATGGGCTACAGGCTTCCAGCAATGCTTCCTGGTGGCTGAAGCCGCTGCCACCCCTCAGGGCCAGCCGGGCCCCGGCAGGAGCTGAGCTGGCTGCAGGGCTCAGCAGCGCTGCCCTGCTGCACCAGGGACGCCTGAGCTGGGCGTGCTGCTGCTGGCCTGCTCCCCCAGCCCAGGAGACACGGCTGATGCACACCACGGCAAAGGCCCACGCGACGCTCACCAGGGAGTCCCCTAAATACGCACCCCCGGGGCTGACGTCTCCAACAGCGCAGCAGCAGCTCCCAAACCTTAGGGTGAGCCAAAGGGCGGGCAGCAGGCACTCATCTTAGCCGGGTCCCATTCTTCCAAATTCCTATGGATCAGCTTGCTGGATGCCTCAATGGAAACATATCTGTGGGAAGGGAGCATCGGGGTGTGAGTCCCCTCACAAAACAGGTTGTGATGTTACACCCAAGTTAAACAAAAGTGTCCTTGCAAAAAGCCTCTCCCCCCCCCCACCTTTTTTCCTGACACACTTGCTCCTTTTGGCTGGGGGGCTGCTATAGCACACTATCGTAGCTAGGCATTAAGGTTAAAAAAAACAAAAAAAACAGCAACACCACAGATTATTTTTCTTCTGCCTTTCAAAATGTCCTGCATGTCTATTCACCATAGGACATTTTTCACTCACTTTAATTTTTTTTTAATTTTATTTTTTTAATCCTTTTGCAGATAACTGAGGCACTGCCAGGTCAAACATTACCTTTTGGCAATGGGTGGACTCCAAGGAAACCCAAGCGGTGCCAGGAATCTCCCCTTTCCACCTGTCCCTGCAGCAGGTGAAGGAGAAAAATGTCTCTGAGTGCTGCTGAGCGCGCGTATCGGGGGCACCGGGCTCAGCATCGACCTGCAGGTGCTCAAGGTCCACAGCTGGGACTTTTCGCAATACTGGGATTCAGTCAGACTGGAAGCAGCTTCCCTCCAGCCTGCTGCAGCGCCTGCAACAGCTCTTCTGAGACCACATGGCCACCTCCGGAAAAGTAAGGACAATTCATTTACTTACTTTCTTTCAAAGGTATTCTGTTCTCGGGGGAATAATCTTGAAATGGCTCACGCTGCAAACTTGTAGTGCTTACTGTCTTTTTTTGCTAAACTTACTCCCCTACCACATCCAATTCACTCTGAAGTACAATCCCGTGCTTTCGGACAACTGCAGTTTGTCACGTCGTACGGGCTGGATTCCTTTTCTGTTCTGTCATTCAGCTCACTAGCAAAAATACTGAATAGTGCTGGTCTGAAAAAACAGACTCCTGCTGAACCCTGCCTTGTGCCCCCACTGTGACAGCGAAACGCAGCTCTTGAATGGGGGAGCAGCCAACTGCATATTCCCCGATCTGTAGCGGCTTCATATTGACCTGCTTTCTGATAAAACCTGTCACGGGAGGCTGTTTCTAAAGCCCTGCTACAGTCAAGACCGGGGCATTTCTCTCGACCCTGGTAGGGAAGGATATTTCATTTGATACAATTCTTTCCTGACAAATCCCATTTTTACCTGCAAGGTGGCTGACTACAGATTGCTTGTTTCTGAGCACACGCGGCCAAAGGAATCTTTTCACTCAGCTCCACGGAGGCAGGGGTACGCCAGCCACCATCTCTAAAACCACGCAAAGGGAGCGGCTGTAAAAGGGTCCCTGCCGACCTAAGCGTACAATTGATTTCTCTAAGTTCTGTGTCAGCACTTGTGGCCCGGCCCTAACACCAGTGCGACCATCATGGCCAGTGGGAAGCCCAGGCTCCCAGCGCCTTACAGGAGCGGCTGGAAAGCCAGCCGAGTAAACTTCTGGGTGCTCCCGGAGACTTGAAGACATCTGCCTGACTTAGATTTGAATTCTGCAGCAAGCACCTATCTACCTGCTTCCTTTCATTGCCAGACAGGGCAAAGCTTCCTTAACACACGTGAGCTTTCAGGCAGCCTTCTCAAAGGGAAAATTTCGTAGCCAGTTTGCTGTGAATACTACCTAGGCGACAGCAGCTCCTCTGCTCCAGCGCCTTCACAGGACACGGGATGACATGGGAGAACCAGCCGAGCCCTGGATTTACGCTACAGGTGCCAGGCCAGGCCCCCAAAGCAGTGACTGTATTAGCTGTTCAGCAGGAGTAATCAGCCCAAGCTGACCCATGCTGGTATCCAACTTACTCATTCGGAGCTGGCACAGGTCAGTGTACCAGCACGGCCTTGTGCCGCCCCGCTGCCGCCCGAGGGCACCGACCCAGCCTCTAGCGGAGAGGGTCGTGCTGGCGGATGCGCCCGGGGCTGCCCTGCGTGCAGCAGCGGCGACCCTGCCCTCCAGCCGGCCCCGCCAGAGGCGCGCACCGGGCCAGGCCGCGGAAGGAGCCTGTGCACGAGTCACCAGTGAGTGACACTCGTCGCTCACGGCACCTTCTGCTTGTTACGCCAGCCTCGTTCGGCTGGGACTCCTCGTTTCGCACGGAAACGCTAATCTTTCTGCACTCAGCACGGCAGGGGACTGTTCATACAAACACCCGAGAAAGGTGATTACACCAGATAACGCTGTAAGGGTGCATCAGTAATGGGAAAAGCTCATAAGCTGCTAGACAACATGTCTGTTAGCACAGGATGACACTGAAAAATCCCCAGAAGCCATTAGAAGTCCAGTCATTTCCTAACACTATCGCACATGCTGTTCTTCCAGCAAAGGGCAAATGGCAATTCCTCAGACCTTAAACTAGGTCTGTTTTATCGACCATCACTTGGTTTCATTTACAGTTCAGCACGGCCATGTTTCTGCTCTCCCACCTCATCCCACATACAGAGGAAGACCCCCATGAAACATCACAGGAAGGTTGTCTAGCGCCTGCAGTTCCAGCCGCACGTCTGTCAGAGCAGGGAGACGCACGCAGCGCAGCCCTGTTTTACACACTAGTCAGAAGCCCTTCCCTGCTCATACCGCAAAGGCAAACAGTCCCACACGGCGTAACCCCTCTGCTGCTTCCAGGTCATCAGATGCAGAGCTGCTGTTGCCTGGGCACCGGGCAAACCACTCTCTGTTGAGGAGGTGGAGGTTGCACCTCCGAAGGCCCGAGAAGTTCGTGTCAAGGTAAAACCTGCAAGTTCCACTATGTTCCTTCTCCCTCATGGGAATTACTGTTCTTGTGGCTACGCATCGGGTGTACCATTTCACGTGTCTTGGTAGGAGAAGATCAGGGTTTGGGAACTGAGTCTGGGTAGTCAAAGCTCTATTCAACATTTAAAAACAAAAATGGAAAACAGTCTTCTTAGTTCATCCTACCTGGTAGCTGTTGAAATGGGCAGAGACATCTTAGGTAGCTAAATGCACAGAACTGGGTACAGCAGTGCGCTGAGAGGGTGGACTAACACACCAGCGTGCGACTGGCAAGTCATATGGAATAATAAATGCAGAAGACCTACTTGCCTATGCGAATATCTGAATGACGTAGCCAGTTTATTTAGGGACGCCATTTCAGCCTTTATTGCTTTTTAAGTGGACACTTAATCTCCTTGAACTACCTTTCTCACACATCTCCCACAGTTCCAGGCACCGATGCTATTCAGTTCAACAGAAAAGGAAATTCTTCCCTGGATTATCAAATCACGTGGCACACCAGCGGGCAGCAAAACTCTCTGCTCTCTCCTGCTAATCTGTGCCATGTTATTTCAGATACCTGGGATTTTTGATTTGCAGAACCCTAAGAACAGAGATGCTCCACAAGTTAGTCTTCAGTCCCCTTCGACACAGCGCAGGGTACGACGGGAAGCATCCAGTGTGAGCAACAGGGAAAGGCTGGTCTGGGCACAGACGTCCTGGGACGAGGCAACACCACAGACCCCTTTGGGAGTCTGAACACACCGATGAAAATGACTCCCAGGAACAGGGTTAAACAGAGGCCTGAGCGTTTCGTAGGCTAATCTACGCCTTCCTCTCCAAACAGATTGTGGCCACTGCGATCTGCCGCACAGATGACCATGTTTTACAAGGCCACTTTCCTAACGTAGAATTCCCAGTTATCCCAGGCCACGAAGGAGCTGGGATTGTGGAGAGCACTGGAGAAGGAGTGACCTCTGTGAAACCAGGTAAAAGCAAACACACACACACACACACACACACACGCAGAGGATTCGGCACCCCGAACGGACAGAGCAGCCCAGAGCTCAGAAATTCCTGCCTGTAGTCTGCACCCGTGATTCAGAGTCTGACTGCACACTAGGGCGGTGACTCTCCAACACCACAAAAACTTTCCTAGGTGTTCTCCAAGCACATGAGTGTGGCTCCAAACATTTCCTACTGACAGAGAAAGCAAAGAGCTCTCTGTAGGAGGCTGCCACCTGACAGCTCAGCCAAGCCGCTCCAGCAGGCAGCAGAGCACCCTCCGGGCCTGCTGAGTCAGGGGTGCGTAACACAGTGTGCTTTCTTCCAGGAGACAAAGTCATCCCCCTTTGCCTTCCTCAGTGTGGGGAATGCTGCTTCTGCTTGAATCCTGACTCCAACTACTGCACAAAGTCTCAGTGAGTCTGGTTTACCGTCCCCTTTATCCAAATGTGGTCGGCTGTCTGACAGTCCTGCGTGTGCTGTGCTCGATGAGCAATGCGCTTGTCTCTTAACAGCTTCTACGAATCACAGACTCTGATGCTGGACAAGACCAGCAGGTTTACTTGCAAAGGGAAACAGGTTCACCATTTCCTGTGGATCAGCACCTTTGCAGAATACACCGTTATGCCGGAGTACGCCGTTGCCAAAATTGATGCTGCTGCACCTCTGGACAAAGTCTGCCTGTTGGGCTGTGGTTTTCCCACAGGGTATGGGGCTGCCATCAATACCGCCAAGGTTGGTATTCAGGGCTTCCTAGGACAAGCGTCACCACAGCTGCCTTAGCACGCTGGTGAAGGCTGTGCGACAGAAACCTGCTCCTCACGCTGGAGTCCTGTGGATTCTGGCTGGAGGCTAGCAGGGCCCCATGTCGTGCAGGTAAAACCAGGCTCCACCTGTGCGGTCTTTGGTCTCGGAGGAGTTGGCCTCTCCGTTGTCATGGGCTGCAAGGCGGCTGGAGCTTCCCGCATCATCGCCGTTGACATCAACAAGGACAAGTTTGCCAAGGCCAAAGAGCTGGGAGCCACCGACTGCGTCAACCCTAAAGACTTCACGAAGCCCATTCAGGAGGTGCTCGCTGAGATGACTGGCTGTGGCGTGGACTACTCCTTCGAGGCCATTGGGCACAAAGATACCCTGGTACGTCACCTTTTAGCACATGCACTCCCAGATCATTCATAGTCCCCTGTCAGGGCAAATTTCTCCAGAGCAGGTAGTTTCTTGCCTTGTGCCTGCATTTCTGGGCACATCTTTGCACAGGAAGGCAGGCTACTTGGCTTTGGGAGAAAATCATGTACGAGGCTTGAAATAGGAACAGAGTTTTCCATGCCAGTTACAGAAGGGTGTAAGTGCTTTTAAATTACCAGCAAGGGAGAGAGAACTGCATAGATGGAATGCATTTTTGACAAACTAATCAGTGTATTTTCTAACTCACCTACCTGTCCCATCAGATTGCTGCCCTAGCCTCCTGCAATATAAGCACGGGCGTCTGCGTGATGGCTGGGGAAGTGGCTTCTGGATCAGTGATTCCCTTTGACCCTCTGCTTCTGCTATGTGGGCGCACGTGGAGAGGGACTGTGGTCGGAGGTATGAGACTAAAAAAAAATCATAGCTATTTCAATCTTTGCAAATTTTTCCTTTCACTGTAAATCCCAAATATCTGTGGAACAGTTACCCTTCAATGCATATGAAAAACCTCCCCTTGACAATTCATTTTCCCATATGAGCAATGTATTCAGCTGCATACCAAAAGAAACATTTTCTGATAGTTGTTATTCATTAACCTCCTGGTCATCAAGCATGTTTCAAGCTTGGCCATGTCCCAGGAGGTCTGCTTGAGAGATTTTTGAAGAAAAAATATATGAAACTGCAACTAAAAATGAGCACTGCATTCCCAGAATATGCATAAACATGCTAATAGTGTCTGTGACTGATACAGTTATATACACACAACTGCCTGCCCTAACCATAGACTAAAACAAGGACAAAACCACCTTCCTGCCAAGTAGGGGTAAATTTCTCCCGAGACAAGGCTCTGTTACTGATCGCTCAGTCCCGATCCTCATGGCAAGCCCACAAAATACCTCCCAAATGCCAGCCTGGGAACTAACTCTATTGCATACCGAAAAACCACAGAATTGGTAGGAAGATGATAAATGTCCCCCACAAGCAATTTCCTTCTGGCCCACTAACACCTTCCCACTGCACAGCCTGTAAACTACCTGGGTCTCTTAGTCCACCGCAAGATTCTTCTCACCTCTCCTGCCCCTTCGCTTTCCTTCCCCCTCTCTCCCCTCACCCCCTCCATTTCATGCACACCCTCCACCTTGTCTTCCAGGGGTGGCCACCTCCAAACACACTCCCCTCAACTCCAAGCAATTGTTCGCAGCCTCCATTTCACTTCACACCTGCTGCATCTATCTCATGTCAGAAGTGGGGCTGCTGTGCCTTAAGGATCTTCTAACTCTTTTCAGCTATAGTCTCCACTCTAAGAAGAGACCATCTACCTATAAACCTCATCCTATTAATTATGAGGCATTCAGACAGGTGGAGATCACACCTCTGGCTGAGATCTTCAGAAGCAGCTATCTTGGTTTTCAAGGACACAGTCTGACATATCTTTCACAAGTGAACATAGCCTGGCAGAGATGCCAAGCCACTGACCGGCACCTCAAAGTACTGTCGTTAGACTTCAGCACCAGCCGACAAGTATTTACGTTGCTTTACCAATACTGCATTTCTTTTGATTATTCACTGTGTGTACTTTTCCCCATTTCTAGGTTGGAAGATGAGGGATTCTGTTCCCAAATTAGTTTCTGGCTATTTAGAAAAGAAATTTAACTCGGACTTGCTGATCACACACACACTGCCGATTGCTGAAGTGAACAAAGGATTTGAATTGTTACGAGCAGGAAAAAGGTAAGATTGTGACCAGCTGGAATCAGGGGTAGCAAATGCCACCTCCACCTAAAATTCAAAATAGTCCAAGTACTTTGGCAGCCCGAATAAGGCAGCAGCCTGAAATACTGCCCTATCAAAAAGCATCAAAGTGTACCAAGAAAGCAGGGCCCAGACCCACGTTAGTGTGCTGGGAGGATCTGCCGTAACGGAGACAGAAGAGCCGATACTCAGCAAAGGAATTCTCCTATTTATTGCTCAACTCATCAGAGATCCTGCAGCCCCCAGCACGGGACTGAAGCCAGTGCAGACCCTCAGGCACAAGACCTTATTTCAGTGTTTGAAAGCACAAGTGAAAGAGAATAAGGAGTAAGGGGCATCCCTGGGGTTAAAAGTACGAAAGCAAGAGAAAAGAAGGACACATCTTAAGACCGCAGTACAAAAAAATTCAGGGGAGGGCAAGGTACCTCAGCTGCTGAGCAATTCCTTTCAGCAGATATTTGAAGACAGTCCATTTGCCGCATGTCTCATTCAGCTGAGTTAAGAACAGGCCGGATGAGAAACAAGGTGGCCAGTCCTCAAACACACCTGCCCTGTATCTACTCACGAAAACTTTCAATGCCAGCACTTGTAACTACTCTCTTCCTTCCCATCTCTCAGTATTCGCAGTGTCCTACTGTTTTGAAAGACAAAGCCGAGGAAGCAGGGCAAGGAAGTACTTGCTGACGACAGTGCCACTGCCAGCATGCCCATGCCTGGCTGAAACCTGAAACACCACTTCTCCTAGGAAAACACTTCTCTAAATAAAGGGCTTCTTTTCAACTCATCCTACCGAGTGCAATGAAATGATAGGGGCCCCACGGGGCAGGAGGAGCTCTTCCTCATACCGCGAGAGCTTGCATTGCTCCCGCCACTGCTACTTCTTCAGACCTGCTTTTGCCTTATGCACTTACGCACGTGCATCTTCACCTTCGCCACAACCTCAACTGTGTTATTGCTGCAACCAGACCAAAACTGTGTAAGGAAACATAGCGCACTGCTGCTGCTGCTGTTCTTTGATCTCTCCCTGGGGGACCCCCTGTGTTCGGCTACACCTGCAGCTCTAACCCTTTCATCATTCACCTGCCTGCCCAGAACCTCCCACCTACTGTTAGTGAGCTGCACCCCATTTTTTCCAAAACATCCCCTCAAACTGTCAGAACCATTTTCTATCCCGCTACTTCAATACGCTTGTGGCCCTACCACTGTCTGCAGATCTAATGAGTATACTCTGTATATACTCTATACTCTCTATATACTCTATCATCAAAGTTGCTCAGTATGAAATACTAAGTAAACCCAGACAACAACAGAACCTTGAAAGACACCACTCAGCACATCCTTCAAGTCAGACTAGCTGATATTGAATAACTAATCTCTGAAAAAGGCTTACCAATCATCTCCCAAAACGGCTAGAATCACGACCCGTGCAGAGTCTTGACGCAGGAGAGTACACAAGATGTACTTTAGGATGCAGCTTACAGCACAGAGGGACACTTTGGCTACCTGGTACCACATGAGAGGGTCTGATGGTAATTTCCCTTCGAGTTTTTGTAAGTCCTGCCCACAGAGCAACCTCATGTTTGGTTGATCTTTTGCCAGCATGTAAGTTTTAGCTTTGGTTTTAAGTTAATATGTATCTCTCCAGCATATTACATTTCTGCCAATTGCTGTAAACTATAATTACTATAACATTTCTCTACTAATACTTATATAATTGTATATGTATCTGGATGAGAAAATTCAAACACAATATGATCACAATATTCAGAGACAACTTATTTCACATATTCTTACACATTTATAAATAGAAGTGTTGTTTCTTTACTTCAGTATATATGCAAACACTGCAAATAATGTTCCATTTTCTTAATCTGGAATAAGTGAGGAAGGCAAATATAAAACCACAAAATTTCCTTTAGAGAGCAAATTTCTCTTCTTCCTTGTGACATCACCCATCTCTAACTCCCTCACAGTCATAAGGTTTAGCACATGTGCTTCTACTTAAAAACCTTAGCACAGAAAAATAATCTTAGTAATGAACTGGGACAAACAGTTCCAGTTTTGGATGTAAAGTCCCTTAGTTCTGTTCCCAGTGCTCTGCTTATTGGCTCTACTGGTCTGAACTTCAACGGGGAAAGCTTGGACCTACCTCGAGAGGCCTTGTACTCCCAAATACTTATGCCATTAGCCTGCAAAACAGCAACTTTCTGCTGTCAGAATTATATCACTATTTGAACACAGGTTTTGTTCTTTGGCAGAGACTCACAGGACTAATATGAAAAACTACAGAAAAGCATGCAATTTAAATCGCGTTTCACAATGCTGAATTAACTGATGGCCTTGCCAAAACACTGCCCTGTTTGCACACTAAGCATCAGACACTTGCTGCATTTCAGCACTGGCTGCCTGTCTTTTTTATATGAACACAGTTTGTAGGATGCTTGCAGAGGAAAGCATTTTCAAATAAAAAATAAACAGGAATATTGGTTTTTAGTTACCACAGCAATACATTACAACCAAGAAACAAGCAACTCAAAATAAGCGCTACATGAGAATTTGTTGAAACACGGCAAAATTGCATTGTACAACCTGCTAGACCTTATTTACATAATCTACATACTGCTGTAGTGTCTAATTCTCTAGCCTTTTTCACATCAGCAAGTCGAACGCGTGAAATTTGTTAGCTGCTTGCATTTTTTTCCCCATATTTTGTCTTCAAACCGTCCAGCTTGCGGAGTTTCTATTCAGAAGATTTTTGAACCACTTATCCACTCAAACATACTTCAGTGCATTTCCCCCACTTAAGTGCTGGGCCCAAGTGGGAACGTTTAAAATCCTCGTGACCCTGCGCCATGCCATAGAATAGGCTCACTAAGGAGCATATTCATCTCAAATAAACAATCCTTGCTATGACTCAGTTTCAACAGCTTTCTTCGGATTTCTTTCAGGAAGCACAAGTCACACAGAGGGAATATCTTGTTATCTACAAACTCTCAATGTGCCTTAGCACTGAGTTCTTATGGTACCATTCGAACTGAGGTATCTCCTCTGCAACTTGTTCTTTATAAAAAATGATCTTAGAAGTACACTAAAAATCATACCACTTCCCCTTCTCATAATCAATTCCAGGCAGGGAACCAAGCAAATCAATATTGAATCAACAAATAAAATACAAAGTCTTACAGCATACTGGAGGTCAAACCAGGCAATCACAGCAATTTAAAAAAGGATGAATCCATCTGAGTAAATACGAGCCATATTTATAATAAGCATATTGCGACCGTGTTGCTACAGCAATGGCTCTCATGCCTTTCTCTTCATATACTTGAACAACAATGCCAGATGTCTCCATTCACATGGCATATGATTTGGTTAACCGCAACGAACTACACAAAAATATCAGAGGAGATGGGCATGTGTTAGACAGTCCCTATTTTATACCCTCACACCCCAATTTAAATTCCAAAATGCTGCCAGTCACCCCGGTAAACACTTATTCAGTAAGTGTATGTCATGACTGATGCAGCACTCAGTTTAGGGCACTCTCATGTCAGCATCTCCTCAAGATATGATTCAGTTGTTCACTCAAGAGTTTCTCTCTTACACCATTGTAAATCTGAAGCTGAACTTACAGTCAGGGGGAATGTACTACTGAACATAAAACGTGGATCAGTCTCTTCATATTCAGACAGCTTAGGAGGCAAAAGAAAATAATTCAAAGCCAGGGAGGTTCAGTGGTCACTCTGCATGTATAGATTAAATTCAGCTCCAGCAGTCTCATAAATATTCAATGGCACAGGGCTTGTCTACACAAGACAATTTACTTACAGACACATGCTCTGCTGTAACTACCACAGCCCTCCCAAATAAATGTTCAGTTTCAACCTCAAAACGCACCACTGCATCCATGCAGGATGGCCTTCAGCACGCGCACTCGGCACAGCAGCCGGGTAAGCCGCCAGCCTCAGGCTGCGGCTGAACCTTGTGCACTTGTGCGATTGTTCCCAGAGTCCACAGCAGAAATTTCCCTAGAAGTCACTGTTGCCTGCCTTGCAGAAAAAGGCAAAAGGTAGCAGTAAAAGTCCCCTTCTCCACAATCTGATTCCTTTCTGATCCATGGCACCATTTCACACTGCCCACCTACCAGTGTGATTGGCACTCCACCTTCCACACTGTCATGCTGTGGCAGGTATCTGACACATCACTGCCAGAAAACCAAAGCTTTGCAAGATTAACGCTGGTGGCCCCTTTAAGCCCCTCTTACTGCCATCCTGGACTACCGTTTGCCTCAGATCTCTCTGTCAGTCCTCTTCAAGGATTCCTGGAAATGACAGCTACCCGTCCTGCAACCAGCTCTGTGAGTCTTCTCTTGGACCTGGAAGTGCCCTGCTAGCTGCTATCACACACATGATATGTTGACAGGATAACTGAGGATACATTGCAGAAAGGGCTATAACAAGTACTCTTTATCTAATTTTTCTTTCCTTGGACTGCATGATTAAAAATTATGATTGTCATAGCTATAAAAATTGGGAGGGAATGCTGACAAACAGGCCTATCAGGTCACTTCTGTCAAAGAAGTTTGCCAAATATTTGCACTGATTATGGATTGTGCCCAACAACTTTAGGAAGAGGAAAATATGAACGAAGTATGTTTCATAATAGGATGCTGATGTATTTTTCAGTTTTAGCCAGTACACTTGTGAAATGAATTTCTCATATTTTCTTACAAAATACAAAAGGAGAAATACTTTTTATCACGTTTCTATTGAAACACTAAACTGAGAGATTGTTTAATATTAGGTCTCCATGTGGAACATACTCAAATTTATTTCTCCTGTTTGTAATTCCAATAAATTAAGGCCCAGAAATGAAAGATAAATGAACCAAAATTACTTCCTAGCCTAAAGTGATGCTTTGCTGCAATCCCAAAGTCCCCCGGCAGAGAAATAGATGTCAGCGGAGGAGCACCAATTTACATCAGTAGAAAAGTTGGCCATTGGATCTCATTCACTACTTCTTTATTAATCCAATGAGTGATATCTCCAATGTTTAAGTCTCAGATCACCAAATTAGTCATAACTGCTGAAAGATTAAGTATAGACTGGACAGCGGAGCATTGAAACAGTATTTCTCCACAAACACTTCTGTCCTGGTTCCTATGGGGAGGATTGGGAGCCTGCAGCTATGGGTAAAGCCAGGAAAAAAACCCTCACTGCAGACAACACCCATCTCATGTTGTGAAAGCTGTCAAAACCTGTCATGTCCACTCTATGTTAACGCTGTAAACTGTCAGTCTCTCCTCAGGGAATCTGTTCCTCAGCAGCAGCTCACTGACTGCAGTATTGCAGACTGTTCAGCAATAGTGTGGTTCCGGAGATCTAGCAGTCTTGCTACTCTATTTCTAACCTTCTTAGCCCAGTCAAGGATTTTAAAACTACGGCTCCCTACACATGATATTCTTCTCTGCATGAACCTGGAAAGTGATATGAAATGCGAGTGATGTGATGGAAAAATTGGCTGTAATCCATTTAGTTACTTCATTCTTAGATTTGGAAACATGCCTGGCTGTGAGTACACCGTGCACAGAGGCAGAACGCGAGCTGCATATATCCAGCGCATGTGTAGGAAGCTCTCTTCCACGGCAGAATCGCATACCAGACGAAGCGTCTGGCTGAGAAAATTTAATGGAGCTTCTCTTCCAACACTTTTTGCTGGCATCCCTCCCATGCCTCATAGTTAGCAGTACTGCCTGACCCCATCTCTTCCTTCTTAAGACAAACCTTGAGCACCTCTATCCCCCTTTCCTCCCAACTCTGCCTTTCAGAGCTAGGGACTGCTTGCAACACCAGAGTCAAAACCTGCCAAAATTCTCCCTCAGGAGTCTCTGCCTGCGAAAACTCCTAGCTGTCATAAATTAATTTCGGCCTTCTACAGAGGAAGAAAAGCCTGCTTGCGACATCCAACTCATAAGCAAGAAGTTATTGACTGCATGTGTACGCAGTACCTTTGTTACACAGAGAACATTTATAGGACAGGACCACAGAAACAGCCACATCATCTATTCTACAAAAACTTCCAGACAAAATGCCCCTGTGGAAATCCTTGGATATCTTTTACATTGGAGGAATCTTCTACATTTCATTTGTATGTAATATATTTTCTTCTCTGTAGAACAGGCACAGAATCCCTTTGCCATGCCTACTATGAGATGCCCAACTTGGCAACCCTGAGTGGAAACACAGGGCTTTATGCTCCAAGTGAGGGAAAACATCTCCCAGAGATGGAAAATATCCCTTGTTTACCCAGGACCATTACCAGGCAGCACTAACAACATTAGTATGGAAGCTGAAGGGGAAACTAAACACCTTTTTACATGCTTTCAGGAAAGCATGAAGGTGCATATTGCAGGAAGCAACCAATTACAGCTCATATGATAAACACACAGCATACAGGAAGCACACAAAGCAGCTCATTCAGCTAGGTTAGCCACTATGCAAAGCAACAGAACAACATGTATTTTTCAGGAATTTATTTCTTGCATAGACACGTTAACTTCAGTTTTCAGTTATCTGAGACATAGCTAACAGGATGAACAACGAATAAAGGACTTCTGGCTAACTATGTTCAAGGATGATGAATTCAAACTGCAAGAGATGCAGAGGGAGGCTACTAAAAGGACCAAGGGAAAAGATAGTCCACAGTGATAAAAGAAACTGTAAGTGTACAGCTCATCTAGCCTAATACATGTGCCCCAGTGAAGGCTGTCTCCGATTCCTGTGAGGTCAGAAAAGGAATATACTAAGGACATACTTATTTCTCCTTATTTCCTTCCCTTCCTTTTGTATTTACTGTGTGAGTCAAGTTTTACAAAGCCTAAAATAAAGAGAAGCCTAACAACCATCTAGATAATCAGCAGAAGCAGTTTGTCGACCAACAATCACCTAAGCCGCGTATTTGTGAATACACCCTTTGCATGTACATATTTCCTGCAGGTGGATTTCTCTAAGGTGTTGGTTGCTCTATCCGGGAGAGCCCAGGTGACTTGTTACACAAGCAATGCTTCTATGGAACAGAAGGAATAGAATTAAAAAGAATTAACAGTAACCATTTGCTAACTTAGTTGTACTGAGTTTTTCTCACCAGAGTTTGTATTCAAAAATGCATTTGTTATGTGACTGATGTCTAAACCAATGAGCTGGATTTGGGTCTACAGCAAACAAGTCAAATTATAAGAGCCAAAATCTTGGCAATGTTTATACTTGAACTGGATTTCCTGCTCCAAAACTTAAGACTGCTTGGTTCGGATTTTTGTTACTGACTGTTACAGACAGTCAGAAATGAATTCTACTCGTAGCTTGGATCGTACAGTTTAAACAACAGCATGACACAGTGGGAACTGAATTTCTGGTCAGATCAGCACTCATTCTGAGCAACTCTCACCATATGCCGGAAAAAACATTTCTTTAAGAAAAGCAGTATCATGTGATGGCACAGTATTTTCTTGCAGCGTGGATAAAACATGGCACCACTGGGGGAATAGAAGGATGCTTCTGTCTTCATACATCAATTGCATGAAATGTATAAACAGTCACCAATTTCACTGGGAATTTACATGCATTTGATTCTTGCAAGTACAATGAAACTATTTCCCATATAGAATTACTCATAAGTATTTACAAGATTAGGACCTTGGCTAACAATTTTTGTCAGAATTCTCAATTTTGTGTTTTGACATGTACCTTAGAGGTATTAAATTATCTCCATCTTCATATTACTTGGAGGTAATAGTCCTTTTTCTCAGCTAAAGGGTCAGCATTTCAAAGAGGTGTCAGTAACAGCATCGCCAACGGCTTTAGGTTAGTACTAACTGATAATATAAACCTGAATTAGTCATTCTGTCATGGTCTTATTTGGGTTTGCACAAACTGAAATAAGAGCCATATTCCAGAACAAACAAAACACTAACATGTTTTGAACATAATTAAAAAATTGCAATAAAGGCTGATTATCTCTTGAAAACATCCTTTGTAATAAATCTACTGAGAGATTTTCTGCTCTATAGGGTTTAATACGCACACAGGGTCTTTATTTTACAGGAACATGCTTCTTTCAAAGCCCAAACATCCTTTGGGCTTTGCTTGCTAACACAATATAGAGAAAGACTTCCGTTTTACATCAGAGTATCTGCTTTAATAAACAGATTTATTTCAATAGAAATGCACACCATTTTTATCATCTTATCCCTGTTATCGCCAGACTAGCATTCACTGCACCCCTTGCCAACTGGTATTTTGCTATTCAAATCTCTTCATTTGTCATTCCTTTTCTTGCTTTGAGTAAACATTCATCCCCTTTAGAATCTAAGCACTGCGGTTTATATATACGTACTTTATCTGTGTACACTTGGTGATAAGCACATGTTAATGTTTTGACTTTCAAATGCAAAACTTATTTTTCCATTATGTTACATCTGTGCCTGCTTTACTGAACCATGGCTAATACTTTCATGTTGGCTTATACACATTTCTATGATTCTCACAAACATTAATTCTCAAAGAAGTCATGGGGATTTTTATAAATCCCCAGACTATTAGAAAAAACTGTCAGAAGAGTGAGTTGGATTACAGTGCCACACTCCAGATTTCTCAGGAGAAATCTGCACTGAGAAACTCAGATCAAAGGGAGGAATCTGTAACTGGCATCTCACTTGCAAAAAATGGCCTTTTCTCTGTTCTGAAGGACTTAATAGGAATAATAATGTATCAACAGCACACTAGAACCTAGTCACGGGATAGCATTAATCTCATATTTACAGTAGCAATTTCCAGAAATGTGCTTGAGATATTGTCATTCCTTTTGCATTTTTCTGTGGTTTAAACTAGATTTTTTTGTTAGTAAAGTAATGCCACAAGCTATCACTGACTTAGGATCAGATCCAAAACAGGATACATGTGGATTTTAGATACCTGCATTTAAAAATGACATCCAAAAAACCCCTTTATTCCATACTAAAGGATTCCACAATATTCAGTAATAAAGACTGGAAAAGCAGGTACCCATCTTCAGTAAACCCTACACCAGTTTTGTCCTGACAGTTCCCAGGTTCCCACAGTTGCCAGAACTACCCCAGTTCCACATGTTCTACCACTGACCCTGATAAAGCATTTCTCTACCAAGAACATGTTATTCATTAGTACCATGTAGTAACTGCCAGGCCTTGTCTAAGACCAGGAGCCCACCCTGCCAGGCACTGTAAATACCGAATAAAAATGCATGCCCTGCCCTACAGAGTTAACAGTGTAAAACAAGAGATGACAGATGAGCACAGTTAGGCAGGGGGCCGACCAAGAAACAACACTCAAAACAGCTCAGTATGGCAGGCAGCAGCAATAGTAGCTTGACGACCAATATGTTTTTGAGATTTTGTAGGCCTCAGATCAAAGTTTTAGAAAGGAGCTTCAAGGACTGCAAGGTAGCACTGCAGACACTGACAAGGATCTACTGCAAAAGAGGCAATAAGTCAGAGAGGGGTCTGCTTGAGAAGTTAACAGGCAGCTGGAATCAAGGACCAGGCATAGGCAGGAGTTTGCCTTTTGGTACTGAACAAGAGGCAAAGGAGTGTGAAGGGCCTTGAAAGCACAGGCAAATCACTTACGTCTAATGCACTGAGAAAAAGAAATCAATGAGTGTGATGGAGAGAGAAAGACATGATTCAGTCAAAGTAAAACAATTATAAAATTATTCTTGCAGCACCACTCTGAATGGCTCCCAATGCATCAGGTCATATTTGTCAATACCAGAAAAAAAGATGTTGCTGTAACTGAGATGGAAAGGCCATAAGGCTGTCAAAATACTCCTGATGCTACCCACTCTCATTCTCTATTTTTTGGTCTGTAACAAACTAATTATTAACATTAATTATTATTTGTATGAACTATAAACTGTATCTAAGTATTAGATGCTGGGTGTACACCTGAGAGACATACTTGCCTTGAGGAGGTTGCTAAGGAAAAAGAAGGACTCTATCCAACAATAAATAAGACCTTTACAAAATTGACAACAGATTGTAAAAGGCATTAACTACAGCATCTTGGGTGAAAGATGCTGTCCAAATACACAATACTGTCATCATTAATGAAATGTTACCAGTAAATATGTCACCTTTTAAAATTCAGAACTGAAATTTAGGGCTTTCCCATCCACAAATGCTGGAGCACAGGATTCAGTCTGCCTCCCATCAAAATCACCAAGATCAGGGAAGGCCCTCTGTCTGTTAAGTCGGTACTGCTTAAATGTATCCACATTAAGCACACCAGTAATCATATCAATCCCCCTTAAAAAAAAAATTTAGCTGAAGCCCATGTTGCAATCACAGTTGAGTCTATACTGTTCTGGTCCAGCTGATACAGCTGCATGTGATGCACTTAAAAACTATAAGAAAGCAACCGACCTTATCCTGAGGACACCACCTGCATCCTTCCAAGATGACACCTATGGAGGCTACAGATTCAGAAGGCCAAAGAATGAGCTCGAAATTAAGTCTTGAAAAAGCATAAAAGCCCTGGGAAAGCACATGAAAAGAGCTTGCATTTGTTTTCACACTGATAAACGAACACTATGTGCTCAATGTTACTTTTGTTGGGAAATACATACCTACCACAGCTATGTATTTCAGGTTACGTTTCAGTGTTTTGTTTTCAAGATGGAGCTCGATCTCTTTGGAAGGGTGGCTCTGTGGTGTAGCTGGTGACAGCAGTAAGGGGCTGGATATCATGATTCACGTGGTTCTTTCCAGGAACTATGTTCCTAAATATAGTGTTACTTGTTCATACGGAGGGAGTAATGCCTGTTACTGTTACTTCTGAAGCCAGTGTGTTTAATATCTAACATCCCATGCAACCATGAGATTGCCTAAGTTTTACAGACTGAAGCTTGGAGAGGGAAGAGTGGTGAGTATATAGGAGAGACTACTGAAAGGAGGGGACTGCAGAGGTAGGCGGAGCAAAGGGAGGGGAATGACAGAAATCCTAGATGGTATTTAGCACAGCGTAGCTGGCTCCTACAAGATTCAAACGCCAAGCTACTGCAACTGCTGCTCTGAGCAGGACCTTTCAGGACCAGACTCCTTCCTGAGACCCACACCAGAGAGGGGAGGAAGATGAGCACTGAGGGCAAAGTAAGACCATAGTGTGTTCACACCTTTCTTTCTGCTGCATTTCCTGCTCCTGTGCAACATAGGCATAAAACCAAGTGTTCAGCTCCTGCATGTTGCCTCTTTCCTCTGCAACAGTGACACGGCTGGTGCTGCACAGACAGATGGCTCAGGGGGCTTTTCAGAACTCCTCTCTCTCTCTTTTAGGCAGCACAAAGAGGGCACAGAAAGAGGGAATACTGCAAGGCCTGTGCTGTGT
Source organism: Dromaius novaehollandiae (assembly GCF_036370855.1). Taxonomy (NCBI): domain Eukaryota; kingdom Metazoa; phylum Chordata; class Aves; order Casuariiformes; family Dromaiidae; genus Dromaius; species Dromaius novaehollandiae. The sequence continues at coordinate 18,165,779 of NC_088101.1, read as the reverse complement.
GGATATTGGGAGATTGTGGGGATGGGGAGGAGAAACAGGGATGAGTTGCGAGCAGTAGCTCAGGACTGGCGATTATGGACAAAACAATGCTGTGCGAAGGGTCTGCTCCTGAAACGAAAATGCAAGACAGGAATTTTGTTCAAGTCAGTTTAAAAATAGAACCAGAGCAAAGTGCAAATATTAGGAGAAGAAAGCATGCTGCTGGCAAATATTCTGCTCCAATACATGCAGCGGCTTGGCTGTCACTACCTCTTGATTTGTTCTTCTTTGCTTCAAGCAGGAATCCTGCAATTTCCCAGGAACAGTAGTATGAATTCCCACAGCAACTTGTTATAGAACTGGGACCTACTCGTTCAGTCGTTATTTCAGGTTATTTCAGCTTAGGGGTTACTGCCTGTGTAGTGATGACTGTGGAGTTCACACTGTCAGGCAGAAGGGCCTGGATTCTTAGGTACACCAGAACTGTGTCGGGCAACTGAAGGGGGACCGTGCACTGCTTTCAACGGACCCTAGAGGCTGCTACGTTGAGGAGAAGCACCTAAAGGCAAAGTGGTTCAGTGGTGTGCACTCTGGCCCTAAGCACCCTTCCAAAACGCCACTCCTTCCTACCCTAAGAAGGTTTTCAGGCTGACACTCAGAGGCAGTAACCTTACAATCCTTCCCACCTCCAACATTCCCAGAAGGACTAAACCATGGACCAGACGATAGCACGACTGAGAAGTATTCTCCTGTCCCAAAGAACTTGCACTCCAAGGTCCACGTAATATAAACATATCTTAATAACGTTCCTGATGCAACCCAAGACAGAGTGATAACACAAGGAAAATTACTTACTTGTGCACGGTTTTACAGGACAGTGCCCTAAAGTACAAACTTACAAAAGAAAGGTCAGAGAAAACAATAATGTAGAACTTTTGTTTTGCTTCTTCCACTGTATATTTAAGAATGCCGATTTCCTCCTCCTCGAGAAAAATGAAGTTAAATTGTGTTTTTCACAGCAACATCACTGAAGAATAGGTAGTGATCTACAGAAATGGGAAAGCGCAGGGAGCAGGGCATGCAAATGGCAGAACATTTATGTCTCTGACACGAAGGCTGTAGGATCAGACCTTCAGTCAGAAAAATACTCATAACTGCAATAAATTCTCCAGCAAAACAGTTGCATTCCACTAGCTCTGTCCAGTATGCTGGGTCCAGATTTTAAATGCAAATTGAAAGCACTACTGAATTACAACAGAGTAAGTTATGATGAAATACTGGACGGTGTCAACGAAGAAAAAAAATACTGAAGCAGCAGGTGCTAGCTGTCTAACCTATCTATTCCTGGCACTTCTTATTCTGTCCCATTTTCTATTCCTGACATCCTGCAGGTCTAGTTACATCACACGCCAAGCAGAACTCCTCAGCGAACAGTGGCCAAGCCTGCTCCAAAAGAAACAGGAACACTCCTTCAACCATTCCAGTCCTTAAAAAGCGATATAAATTAGGACTGTTGCCAAGCTATTGTTAATTATCCTGTCAATTAACGACTTAACAGCTTGAAAACATTTTCAGACTGTTGGATCACTCTCCTAAGGGAGTCCTGTAACAGGACAAAATACTAACTAGAAATTCTGTCATTTCAAAAATATTGTTTCAGTGGGGTTGCATATTTGACTAGCATAGTTGTTCCTATAAGGTGTATTTCAGGATTTAAAGGATGAATTCTGAACAAAAAGCCTCCAGTTCATGTCACATTTCCATCAAATCTACAAATCAGTAATAGGACCTAGACTAAGGTTACACAGAACAAGGTGGTCATAGGGATACACTGAAATGTTCCCTTAAGTCTTACCCCTTTCCCAAGTTACTGTGACATTTCAGTAAATTGCATATTTAAAATCTTTCTATAATACCAAAATTACAATTGCAATATTATACAGTCCAGAATAAGTAATTTTTCTTTTCCCAAAGGGCTAAACTTTTGTCTGGCTACATGCCTAGATACATACAAGCCACTTCTTTATTGTTTAAAGCAGCTTAAACTTCATCTACACAGAATGCATCTGGAGTACTTGTTGAGTGTGAGGTTAGGTCATGAAAGTTTTAGTCAATAAAGGGCTTGATGTAGATCTTACTAAAATAAGTAGTAAAGTTTCCATGCAAACAACGCTGATATCATCATTCATATCCGAGAGAAAAGGAAAAAAATGTCCAAGGACCCCTCAGCTGAGAAGGTGCCGCGTTTACTTACAAATACAGAAAATATAAATAAGAAATCTCCTGCATAAGATAGCCATTTAATCTTTCTAGTCCTTGGAACTGCAAACGATTATCTTTCTGCAGCAAGATCCTAAGCTGTTGAATCTCAACAGTGCTACAGTGAATTCATTACAGAGGTTTCTTGTTTCTCTGCTGCACTTGGCACAGTCTCAGCTGTCAAATACTGACCTCTCTGTCATGATGCGTTAAGGTAGCCTTTTAAATGCACTTTATCCAGTTAGTCATCACTGCACTGTACCTTGCAACAGGTGAGTGCAAGGGAGACTGAATGCATACCTAGAATAAGAAGTTCCCATTCGCAGCTGGTAGTACTCTACACCCAGTCTCCATTTGATTTGTACTAGCTGAAGAGTCTCCAAGAGATACAGAGTAGAAGCGACTGAGGTTCACAGAAACTCCCCTATCAAACCTTGGGTCAACACAGCTGCTACCCAAACTTTCCCCATTGCACAGCCATTACTCAACAGCTGTGCACTCCAATCCTCCACACATGAAGGATTAAAAAAAAAGTTCACCCCAAATCACTGAAAATATCTGTCATTTAAAATGTCATTAATCATCAGTCAATGGTTCTGATGCTTCTCTGGTTAAAAGAAAAGAACGGTGTCACTCATGCAAGATTTGCATTTTGAGCATCTCTTCTAAGCTATGTTTAGAGGAACCCAGGCGCAGAGGTGCCCAGAACAAAGGCACCCCATTCATTTTGTTCTAAATACAGCAGTGTCTGGGGTCCCTCAAAAAAGGGAGCTCAAATAAACAAATTCAGCTGGTCCACAACTTCAGCCAATATCTTTAAAGATTTTTGGCTAGGAAAATACCATTTCTGTAATTATCCAGGTGTTAAAATGGGAGCACCAATGTTGCCTTAACCTCTGCAGAAACAAACTGATGAATATGAATCTCTTTGTTTCTCTGTGCAAGGGATTAATTCGATCCTAGAGCAGGTCCTAGCAACCCTAAAGCTTGCTCAGTGAAGAAGCCTGAAAGGTGAGTTGAAAGGATGCACATGCATTCTTCTGCACACGGACTCTAGTCTTACGATCCTAATTAATACCAGCTCCGTCCTTACACACAATGCATTTGGATTGCCTTAGCTCACGTCAGCATTTAAAATCCAAAGAAGTCAAGAGGTTTTTTTTCCCCTAGAAACATATTTTCTGTCCTGTGTGTTCAGAGCTGCCCGTGCTTCACAATACAGCTGTCTGCCTAGAAACTCATCACATGCTCATGCACCATGAGAGGAGTAAATTTGGGGTCTTGTTTCAGGTAATGATAAACACAACTATAGCGCCACATCTTACAGTCTACCCACTCACTTAGGTCAACACATTAGACTCTCACTTAGGTCAACACACAAAAGCTTTTCCTAAGCAGGGAGTGATAAACACCTAAGTGCTATCACAGAGGAGGAAAAATAGCACTAAAATGCTGTGGCTGGCTTGAACCTCTGCTTTACAGTCAATCCCTTCCTTCCCTCAAGGAGGAGGCATCCAGGACACAGCAGAAAAGAGTCAGGAAAAGAGCTTTAATACCAGCTGACCCTCAGCATCTGAAAGTACTGTGCAGAGAACGGGCATTTTTTCCCTTGCCCCGACAGCATGACTGTCGCTGTGTAGTTACCACTACTTCAATCAACTGTACTTCACATCCTTCCCATGGAAACCTCCCTGGTGGGAAAAGAGCTTCTCAGGGGTTGAGTCAGAGCTTCACATACAAAACTGCTCCCTTGGCCACAGCCTTGGCGATTCCTGGAGCTCAATACAGAGGGGATTAGCATGGAGACAAGCACTTCAGGCACAGCCTGCAGGCTCCTCTGACCTGACTCCCTTGTCCTCATACCGTGTTGCCCAACAGGGAACAGGGGTCTCAAGAATTTTCAACATGATGATTACAACAATATACACCACTTGTAACCGGCAAAAATAACACCTCTGCTGCTAGACAAATGGAAAATACGGATGGATGGAATGGAAGAAAGGCAAATTACAACAAAAGGAAAATTAATGGTCTTTTACAGACAATGCAAATTTCCTTCTTTCTGAATTCAGCTCTCCATCTCGCTTCTCAAATATAGTATTCCCAAGTGTAAGGAATGTCTCGATTTCATACTGACTGAACATGGCATGGGCCCTAATTTGGACTTCAGGTATAACAATGCAAGAACACAGTTTTTTAAAGAATTACTCCTGAACTGCAAAGTATGAATGTGGTGAGAAACAGACTCTTTAAATGAAAGCAGTAATGTAAAATCTCTAAATCTAAAACATGTTCCCCTCCTCCCAGGTTATTAAATGCAAGGCGGCTGTCGCCTGGGAAGCAGGGAAGCCTTTGGCTATCGAGGAAATTGAAGTGTCCCCCCCAAAAGACCACGAAGTTAGAGTAAAGGTAAGTCACCTAGATGGACTGACCAGAGTAAAAACAGAGCAATGTAGCAGCAATTCAATCCAAGTGCTCTTACATTTGAACAAGACTGACGAGACTCACTAGCGCGCTCTATCAAAGACGTGATGCAAAGACGCATGTAGAGCACTCCATGTCTTTTTCTTAACTAAAACCAAAGGATGCAAGCAGGCAAAACACCGTAATAATTAGGTTTAGTTTTGGAAGAAAGGAAATGTAAGAGCTTCCTGGATTTTAACGCTTGAGGTTTACATTTTTCCATATTACATGCTCCAGGAAAAAAGCATTTTCTGCAAAACGCTTTGAAAGATATTTCATCGTGCACAACCCGTGATTCGCTAGTACTCTCTATCCTGAAGGCAATAGCTTGGATTTCTCACCCATTATGGTGACTGGTCCACCAAGACCACCCCTCTAATTTTTCTGAAGTCATAGCTGCAATGCTTCACGACACACATGCGGTGTAAGTGTCATTCCCTTGCAGATTGTTGCCACTGGTGTATGCCGCACAGATCATCATGCTGTCAATCCTAGTTTCAAGGAGGGTGTTTTCCCAGTGATCCTGGGCCACGAGGGAGCTGGAATAGTGGAGAGCATTGGACAAGGAGTTACTAAATTTAAACCAGGTATGGAGATTTTTTTCATCACACAACATTTAAGCCCACTCTGGAAGGCTAGTTACATGCTGGTGTGAACGTGCTGAAGTCAGAGTTACCCTGTTTAAACTGCATAACATATTGCTGAAACAATTAATTGTTCACGGAAGGTGACTAAAATGAACATTCCCCCCACAAAACATTCCCCCCCCCAACACCAATTCTGACTTGGAAAGCGGCGGTAAGATTGCAATATTCAGAATTTATGAAGCTTCACTGTCCTTCCAACTCACTGGGGTACTACCGGACACCCATCATTTCAGTCATCGTAAAAAGACAGAAGAGAAAGAACAGAAACATAAATCTGCAATCAAAGACAAAACTGACGCTTCAACAAAATAATATTAATGTCTGCAATTAAGAAAAGAGCGATCTCCACAGTGCCTTTCATTGAAACACATTGCATTCCCACCCGTGCCGTGCCCACCTGCTTTTAGTATTTTCTTCCCTACTCTTTCTGACAGCCCTAGTCCAAACTGTCTTCTCCACTCACGGCACTGGAGGAGCAGATTCTGACATTGATGCCTCTTGGCAACAAGTGATTTACGAGCAAAATACATGGACCCTTGCCACTTCCATTTGACCAGTTATAACAGCATACAGTCCTGCTTTTCTGTTGCCTCTCTGACCCCACACAACATTCCATGTGACAACACTGCGGTGCATATTTCTTCCTGTTTCTCTGCATCACTGTTCAAAATCATCTGAATGCAGAAGCTAAAATTAGCCACCTTGCTTGCTTACCCTCTCTTTGAGTCTCTCTGCTGGTTTTCAGGCTATGCTAATTCAGGTCATGCTGTCGTACACCGGACGGTCAAACTCCGGAGTTATACTAGTGAAGACCTCTAGCTAAGAAAAGATTGAAGAACTAATAAAAAAGTAGACCTGCATGTGACCCAATCCTAGGGGAGTTCTATGCATGGAGGACTTGCAGGATTAGGTCTATGACTGAGATTTCAGGGTTAAAATATCAGCAATTGCAATAGCTTTAAAGAAATATTACCTTTACAATTACTGTTTTTAGGTGACAAGGTTATTCCCCTCTACATGCCTCAGTGCGGCCACTGCAAGTTCTGTTTGAACCCTAAGACCAACCTTTGTGAGAAGATCAGGTAGGAACCACAAGTAATTAACTTTCAGGGAGTTAATTCTGGAAAGACCAACTCACAGTCTGACAGAAGCAGTGGTCTTTGGTCAAGAGAGGACTGCTATTGGCAGCAGAGAGCCTCACAAGGCAGAACGGAGGGAGAAGCACCAGCCAGAGCTAGCGACGCGTGAATTCCTGTCCTTTTTTTGTGTACTTGTAGCAAGGTTAAAACACCGATTTCAGATCAAGACGTGATGTCTGATGGGACGAGTAGATTCACCTGCAAAGGGAAGCCCCTTTATCACTTCATGGGGACTAGCACCTTCTCGGAGTACACTGTTGTGTCAGAAAGCTCTCTTGCCAAAATTGATGCTGCTGCTCCTCTGGACAAAGTTTGTCTGATTGGTTGTGGATTTTCCACTGGCTATGGAGCTGCCATCAATACCGCACAGGTAAGCAGCTTACAGGTAAGCTTCTGTTCACCTGAGCAATGTTGCTTCTACACTCTTTGAACTCATTCTAGAAACTTGTGCCTAATGTGAGTCCACTGAGTTCAGTGGATCTATTCACGTGACAAACGCAAGGAAAACTAGCTTTAAAGATTTTTTAAGTAGTATGTGAAACATTTGACATAAAGTTTACATGTATAGTACAACACAGTTTAATGAAGTGAAGGAATAAAAGTAGACCACTGTTCCCCCCCCCCCCCCCAGTGTATTGCCATGGGTGTTTTCATAGTTTTACGTGACCGATTGTACAAACCATTTGTACTGTTCCCTTTTTTAAAACAGAAGTATACTGAAAGCTTACAAGTCTCATAGTTTCAAACTTTAGGTTTCCTCTGCTTTAAACCTTTCACATTTTTGGTGAACAGAATGAAAACTTAGTCAACACATGGAGTCACACCTGAGCTATGTTGTTTACTTGAGGCAGGAAGCAGGAGCCTCACTATAAAGTACCCAGGTAGACTTTCTCTTTCACAGTGTTTTGTTCTGCAGTAGAAAGTTTAAGTAAAAATATAGTTGTATGCAACCCATGCACTTCATGACACAAGTCTGACATCAGAGGGCTTTATGAAAAAAGTCATTTTTCTGTCGCACACTAAAGCCATTTCATAATCTTTCTCCCTGCTGCAGGTTGAGCCGGGTTCCACCTGTGCTGTCTTTGGCTTGGGAGGCGTTGGCCTTTCAGCTGTCATGGGCTGTAAAGCTGCTGGAGCTTCTAAAATTTTGGGGATTGACATCAACAAAGACAAATTTCCACTAGCTAAAAAGCTGGGAGCGACTGATTGCCTTAACCCTCAAGATCTCAGACAGCCCATTCAGGAGCTTATAGCTGAAATGACAAACGGTGGTGTGGATTTTGCCATTGACTGTGTCGGTATTCCTGATGTCATGGTACGTATAGCTGTCTAGATCTCTGCTGCAACCAGTTTCCTCCGGGTTACACACGTCAGAGTTCTTTCCAACAATTACCACTCTGAATGCCACACACGACCAACGCTCTTCCCAAAATGATGTACACTTGCCATGAAATACACAAGAATACATAGATACGGATACACTGGAAGTCATCAGGGAAATGGAACTGAGGCTAAGGGGGGGAAAGCGATTCTTTCAGACCGGAAATATAGGGAATAAGACTTGGGCCCTGCTCACAAATGTAAGCAAACTCTTGTGACTTCCTTTGCCCCCTGGCAGCTGTCTTTGCATAGCAGCATAGCATGCATAAGCCCGACACATCCTCTTCCAAGCCAAACACAATCAAACTGCTTCTTATTTCATTGCAATCCACAAGCACTCTGCATCCTTTTTTGGGAAACAGAATGATAATACATAGGCTGCCACGTACCTATGCAAATCACTTCCATTCAGCATCACCTCCAGCTCTTCTAAGCTGCCTAGCCAAGGAGACCAGATGCTGGCACATACCTTGAAACTACACACCCACTGTGTAGCTGGTGGCATGAGACAAGGGGATGTACTTTACACCTTTATATTCTGTCCCCAGCGCTCCACACTCCAACCCAGTCTACATAAACTTTTGGAGTTGGACAAAGTCATATCGATCTCACTTTACATGTCAGAACACTTTGCATGCAAATTATTCAGTATCTTATCTTACAAATTATTTCGTAATCGCTAGTATCTTCTGTTCAGTGAATATCAGCTTGCACCACATATATTATGCATCTGAAACCTTCATAGTTGCATATCCCAGATAGTCTGGGAAGCATATAAAGCATGGGACAGGTTTAACAAAGTCGTATACCTGCATTAAATGTGAACGTTTGAGAGTACATGCTTCCTAGTCTGAAGGCTGGTTCTGTTCAAGTCAATGAGAATTTTATGGAGTAAAACTGGATATAGGGATGTTTAAAACTGGATATTTAATCCAGAGTAAATAGTACAGGACAATTAAAGCAGGCACAAGTGTTGTGAAATACCAGAGTTTTTACCCAGAATACAGTATATTTCAGGCATAACTAAATCCTGTGATGACATTTACTGGGATGCAATTTATGCCACTTTTCTCCAGAATAACGTAAAGCAATCCTTACTTATTCGTAAGATTTCAGAATATGCTCTCAAATAGCTGAATTCCACTGGTTGGAAAGAAGGGAAGGAGAGGGGGAAATCTCTTATGTCTTCAATCATATGTTCTTCAACAGTGAGAACAGAGAGATTTTCCTAATACTTGCTTTTCTGTCAAGTTACTGAGTTTTGATTTGTGATTCTCATTTCACAGACAGCATCTTGATCCACAGTCAAATTTCCTTTAGTGTTCATGTGACCGTAGCAGTGAGAACTGACTAAGAGCTCAGTTATTTGACTGTGTAACAACAACGAGATTGCCCTCTCAATCTGAGCTTGTTCTGTCTTTCAGAAAGCTGCCTTTGAAAGCACGACAGTGGGCTGGGGAACATTTGTCATTGTCGGAGTGGCTGTTAGTGAGCAATCGATCCCTGTCTCTCCAATGCAGCTGATAATGGGACGGAAAATAAAAGCCACCTTCTTTGGAGGTGAGTTTTCTCACACCACTTAGGCAGGGTCAGAGTCTCTCCCTGTGGGTCTAACTCTATCAGCGGTTAGCCAAGCACCACAAAGAACAATTTGCTCACTTCCAGTGACATGCTGATAACTGATGGATTTCCTTAACTAATTTCCAGTATCTCAGAGACTGTCCAAATACACATCGTTGTATTCCTTAGGTTAGACTTATTAACTACAAGCACACATGTTCAAGAACTGGATAAGCCTGATCTTGAGGTTCACACGCATTCAAAACATAGAGGCCACTGGGCTGATACTGGTAAAGCAGCGCATGTAAAGAGATCCAAGATAGCACGTAATACCCAATGGCTTCTGGGTATTGGACTGCATCTTCCACTCAGAACATTACAAAATACGTTTCTGTTTATTTAAATGTTTTGTTGGCAATGTATAAAGGGATGCAGGATAACTGGCACTGCCTTGTAATGATTCTAAGATCTTACTATGACAAGTCCCAAAACTGATTCTTTTTACCCCAGGAACCTCAGAAATCAAATTTCTGACTCGAAAATGTGCAAATCTTCCACTAGAAAATGAAAGTAATAAAATGACACATGCTTCAGGAATAAATCTAATTCTACATAATCTTTAGTATCCAGGAGAAGGAAACACAGAAAACAATTTGGAAAGATACAAAAGAAAACATAGATGCAAAAAAGGATATTTTAAATTGTCCTTCATGATGGTATCTCAGCAGAGTTAGGATACTTGATAAAGCTTTGAAATTTCTGGAAGTGATTATCAGAATAAGGTCATTATAAGGCCCTCCCATTTGTCTCCCAGTTTCTCCATACACTGCATACAGAAAAATGTGATAATGCATTTAGACTTGAAATTTATTAAAAGAATCATAAACTTGAACACAACAACAACAACAACAACGAGGTTTTTTTTTTCAGAGTGTAACTGGATGTGTAACAGCATTTAATGTACTAAATATCCTTTTCACAGGATATTACTGAAGCCATTTGGGCTTGCATCTTATCGAGCAAGAACTACACTAGTTAATATTTAAAATAAAAGACATACAGACTTTTGTAACTTTGCTGACTCCTTACAAATCAGCAATTTGTGGAGTAACACTTGACTGCTAACACCGCAATTAAAGTTTAATGACCAAACACTTCTATTTAGCCAAAACTTAGCAAGGGCAACCAAAAAAAGCCACCAGAACAGATTTGCCATTTAACTAGTAATACTTCTGCTCAGCAAAGCATACTTCCATTCATCAAAACCAGACTGTTAGAGCACATTTTATACAGTATTCAGTGTATTCAGGGTATTAGTATTTACTGTATCAGTGTATTAGTGCTCGATGTGTAGTGCTCAGTATTTAACCGGAACAGATGCGGAATGTTCAGCAGCAATTATGCACCTGACAGATGTTACAGTTCAATGAATTTCCTGTACCCATGAAATATTCATCAATCATACTTAAACTAAGTTTTTGTGAAATATGTATGTGGCTGATAAGCCACAAAAGCATCAGCAAATAAAGTGTGACCACTGGACTGAAACTTAAAATAAGAAAGCAAGTGTCTAATCTTGGATCAAACTGATCTTTCCTGCAACCTATTAATTAATTTCAGTTTGTTCACTATTAACTCAGTTTGGTTTTACGGACTGTGTTGCAGGCTGGAAGAGCGTGAACAGCGTACCGAAGCTGGTGTCTGATTATATGGCAAAGAAATTTGATCTGGATGCCTTGGTGTCACATACTCTGCCATTTGAGAAAATCAGTGATGCTTTTGACCTTATGATTACAGGAAAGAGGTAAGTTATCAATAAATTAAATCTGCTTATGCTATTGATGAAGCCTATTTTAATTATATAAGCTGAACACTTTGTTATCCTCTCCTACGAATGTATCAGTTTGAACGCATTTAAAAAGGAAAAGAGAAAAGAAACATCTTCAACTGCCCCAAGAAAATCTCATTCCTGACATTAATTCATATCTAGATAGGAAAATTAACACACCACCAAGGAGGCTGTGCATTTCCACAGCTTTAGGTACTCTGCACTGACTCTCTATGAGGAAATGTAACGCACGCCAGAATTATTACACTTTCAAACTCAAGTATGCATCTGGGCACACAGGGAACAGTAAGCGCATCTGAGCAAGGAGTCAGCCTGCAGAAGCTAGAACTTTGTCATCTCACACCCCAGCTGACTACAGTAACTTCCAGCAAACTTCTACCTTTCTGGAAAAGGTTTATTGCTGAACTATATAACCATTATATACTGACAGCTTAATTTTCAGCTTAAGAATGAAGGAGACAGAAGAAGCATGGGGTGGGGAGTCATTTAATAGGCCACAGAGGTCTCTTTTTTGGAAGTTGTTTGAGAATACTTTGTCTTCACAAATGCTTTTGGGATATTCTCTTTTACTGCAGCTTTATTTGCGTGAGGGTCAATTTGGCAAAGTGCCTGTGATCCCATCCAAGGGAAGACAGCTTCCCCAGATTTCTCTTCAGTGTGATAAGAATTCTAATGGTGATACTGAAAAGCTGTTGAGTCGAACATTTAAGCTATAGCTTTGACAGCCTGCCACACAAAAGTAAGGCTGCTAAGCTCAGTAATATGATTGCCTGAAGCTTTAATGCAACAGGAAAAATCTAATGATAATGCGTGTATTTGATCCATATCCAAGTTCCATATACAAATGCTTTGTGTTTGTGGATTGGGCTTTTTTCTTTAAAAACTAGCAAACAAACAGTTTAAAACAAACTTTTAAGTGGTTGATTTTCTTTGTTGCAGCAATCGAACAATCCTGGTTTTCTAAGGAATAAGTAGAAATTTTTGAAGACTGTCACTTGAACTTAAGACTTATTTTCGGCATGCCTCTTTATTCAATAAATTGATAATTCTCTCAATATATATTTAAGGGAGTGCAGCTCACACAAATACGGAATGATTAGCAGTGAAAGGTCATAATGGACAGCAGCTAGTATTGCATTATTTAAAGCACATTATATAAATCAGCATGTAACTGTTTTTTGTTATCATGTAAGTAATATTTATTCATGCATACATGGATGTGGTTTCATTTTTGCTAATGACCTTTTGCAAATATTGTTGTACTTTTTAATATATATTCAGCACCAAGTCATTACAGCACAACTGTGCAAAACATTCCCCAGAGAACAGGACTGTCAATATGAGCAGACCATCCTGCTAAACAGACATTTCACATGGAGCAGAACTTTGGACCCGTAAAACTAATGCCTTTTGACCTCTTTTGAGCAACTTTTACCCCAGCCCACAGCCAACACCCGTCCTTTGAACTTGCTGTGAACGCCTCAGCAGGATCACCAATTACACACCACATCATGAACACACTAATGAGTCACCAGAGGTTAACAAATTCCACCTTGTCTGCCCATTTGCAATAACTTCTGCACATATAAGTTACTTTGCCCTTCTATAAAAGTTTACTGTAACTGTGTAAAGTAAAACTGTGTACAGTAAACTGTTTACTGTGCAAGTTTTCTCTTAATTACTTTCTAAGTAAAAAAGAATAAGACTACAGATAATGAGATCACACCAAAATAATGTTTCCCGTTGTAAGCCAGTTCTATACTTCCCTATCTAGAAAACACTAGAAGGTCCTCCCAACCAACAGTATGCATCCCAAATCCTGCAAATATGTATGTACAGCCTTAATTTTATATTAGTTACTAGTCTCAGAAAAGTAATCAATTAGTCTGATAACTCTGTAGTAAATATAGACACAGAAATAGATTCATGGGCCAACTAATTATACATTAACACCACACTAATGTCTTATAAACAAACCACTTCCTCCATCTGTATCACCATGCATTACTTCCAAGTTTTGCTAATTTGACTGATTTACTTTTGATTTAAGAAAAAAAGCTAAACCATGATTAAACAAAATTTGATTGTTACAAAATAACTCTGCCTTAAGTCAATTATAACATGCACTTTACCAGTTTTTTAAAACTTCTTCCATTTGACAAATTGTTTGTGTAAGTACATCTGATTACAGTGAAGTTAGAAGTTCTGTCGTTACTGCAGTGCCACCCAATGCTTATTTTTTACTACTTTCTCTGTATACTGTTGATCAACTTTCTGAACACGCAGGAAGAGTTGGATTTTTGCAAAGATCAAACATTTGGTTCTAGCAGGCATCTCCAACAGGTCTGCAGTGTGCAGAGTGATATGTGTGCACAGTTGCCAGCTTCACCCAAAATTCTGCAATCTTAGTTTCTATGGTCTGCTATCACCCACTACAAGGTGAGTTGCTAAAGAAGCTGTTCAGCTGCCCTTTCCTTTGAGCCACAAAGCTGTTACTGCTAATTTTCCATGAACTTGCAGATTCTCCTGCCTTTTTGATACTGATCACTGACTGGGCAAGACTCTGAATTTCAGCAGATAATTACAGAGCTCCTCAATTTTTGTTTTGTTCCTAAAACTTCATTTGTTTCACAACTGGCCAACTAACTATGTTTAAAGAACTTTCAAAGACATTTATACATACCAAAAGAAAATGTTTTCAAGTTCAACCAAGAAGGAGATTTGATGCCAGCATCACTATTCCCCTATTTTTATCTTTAAAATTTCCCTTGGATGGTTAGTTTAATACTCACATATTAGAATCAAAATCAGCACATAAAAGATCAGCCTTTCCTGGTTTTTTTGATTCTCCAAACGAAAGCAAATGCCAGGGAATATCAGCAATGAACCTCCCCATAAAACTTATTTCCATATCCAAAACATTGAAAGTCATTAGGTATCCCAGCTGCATGCCTTTCTTCTGTAAAACTTTAATGATCATTTTGTACACTTTCATATCTAGATTTGAGCACATCTAATTAACATGGTTCTTTAGTTTGAAAAGTTATTCTACTTCAGTAAACTTTAGTATTATACTTTAGTGCTATAGCATTAGTGAAATAACTCCTACGGTTTTTGCTTTGGTGCCAGTCTTTTCTAGAACTACAGGATAATATTTTTCATTTATATTTGCATTCACAAAACCAGAATATTTTAATTCACTATGAGTTACCAAAGAAGTATTGATCAGCTTTGAACATTTTAAATGAAAACAATTTTGATTTTTTAAATGCTTCCATTTTCCAACCAGCTGCAGCTGTGCTTTACAGAAACAAATTGTTGCTGGAGTGAAGAACAACACAAGTTTCTAATTGTTTTTAATGCTGCAAAAGTATTATCACCAATGCTTCATAGGAAAATGTAGGAAAGCTTAAACCAGAATTCAAAAGGCCAGTTTTGAGAGCAATGCCCCACAAAAAGACTGCTACACTCAAGGAACCATAGCTGAAGTTTACAGAGCAGCACAGCTCCACTTACACACAGGCACTTGCAAAATTGGGGCACAACTATCCCAGGTTCAATGCAGTTGTTCTGATGAAATATATCTAACAAAACTCGTCAAGGTTTATTTGTTTTAAATGGAAAAAGCTGTGCTAATAGGAGAAAAATTATGCCTAGGTTGATCAAGCACCATTTCTGTTTGGGCAAATAAACCAGGCAACGCGTGTGTGAACACATCTCCGTAGGCCTGTCAGTCCCCTCCAACCCTCCCCACAACTTGCCAATCTGTGTACCTGTGTGGCTGGTGGCAGCCAGCAGTTAGTGCCTAGACATCACCTCCTAGTTCTGACAATGGCATACGGCAAGTTGCTCCCTTTGGCACTCAGACTGGCCCGGGGATGAACACCCTAGCAGATCACTTGCATTTTCTTTTGGTATATACTATCTGCCAAGCTTGCAAGTGACTTTTTGGCCTGGATCTTCTTGTACACCAAAGCCAAGCTAAGGTACAGAAAATGCTCACTAAAACTGCTTCCCCCTGGAGGTACATACCAAAAAAAAGAGTACTGCAGATCCCTGCAATAGAAAGCAATGTCATGTGGTATTGGATAAAAGCAAAGGTCTGTAAAGCAGGGCTACGTGGAAGGCAAAGGATACTCACCTATTTGAGCCCAATTTCTCTATCTGTTGCATGCTATAACCAGAAACCATCCATCCCACCTCCTGTTTTATTTATCCACCTTATTTTGCCCAGGTACGGCCTTAGCAGATTCCAAATTGGTCATGATCCCTTCCACACACAATACCACAATAGTAATGTCCCTCTAGCAGAATTTCCTCCATCCTTCGTAAATAGTTGTTTGGGGCTTTTCCCCATCACTTGCCATGTGGAACAGAAAACATCTTCCAAGGTTAGGCCTTCCAGCAAAAACACAATTGCCATGCATTTCTCCCACATGCTCACAGTGCTTCCAAGCCCTTCTTTTTTCTCAGTCCAAACTGATATTCCTGATTAGCATTTAATATTTGCAAAAACAACACACCAAAAACAAGCCAATATTAAAACCAGAGAGCACAGGAGCACTGGGAATCCTGACCTACAGAACTTTCCTATACAGACCTGAAACACGCATGACAAAGCAATAGACAGTTCAATCAAAAGTACAGTGTGTGAACTCAATTTACTTGCATGGCACAGAGAATAGAAAGGAAGTTGCAAAATCACTTACTATGTCCAGGGGTTTCCAATTGTACAAGGCAACATTGGAGACAGCATGACAAAACTATAAGGGAAGAAAAAAAAATCCACATTAATCTCCAAAATTGAACAGTGAGCAGTAAGGTATTTATGATTTATGCATTCATATTTTTGCCTGCCAGGATCAGCACCTGAAGTTTCTGTAACTTCACAGATATAGCAACTAACAAAGTGGAACATCTGTGGAATTTAGCTAAGGATGAGAAGTTTGAAGGTCTTTTGGAAGCACTGATGAATCAAAGGTGACCAAGAGCATGAAATTCACAGGGGAGGCAGAGTTTAACCAAGGAAATGGACAAAGCCTGCTTTGATTTGAATAGGGTTTTAACAGTAGCCAGTGAAAGCAAGAAGACACACAAACAGCCCAAACCATAAGAGAGTCTCAAGAAGGCCATGGGACAGACAGCTTGATCACATCCCCTTTCATTCCTTCTCAACATATTTCACCATATGTGAAACCTATACAACACTCTCACTGCCCAAATTACCTTCCAGCCTTCCTGAGCCTACAGATTTCCAAATTTATGTTATTTTTACCCCCAAGTTGGTGCTGCTGCTTAACTATGGTATTTGCTGAGCTTTGTTAGCATGCCAGCGGAAAATAAAAATTCTGTGCCTTACTAAGGAAAACTGTGTAACACCCTGCAGCTCCTCTGGCACAATCCAGCACCTCACATGTAAAATCCCAACAGCGGAAGTGTTCACTTGATTTTGATGTCTGCAGATCCCACGAGAAGCCCCTCCCATCCTGCCCCAGAGAAAAATGGTCCTTCAGAAAGCAAAAGAAAAGTGTGGGCAGGTTAACAATCCCAGCAGGGCCAAGATGGCAGGAGCAGTACCCTTGCTTCAAAGATTGCCACAAGGTATCACAGCATCTCAACCAAATCTTCCATCTCACTGCTTTGACAATGTGAATCTCTTCACCTACATCACAAAGGGACTGCTTTCATTCAGCTCAAAGCCTACTGCTGCCTAGCAGAAACACCTCCACCACTATGGCTTAGCTGTCCAAGTACAGATTCAGGTCTACAAAAGACCTACACTGGGGACACAAGGACAGCTACTGCCTCCAGGATTACTACCAAATATCTCTACACTGGGTGCAAAAGGGTGACTCCTCAAAAAATGGAATATATCTACATGCACACCACATCTTTAAGAGAGTAGTTACACAAGGGGTAAGTTAGCATCCTCTTACAGCTGTACGTTCAGGAAAAAAGGTCAGATTGTTACAAGACAACCCTGAGAAGCTCAGAAAGAATGTTTGAAGTAGGTAGATTTGGATAACTTCTATCTTAGATAGAATTTGCTTAGCATGAGTAGCCGCACACTTGCTTAGCATGAGTAGCTAAATTTGCTGAAGCCTTAGGCCGCGCTCCTAGTTCGGTAAGAAAGGGCCCCAGAGCTGGTGCAGGCTGGAAAGATAAGGGAGTTACAAGCAGTCTGCATTCCTGTGCCCCACTCTCCGAAAGGGAGGATGTCAAGGCTGTGAAATAAGGCCTGTTTGGGCACCAGGACCTTGGGAAGCAAAGCCTCCTCTCACTGTTGAGACAGTGTTAATTAAGGGGTCTGGATTATGTCCTCTTCGTCAGGACCTTGGGAGATAACATCTACTGACCTAGCTGGGGCAGTGTTAATTGATCAGGACCTTGAGAAGCAGGGGTGGGACCCAGGGAACGAAGAAATCACTAACCAATCAGTGTAAAAGGGAAAGTTGCAAATCTGGCAATTTGTTTGTATAAATGCTACTTGAAAAGTTGGGGGGGTGTGCTCGATTTGTGGGAAACCACCGAGCACCCAGGCTTGTGCAACTCTGAAATAAATAAACAAATGTCTCTCCTGAGTGTGTAATTACTGGCTTATTGCACACCGGGCAACGAATCTGCTTTTCGGACAAGGTAACGTTGTGCCTGCAGTATCAGGGGACTGGACCCCCTAGGCAGGGTAACACACCTGTTCCTTTACAGGCAGAATAACATAAATCTGCCTGCTAGACTGACGAGACTGTGCTGTGAAACGATGACTGTAACGTAAAAAGCCACAAACCCAGCAACCTTGTAATGCAACACTGGGGAAGATGTGAGAGAACAGCTACATCCTCACACCGAGTACTAACACCAAGATTTGCAGGAAGAAAAGTGTTGCACCATGAGACTGTGAAAAACAGAATTAGTGGCTTCCTAACCCGCCCCCCAGTTTCTTATCAGTGGCTGTGATTGCAGCCTCCGACGGGCAGGGACGGAGACACACAGGGCTCCGCTGGGCCGCCCCAGGGCCCCTCGGGCGGCCACCTCATGGGGGAGCTCCTGCCCTGCCGTCACGCCGAGAAGCACTGGGAAACACTCAGAAACGGCCGCCGGGCAAACAGGGCAGCCGGCGGCGCGGCAGCAGGCTCCCTCCGCCCTACCTGGCCGCTCCGCCGCGCCAGCCCTAGATCAACGGCCGCCGCAGCCCCCCCGCCCCCCACCAACGGCTCTAACGGTCGCGCCGGCGGCACGCGACGCGAAGCGGCACCGCGCAGCGCAGCGCGCATGCGCCGCGGCGGCCTTTCCCTTCCGTCGGGCAGCAGCGCACCATGGCGAGCGGGGTGAGGTAGCGCGCGGCGCGGCGCGAGCGTTTCACGGCGGCGCCCGGGGCGCGAGCGGGCGAGGGTGGAACGTTCCCCGGCGCGCGCTGCGCTGCGTGTGGCACATATGGGACTTTATTTTTATTTTTGTAATGAAAAGGTGTTTTCTGGAGTGTTTTCGGGCGGCTGCTGCGGGGTAGTTGGAGCAGCGCCGCGCGGTACGCGCTGCGCGTGCTGGGAAATGCGGGGGGGGGGGGGGGCGGACACGAGCCTTGCGCCCCGCTTCCTCCGGTCGCGGCTTTGGGGCCTGGAGGTGCGGGGCGTCCGCCGCTTGCAAGCGCGGTCGTTACTGTTGGCTTGTAAGTACCGCGGTGCAAGGCTGCAGCACTAATGCGTGTAATGTGGGGTGCGCTGCTGCGCTTTGGCTCTCCTTGTCTCTGGATATAGCGTATGTAAAAGAAATCAGTGCAGTTACTTCCATGTGGGAAGTTCCTGCTGTATTTGCAGGACTGGGAGCTAAAAATATATGTGTTGCTGTATTGTGTGTTATACTTAAGGTTTATGCGCGTTCTTCCGGATTTGAGGATTCCCCCCGTGTGCTTAGATAGTTCCTTAGTCACGGTGCTGGGAGAGCCACCCGAAGAGTTTGAGCTGGTCTTTAGGCGCTGGAGAGATGCGGCTTAATGGGCGCGGAGGAGGAGGAGGGAAACTGCTTCGTACGTGGGGTCGGGGAGGCCTTGACACCTCAGTGTGCATGGTCAGGTTTTATTTTTTGTCGCAAAGCAGTAAATAGTATGCTGTCCGCCGAGAGAGCGGGCTGGGGAAAGCGGGTGAGCGCAGCCAACGCTTGTGTCCTGCGACCGTGGAGCAGGAGGGAAAAAGAGAAGGGGCCTCTTGGGGGTCTTGTCTCCCTCGGGGCTGTGGGCAGCAGCCGCGTGGGACTGCCGTGGAGACCGTTCGGTGCCTGGCAAGGCTGTGGCACTGCTTTCAGCGTGTCTTGGTAGTCCAAACTTATTTAATACCGCTTTAATTCGAGCGCAGCTGTTCAGTGCCCTGGGCCCAAGCAGGCTGGCTGCCGACTGTCCGGATGCTGAAAGCCGGTCCAGGCCGGCAGCTGCTTAGAAGAGGACAGGGCTGCCTCTGTCCTCGCACGGAGCTTGGTTTCATGTTGCACGCGATAACTGGTTACATGTTTAGCTACAGCAGCTCTACAGTTGCTTTTTCATGCTAATATATTTAATAAAGAAATGAAAAACTGAACAAAGCCTTTCCAATTTTTTGTTTCAAGATTCTCGGCAAAGCAACAACATAAAACTTAAAAAAGCCCAGTTTTCTGAGCCTTTGGATATTCTGATAGCCACTTTGGATAGCAAGGAGCCTTTATGGACATATTAACTGATTGTTACTTGAAAAGTTGGTTTAACAGTTTCTGAATCATGACTTGTTACTTCAGGATGTGCTTTAGGATGTGTAATATCAGTTTTAGGAAGATCTGAATTTATCCTATAAGAATAGGTTCATATATATATATATAAAAAAGAATTCATATATATAAGAATTTTTCCCTTCTTTAATTCTTCCTTTAAATAAACTTGTGTGAATTCAAATTTTGGGAACACTCAAATCTCCTTTGAGAAAGCAAGTGACTTTGTAAGGAGAGGAAGAGAGATGGGTTGAAAAACAGTAAATGATTTACAGAGTGAGGGCTCCCCTTGTACTTTGTGCCTTGAATTTAGATTTCCTGGCAAATTCTTTGGTAGGTTTTGAGATTATGATGAAATGCCCGCACTGTAACTCCATGGCTACTTTGTTATATTTGGTGCATTTTTATAATATTTATGCTGGTAATAAAAAGCAGGACAAGAGAAGTTCACAGCTGTAGGTTAAGGGCATTTCTGTCCAATCTAGGCCTCTGCAGGCTGTAGGAATGGGTATCTGCTTTGTCTCGCTCCAGGCCATGGTTACAAAGCTTCAGGTCTTTTAAGGTTGGCTGTAGTTAGCAAGTTTGAGCCAAGTGAAACATCTGTAGTTCTGCTATTTCAGGTACAGCGAGGGTGTTAGGTGGTTCTGGCAAGGCCCAATACTGTTTCCTGTAGGACAAAAGTATTACAGAAAATTATGAACTACCCTATTATTTTATTGTATATATGCAGGTGATGAATCAGACCTGGCAAGCTCAGCAAGTGGGTCCTGGCACTGTTATTTCTTCCAGGCAATGAAATTGCAAAAGGTTGGATGGCTGAATGTTTGGTTTGGGGAATTTGCATTAAATTCCCTTTCAGCAATTCCACAGGAACATCACAGCTTGCTTGAACGCACGCACACATGTAACACCTCTTATCTTGGTAACATCATATTTTGCATTGGTACACAGCTCATGCTGTGAAATACTTCACGTTTCCAAATGTCACAGCAGTGGCTTAGGCCTCCTTTACATGGAAGAAATGCTAACAGTAATCTGTGCAGGCTCTGCAGAGGTGCTAGTGCACAGTAACTTGCTGGCAATAACCATACAGCAAAATCTCTCTGGTCCCTATCCGTCACTGGAGGGCTCTGCATGTTAGCCGCACGCACGCATTTCCCCTGGCAGAAATTCCACCCAGCAGCTGTCCTGATAAGGACAAGAAATTCATTCCTAACATGGGTCTCGGACGATTAAGTGATCTCCACTTCGCTTTCCAGATTTCTTGAACATGAACACCCTGTGCTTGAGCAGTGCATCTCAGATGAATGCCAGTCTCTCCTTTTAAGCCACCACTTTTATTATCCAGTCTGTTACTATTGCTCATTTCACTGCAGTATTCGAGCATCTCCTGAGCACTCCTGGTTTTACTATATTTTTGTTCAGTAAGAGAGTAACATTCAAGTCTCAGATCTTGGTTTGTTCATTCTTGTTTAGCTTCCTGAAAGCAGATACAGGGCCATTAAGCCTTTGTGTTGAAATTAGTAATTTCAAATCTGGGATTCTTTCCAAAAGCAGTAGCCTTTCTCTTGCTTCCTCACTTGGTTGAACAAGAATTATTTTAAATGAACCATACAACGAATGTCCCTTTTTGTTGTTGTTGTTCTGTTTTAGGTTATTAAATGCAAGGCTGCTGTCGCCTGGGAGGCAGGTAAACCACTCTCTATTGAGGAGGTGGAGGTTGCTCCACCAAAAGCTCATGAAGTTCGTATTAAGGTAATTAAGTTGACTGTTAACTGCATGCGTTGTATTTTGGGAGACTGAGTATTAAAGCTGAGTAGTTTGTTTACCAACCAAATTGTTAAATGGATAGCATTAGTTCATTAATGTCCTAGGTGGCTTCCCAGAGAAGAAAATTTGGGTATTTTGATCTTTTCTTTATGAAAAACATGTTTTAATTTTTGTTGGTCTCAGTCCACACTCTGGACTAAAGGTCATGGCTAGCCCTGGGGATCAATTCCAGTTGTTAGAGGCCAAGTGTCCACAAAACATCCAAGCTAGAAACATCTTTGATCCTGTTTGAAGGGCTGCAACTTGAGACCTGTTGCAGGTGTATAACACACTGGATTTTACTTCATTCAGGCCATAAATTACTGACTGTTGAACTATGATTACTCTCTCGATTTTCCAAATCTAAGCTGCTGATTTGATCAGGACTTTTTAGTAGCCTGTATCTGCCAAAAAGTATACGTTAAGGTGAAATTTATCTCTGTGGAAGGGTTTGTGTATGGTCTCTACGTGCTGTTTAAGACTTAAACTGGATTTATGCAATACTGAGTGTGTGGACTTTCTGGTAATTTTACCTTTGAGAGACTGACTTCAAATCTGGGACACCAACCTGCTTTGCGATGATTTAGAGTGCTGACTTCTAGTGTCATCTCCTCCTAATTTCAACATCACAATTTAGTCAATGGAAATGAGAAAAGATGAACTATCATGACTTTCCTTTTTCAAAGTATGATATACCATGTACCTTGTCAGGAGTGAAAGTATGTTGGCAGCATCGCAGAAACTGCTGGGATTGGCAGACTTGTCCCAGCAGTAGTCCTGAACTACTGACCACAGGGAAATATTTAAATCCATGCTACTATTCCATTCTTCAAGATGTCTCAGATGATATATTTCTTTATAGATAGTTGCCACTGCTGTCTGTCACACTGATGCCTATACTCTGAGTGGTGCTGATCCTGAGGGATGTTTCCCTGTGATCTTGGGTCATGAAGGAGCGGGGATTGTAGAGAGTGTTGGAGAAGGAGTAACGAAAGTAAAGCCAGGTAAGAAAACATCTTGCCAATCTTACTTTTGTCTGCCTAGTTTTCTTTACTCTGTGAGATACAGCACTCATCTATCTAATGTGCTCTGGACTGAATGTTTGAAGGATCCCAGCTCATAGAGTTCTTACTTGAAACTGGGTCAATATAACTAAAAGATTTTTTTTTTCTTTCAAATGATAGTTATTACCTGCTGTTTTAATTAAAGGGCTCAAGAGATGTTTCAACGTGTTTTTTTTCCACTATTTGTTCTGGGTTATTTTGTTTTGCAGTAATGTTCCTATTTGTTCTGGAATGTTTAATTTTTGATTGGCTGTCTGCTCAGACATGAGAAAAATAGCATTTTATCTAGCACACACTATAAACACTGCTGCTTTATTCTGTAAGCAGTTTCTAATACAAAAACAAGATTTTAAATGAACAGGCTCACATAAAAGCCATGAAAATCAAAGTGAACTCTGTGTTTTTCCTAGTGCCTTTCTTGATTCAATAACTAACCACAGATATTTTTTTTTTCCTAGGGGATACAGTTATACCTCTATACATCCCCCAGTGTGGAGAGTGCAAGTTCTGTAAGAACCCTAAAACTAATCTGTGCCAGAAGATAAGGTTTGTATGATTTTTGTCTTCACACACAGTATAGTATTTGTTCAATGTGCACCTGATTTAGTTATCAAATGTAATTGATGGGAGTTGCCTCGGAAGAATAAATCTCTTGATGCATCATTTAATGACTTGGAAAGTGCATGCATTAGGGAGTTATGCAGTCCTTTCCATTCTCTTTAACATTTAGTTTCTTTTCTGACCTTACATAAATCTGATTTGTTTTCATGTATTTGAAGGTGTGATCTGCTAGCTTGCATTCACCGCTTTGGAAACATGAACACTCTTACTCCATATTTAATCCATACTTAAGGGAAATACTTCAGGGAATTTAGCTTGTGGAGTAAACCCCAAAGCTATTATGTGGTACAGAATTGTATGGGAAGCCCTTTTTACCTTCAAACCTGCTTCCCAGCTGAATTTCCAGCTAGGTCCAGTAAGCAATAAAGGTGGTGAGGAAGGGAAGGCTGCTCCGCATTTGGGACTGATACACCATAAATACTGTTTGACAGCTGGTCTAGCTTGGATGCATTAAGTGGATTGATTTAAGGCGTAGTAAAAATGATGACTTGTGGTGGTTGGCTGTAGGCTCCTAGGTTCACTGGAATGTTTCCAAAATTAAGGTGCAATTATGCAGCTGTACCACTGGGTTGCTTAAAGGATACTATCTAGTGAGGATAGTCACTGCTTAGATTCTGACTGTAATTTCCTGTCTTTGCTTTAAGAGTCACTCAAGGGAAAGGACTCATGCCTGATGGTACCAGCAGATTCACCTGCAAAGGAAAGCAGATATACCACTTCATGGGGACTAGCACCTTCTCGGAGTACACTGTGGTGGCCGATATCTCAGTAGCTAAGATAGATGCTGCAGCGCCTCTTGATAAAGTGTGCCTGCTGGGTTGTGGCATCTCAACTGGCTATGGGGCTGTTGTTAACACTGCTAAGGTAAAGGCTGTGGTTGCCTCTTGCTTTTCCCTGTAACCAAATGGCTTAGCAACACTACACCTGAGCCAGAGGACACAGACAGCTTAGGCACTAGTTTAGAACGATAACCCTGAGGTACCAAATTTCTACTGCTTTATTCTCTTTAAGTGCTGAAGTTTAGCTAGGAATTTCTAATCTCTCCATAAAGACCAGAACAGCTTAAAGAACCTGATGCCTTGTAGAGAAAGTCCAGGCAGTGAAAAGAATCTGCATCCCATTTTGAAGATCAGGGTGAGACAGAACTGGTAGGTGAGTGTACATGAGTCCAGGGCAGGTTATGGGAGTCAGATGCACAGTCATTTTGGAGTGTTTGGGGACTTAAGAGTTGGGTACCCGGTGTGTGCATGGGCAGAATTATGGCTGAGACAAGCAGTGGCTGTTTTCTGCAAAGCTGCTGTAAAAGCACTGAGTATAGAGTATTTTGACCACACCTGCTTCCATTCAACTCTGTGTTGAATTACTGCACAGCAAACCCTCACCCAATTAGTTCTTCCCTGTATTTGGGCAAAAAGGAAGACTTAGCACTTCAAGAACTTTTTAGATGAAATTTCTGCATAGTTCCCCTTATCTAAGTGATAAAGTCTTGTAGCTGTATGTATTTACTCACACATTTCCTTCATTTCAGACTTCTTAACCTGTATTTCACACTGACATGGAAGGATGAGTTTTCTGTGTGGTGCTGATGCTCTTCTCTTACTCTTTCAGGTGGAACATGGCTCTACATGTGCTGTCTTTGGTTTAGGAGGAGTTGGGCTGGCAGTTATTATGGGCTGTAAAGTAGCAGGAGCATCCCGGATCATTGGCATTGACATTAACAAGGATAAGTTTGCCAAAGCCAAAGAGTTTGGAGCGACTGAGTGCATTAACCCTCAAGACTTCAAGAAACCCATTCAGGAGGTGCTGGTTGAGATGACTGATGGCGGGGTAGACTATTCATTTGAATGCATTGGTAACGTTGGAGTCATGGTGAGTGTTTGCATAGCTACCACTTAGAACTGGTTTAGCTAAATAGGCAAATGAGTTGCTTTCTTGTTACAGAAAACATGCCATGCTATTTTTTGTTTTTTGAAATAGTAATGATAACTGCTATGACTAAAAAATGCCAATTTACAGCCACTCCTAATTATATAATGAAAGTAAATGCCACTTAGATTGAAAATGGCTTTCTTATACTTCACAACCTTTTTTTTTCCTTAACGGGAGTTATTTAAAACCCTGAGTTCTCATATGACAGTGGAAACGTTTACAGAAATCACATATAAAATATACTGTACAATGAATAGTAAAATCTCAGCACCCAGCATCCCTTTCCTTCACAAAATAATGAATTTAACCTTTAAAAATACAGAGAAATAAAAGTATTGCTAAATGTAAAGTTAGGCTTTCAGGAAGGGAAACAGCATTCCTAAACCGTCAGTAACAAGGTCTACATTGCCTCTGATCTCTTTATTATGCTTTATCACAACTTCCAGTGCAAGTTCAGAGTGACTTCTCTGGCAGCCAGATGGGATATAAAAAGAGCAAAATGAATCTTTAACATATAAGGTGTCTGAAACAGTGGAAAACTTAATGTAGTTTTCAGCGTATTTATTGTTCCTTAAATGCTGATGTGGTGATTCATTAACTGGGGGGGGAGTATAACCTGTACCAGTGCATAACTCACAGTGCGTATATGCAGCATAAACCTTAGTGATAAATGCTCTGCTTTGTCCTACCCCCCTGTGAAGAGGGCTGCCTTGGAAGCCTGCCACAAAGGCTGGGGAGTCAGTGTGATAGTCGGAGTCGCCGCTTCCGGTCAGGAGATCTCTACCCGGCCATTCCAGCTAGTAACTGGGCGCACGTGGAAAGGGACCGCATTTGGAGGTAACTTACTTTTGGTATGATGGCACACATAACTTAGTGTGGCTTAAATGCAGGAAGAACATGCTGCCTTGCTTGTGCTTGTGGAAGAAACTTACTACTGGCAGATTATTAAGAATGCTGTGTTGGCTTTTAAAATCTTATATTCCTACAGACAGGCTACAGATAAACCTCTTGGTATCATATCTCACAAATTTCAAATGCAGAACATAGCCATACGCTATTCAGTTTTGAGTGGTATAGAGTAGTTGCTTTATTAGCAGCTGAAAACTTGGGATATGCACTAAAAGGACCTGATCTCTGGGGAGACTGGAACTTGCATAAACATGTTTTTGTTGTCACTAAGCAAATTGTGGGGCTCCATATGAGAAAGAAGCATCACTTAGTCACTAAAGTGGAAACTTGTTATAAAAGAAGCTTTAAAATAAGAAGCAATAAGTTCACAATCAGCCTTTTCTGCTGTCAGACCAAAGGCATGTGGAGACTCTGCAGCCAGCAGTAACTTGGGGAATTCAGTAACTGCTGAAGTCACATAGGTATCCAGACTTCACACCATTCTTACGCTGCTGTTTTTCCAAGTAATACAAAGATTACACACGGGGGCTGGTGGAGGTGCCTAGGGCAGGCTTTGAGGTGAGGGCTGTTGCGTGTTCAACGCTGAAATACTAACATGCCTAAATGTGCTCTCTTGCCAGATCTAGCCTGTCCTCCTACATTCCTTACTCACTGCCCTCCTAGAGCAGGAGGGACAAACGTTGCTGATTTCAGGCCTTCAGTTTCTCAGAATATCTATCATATAGGTACCCTTGCAAGGGTTGTACACTTTTCTTCGTCTCTGTTCTGAAGTGGGAGGACAGGGGAAAAACAAATCCACACTTACTGTCTTTCAGGCTGGAAGAGCGTAGACAGCGTACCGAAACTGGTGACTGACTACATGTCCAAAAAGATCAAAGTTGATGAATTTGTGACTCACAATCTGCCTTTTGACAAAGTTAATGAAGCTTTTGAGCTGATGCATTCAGGAAAGAGGTAACGTTCATAATACTAAAGGGTGTAGGAAAGGCTTCCTGATGGGACAGTGTCTAAGTATGTGTTCTGTGGCCAGTGCCATGTTTTAAACAGGGAGGATGAGGGCTGACGTACGGCATGTACGTTTATACTGAGATGAAACAAATGCTTTCTCAGGACGTCTAGGCGTGTGCTGAAATCAGTCTATATAGTGGGTATGAGAAAGGCAGACAGTTAAAAGCGAGCAACAGTGTGCAAGGGAAAGATGACATTCTGTAAAACTGAAAAAGGAAAGAGGGGAAGAAGTTAGTTTTAGCCTTCAACTTCTGAAACTGATTGCTAGAACGTTCTTCCTCGGAAAATAAATGTAGCGAGATTAAAGGAGAGTTCCCATGAATTAAATCTAACATTTTTACAAAAGTTATTAAGCTGTTAGTCTATTTGAACCAAATAGTAGATTTTCAAACAACAATTATTGTCTTAGGACTAGGGTAGATCCAGTATAAACCATCATTTGGAATGATCTTTTAATGTGCTATATTTTAAAATACCAGATTTTTTTTTCTTTAGTATGATGGGTTTAGAACATTAACATGACAGGTTTGTGCTACTTAGCATATTCAGCTAGCTATACAGAAATTTTTGCCAGGCAGTTTTGACTATTCATACTGCAGACTTGTATCATAGCTGTGATCTGTATTAAACATTGCTAGTGAGGCTCTGACTCCACTGCAGAATGAAGCAACTCTATTTGCTAGTGAAAAATCTGCTGAATGCATGAGCCTTGCTGCCCCCGAAAAGTGGTGAGCAGCAACTGGTGTACCTTGCAAATAGTGACCAACCTGCAACAGCAGCACAAAGCTCAGGGTAGGGTGTGTTCTTATTAGAGGATATATTAGGCAGTCCTTTTGAAGCCCCCTGCAAATGTGGGCATGGGTGCACTTGAGGGAAAATGGGGATCAGCATGGGGATACAGTGGCAAAACTTGAATCTACAGGTTAAAAAAACATAAGGCACTGAAGAGAAGGGAGAAAGGAACAGTCAGTTTTAGCCTCAGCTATGTTAAACCTTGTCCTGCAATGTATTTTCATATGTGGGCTTGTGATAGAGGCCAGCTCACTTAGTGCACACCTCTTAAATGACAGTTTTAATGAGATGCTCTTTAATTTGCTGAAAATTCAGAGACTCTTAATGAAATAGCTACCAGTGCCTCTTAGAGCAGCACCCAGCTTAATGGTAGTGTAGGTCACATACTACTTAACAACATGTATTGAATGAAGGGAAGAATCAGCTGATAGACAAGAAAAAGTAGAGAGCAAACATTTAATTAGAAGAGAATCTCTTCCTGCATATTTGCACTAATGCAGGCAACTGTTTATTCATATTTAGGTTTATCTACATACAGATAAACAGAGTTGCCTGTATTATCCTAAGAACTCATCTTCCTCTTTGTATTTGACCTCAGTCCATACTGATTTTGATTTAGTGCATGTCCCTTTCTCAGAAATAGTTGACGCTCTCTGCTTTATCTGATTATTTCAGATTTACTTCATATGTAGTCTTATTTTGGATAATTCAGGTGACAGTAATTACATTTGTACTTCTTACAACTGGAAACACTGCAGCAACTATTCAAATGTCATCCAGCAGTTGATCTCTTTTCCCAGTTATGAATTTGTGCATCACTTCAGTGCTTTATTTCTAAGCATGTCCTATGAAACTAATAATGAATGTTAAAATTCTCCAGGCAGCAGAAAGAGGAGGGAATGCCTATAATTTTAGTCTTTCTCATCAAGCTTCTTGGCTAGCTACTGAAAACTGACACTGAAACCGCTACTGAAACTTCATTTTTGAGTAATAGATAGTAACAGGCATTACAGCCTATTTTTAGGCAGGATTTTTAATGAATATTTACTATAGGCGTAAGCAGGAACTCATTCTTACAGGAGATGAAAGTTAAGCGAAAGTATGCCTTGGCCATAAATGGGAAGGGGAGCAGACTAAGGTGGAGAAAATGAACTTATTGATAACTGTTTTTTCCTCTCTCCTTTCATTTTAAGCATTCGAAGTGTCCTAAAGCTTTAGAGCCAAATGTGGACCTTCCAGTTGGTCAGCAACATGGTCACTGCCCTCTTATAATGGAATTTCTGACAGGACAAGATCAGGTAAATGAAGACTCCCTAGGACTAGGAAGACAAAGTATTTCAGGATGAGTATTCCAAATATTAAATAACATGCTCTTTGACAAAACAATCAAAAAGTAACCACTGAGTAACATTACATAATTAACGCTGATCTTGAAACTCCTGTTTCTGTACTTGTTCCTCAAATTCCATTATGTACTTGTTCCTTAAATTTAGTGCTTATCTCAACCTACTTAATAAAAGGTTATTTCTAAATGCAGTGTTGGAATTCTTTAGCATTAAGACACTGATTGCTGAGTACTACTGTTTTCCTCTAGTGCTTTTACAGTATGCACACATGTTATGGAGGAACAGCATTCTTCTGAGCCAATAGTGAACAATATTGTGTGATTTGTTATACGAGGTAGTTTAATAAGCATTGCTTGGTTGGGAAGCAGTGTTGATGCACTGTAACTGCAGTGAGAGAATGGCAAGCAAACAACTGTCACACATATCAGGCTATTCCAAGAATGAAAAAGGATATCCAGCTCTACCTTGAAGCCAAGCTGTGGTTGGATGTATGACCTAAATGTCCAGATGTACTTTGATGGTAGTTTGGGAGGTCTGTATTCTGCTTAGTTTCCCATTTAGTTCATTACAGTAGCTGTAGATAGGCTCGTTGTTTAAAAAAAAAAAAAAAAAAAAAAAAAAAAAAAAAAAAAGTAAGCGTTAAGAAAATTGACCAAGATTCAATAACACGGAGAAAGTTTTGCCACTTCCTTAAACTTACTGGCAACTGAAGAAGCCTTGGCAGCCACTGCAAGATTTATCTCTATTTAGTAAGAACTAGGATCATGCCATTGAAACAGAAAATTATGTTACTAATAGAGCAATAGTCTCCTTTTGAGGTGCACAGAGGAAGAACAATAAAAGGCATGGTGTGACAAAAGCTTCACTATTTACGTGTTTTAATTTGAGATTGCAGTGTTTTGGGTTTTTTTTTCCCCCTAAGCCCCTGAGTTTTGTCACTACTTCCTTACTGTAGTTGAAGTGACCTAACTAGGTAAGATTTCTTAGAACTGAAACATGGAAGCAGTGCAGCATGTCCAAAAAAAGAAGGGAAGGACAGAAAACAGATGGTGAAACAGAGGCAGAAAGGCTCCTGAGTTAAGAGCAGTAAGAAATATATGCAAGTCAGTGGTTTTTGGTGCACCAAGGACACTGATCAAGCAAACATGATCATGCAGAAGCAACCCTTACAGTGAGCTCTCTGAATCCAAACACTAAATCTTGTTATAATTTCTTCCAATAGTCATCTTACCCCATGATGCTGCTATACAACTGGGACAGCTTAACCTCTTTCATCTATCATTAGAAATATATCCTTAGAGCATTCTGAAGATAGATGAGATTTTGTCTGGCATGAAGTTAGAAATACAGAGTAAACAACAAAATTCAAATCATGTGAATGTCATAAGATGACAATTTTAAGCATCCAAAAGAAATACGAAGTGAACTTGTACCTGGAAAGTTAGCCATCTGAAACAGCAGTGAGCCATCTGAAACAGCAGTGAAGTGTTTCTCAGTACCCTGTAGCTCTAGAAACTCTGATTGAACATTAGAACTCAGTGAAAACCGCTCAATAACCAGTTCCAGCTATAGCACCCTGTAACTATAGGATGGCATCAATAATACATTAGTAGCTTTTAGATCACCATCTCAGCAAAAATATGCCCCAACTGAATTTAATAGAATTAAAGTATTTTACACTGCAACAATTGGTTCTCTAGGTTGCACGCACTAAATCAAGATTGTACAACTACAACCCCACTGTCTGCTTTATATTACTGCGTTAGCGGATCTACAACTTTGTGTTGGTGGAAAGCTAGTCATGTAATCCCAGGATAAATCAACAACAATGAAAGAGAGGCATTTAATGATATTGAAGAACTCCCATGAAAGACTTGCAGCTTCTTCCCAGCCTAAAGAATTGATGTCCTAGCCATTGTGCAGCTGAGTTTTCAATCCACTCTGTCCTGTAAGCAGCTGATTAAATGCAGCATCTTTGAAGTATCCTCTTCGAAGTTGTCCAGCTAACAGAGGGATACATTAACACAAAGGTTCTTCCTCACACCCTCTTCTTATTGTGAGGATATTGTATTAAACCACCATCTTGCCCATTCTAAGAATGTCAAGGAACAAAATGTTTCCACCAAATGACAGTACATGAAATCACCCTGCATCTTTTACATGACAGCCAGCAACAGCAGCACAGAAATTTCACTTTGCCCCTCCTCAGTACAGCCTTTTGGTTGTCTCATCTTCATGCTGTTATTTTTATTCAGCGTCAGCTATCAAATCTCTTGAAATATTCAGATCAATTTGCAGAAACAGCATGAAACATTTCCACACTCTTAGCTCCTACGTGATTTTAGAACTGGAGCTGGTGGTAAAGGGAAAACGTTTCAGGAGATTGCTTCAGAACAAATTGCATGGTTGTGTTTTTGGTAGGAGTGCATATAGTTTTTAAAAAGCATTATTAGAAAGTTGAGGCACACTCTTTTTTAAAAAAAAGATAGCAACTTCTGGAAGAATCAAAAATATATCACTTTTCAAACCCAGCCAGCACAAGTCCAATATGTAATGGTCAAGCAAACCTATACCTGGATAGTTGGGGGGGGGGGGGAGGGGGAGAAGGGGGGAAACTGATAAAATATTGGAGAACAAAAAAAAGTTCTGTTCTTCAGACTGATGTGTTATCTCATGTTCAACAGGTATAGATGATGTCTGAACTTTGCACTTGTTTAAGTGTACAGTAATAGTATTAACTCAGTAAACAGTTTTGTTACTGTGATTTCAATTTATAAGCAGAAATGCACAGTATCAGAGCTTAGCACTTGCAGTGCTAAATATGTTTGTATTTGTGCAAAGACAAATATTCAGATGATGCATGCACAGGTTTAAGCATGATTTTTAACTGGTTGCATGCATCTACCAGTAGGGTTTGCACTAGTGCAAGCAAACCTGGATGTGTCTGTTTTTGTATCACAAAAATGTAATTTCCATTAAAAGCAGCTGCAACTTTTATTTTATAGATGAAAAATGAAGCCCTCCCATCACACACACACACATACACACATAGAAAATGCAAGACAGTTGTAACCATTCAGGTGAGTGATATGGTGGGCAAACCTCCAGGATAGTCATCTCATTACATCTCATTCAATGCAAGTAATTCCACTCAAGTACCACCGTCTGTTTAGTTAAAATCTATACACACACACATGCACGCATACACACACACTCTATATGCACCATTTCAGGTCACTTTACTGCATAATTAAAAATAAAGGTAATGAAAATGTTACCGCACTGATACTCTTACAGCAACAGAGGTCTGAGGCACTCGGGGAAGAGAAGACATTTTCTGGCAAGTCTGGTATTTGGTAGTACATATAGTGCGTCCAGTTCTGTGAAGCACTACCCCTTTCCCCCCATTCAAATTCTGCAGTGCCAGGAGGAGCCAAGGGCATGCAGTACCTCATAAGGTTAGGTCTAATGTGGCAACAGATTCACCAGACACCTTGTAAAAGGTGTGTTTTATGCCCATGATTGCATGATTTAATGTCTGCATTGGTTCAACTATTTCTTGTGTTACAGTGGTGTAAGACCTGAAGTCTGCAATGGGGTCTGAAATAATTTTCATTACAGTTCAGAAAATAAAAAAAATAGACTCCCTCAGCAGACACACCAAAGATTTTTGGAAAGGAAGTGGTCAGGGGAGAAAGAAGGGTAGGGAGAAGACAGAGGCTTAATCAGTCCACAATCCTTAAGGTGACAGTTTCCAGCTTGGCATGACACATTAACAAAAGAAAGTGGTATATGTACTGTCGTTGCCCGCCCTATACCCAGTCTGAGGGAAATGATCAGTTTTCACAGCTGTCTCCCTAAGACTTTTCAAAAGCATAAAACTCACTCAACTGTTTGAGGAAAATACCTTAACTGTTTAAAAATTACTAAAAAAAAAAAATTGAAGATGCTTCCTTTTCTCACACTCAGACTTTTTCTGAGATATATACTTATCCCATTACGAGTCTTGCAAATCCGATCCCCCACAGCTACTGTGGATGTACCTTCAGAAAACGCCCCACAGTTAACTTACACAGGGATCTCATGACGCATGTTTTTTTTCTGGTTCTTGTTTCATTCCTTTCTCTAGTCAACTCAGATATAGCAGTTTCACTCAGCTTTCTGAGCAGGAGACTCCCAAACACCACCCAGCAGAGAAGTGGCTTGTTCCAGGGAGCTGCACTTAAGACAGAATTTAGTAATTTTCCCAGTAGGGAGTCAGTATTATCAATCCCCAGCAACAGAACTAAGTCCCGCCATTAACACAGTGTGTCACCAACAGCCACAATTATAACAGAGGCAATCAGCAGAGAAATGGGACAGAATTAAAGGTAAGAGTAGACTATTGGCAACATGCATGTCTTTTTCCTTCTCCCCAACAACTCTTCTCAACTGATAAACAAGGCCCAGCCCATTATAACAGTATCTGCAGGAGCAAGAGCAGGTCTTTGGAACTAGAAATGCTTAAAACTCAGGTGCCACTCACACCAAGAGAGACAGGGCACACTGAAGTAGTGAAAAAACCTGGATCCCAAAATATCAAGTCCCAGTGGGAAAGGTAACCCACACTTTTCTAGCTAGTATCATGGCAGCAACAGAAGCAACTGCAGATCTAATTGGAAGAAAGATGCTAAAGAAGTAACTGAAGAAAAAGAGAAAAATATAGTACGAGTGTTGTAGGTAGGAGGAAAGCAGAAAATACTTTAAATTCTCTGCTTTTCCAGACATTGGGTCAGGTTCTTCAAGATATTCCTCTCTTATCTACAGTCAGTGAGAACAAAATAAATGATGAAATCCCCCTCTATTCTGTACTCTTAATAAAATGCATAGTACAGAGACAAAAAAAATATATATATCTTTCAGATCCACCTACTCAGTCTAGACTATCACTGGGACATGAAATGCGGACGAATGCTATCCAGCCGTCGGGTTAAGATCTCACAGCCTGTGTCGGTGACCAGAAGAGTGTGTTCAAACTGGGCAGATCGCTTTCCGTCTCTTGTTACCGCAGTCCAACCATCAGGCCACGTTTCATCTTGCCAACCACCTAAAAATATAGAAATAGTCAAAAAGTCATCATTTAAGTACAAGATACCAGTTCTCCAAAGGGGAGGAGGGGGGAAATCAACCAACTATACTAAATAAGATCAGTATCATCTTTCCATCGCATCTTTATACTATAGTACCATCGCATCTTTATAGTATAGTAAAGAAGAGTAACTACTTTACTGTAATAACAAGCATTCCACAGAATGAGTTTAGTTTATCACTTTTTGGAATTTGCTTACCTTCACAGATCATTGGTTCAATTGTAAATACATGACCTGGCTTCATTACTCCAACTGCCTTGTTTTCTGCAATAAAAGTAACAAGTTAGAAAAAGCCATCTTATCTTAGAAAATGAATGAATTCTTCTCCTATGAGAATACAGCACAATTATGTAAAGTCAGAAAAACCTTTCAGAGAAGGCTCCGTCATACTTGTCCATTAGTCTGCTTTCCTCCACATTAAACTTTCTTTTACTTCTTTCCTCCTCCCCCTCCTCAATGCTGTAAAATGTACTCAAGGAGCTTAAAGTTAATTGTTCAGAGTTCAATTCCAGTTCTACAAAAACACTGAACAAGTGTAATACAAGAATTCCTGCAGACTTTTATGATGAAAAGCATCAGTAAAAATAAGAAGCATTTAAGATATTCAGAGAAGGCTTGCAAACTTAATTACTTCTTAATTTGGTTTCACTGAACCATTAACTCCAATAAATTGTCAAAATAGGCTAGTGGTCAGGTAATCCCATGTTTCGATATAGGAGAGATCTTCCCTTTTGTTACTCTGGAATACTAAAGATGTCGTATTGCTAATGAGGAGGAAAATGCTGTATTTCTTTAGTTAACATATAAAGGTGGAGAATTTCAAGGCATCTAGGACAATAATACTGAAACTTTTAGATGTTATATACCAAAAACATTTATGTGGAGGCATGTGAGCTGATATATAGCACATTTGACTAACAAAGGCTGTGACCCTCGAACAGCGCTGCAGCTTAGCCTGGCTTGCAAGAGCTGCAACAAAATTCAGTGTTGCATGGGGACCACTAGCTTCCAGCTACTTTGCCACTATGGACAGCTTGCATCAATTCGGACATACAGATTCACCACCCCTCAGTTTACTCTTATGGTGTAAATCTATTGTCTAAATCGCCTACATGCTTTAAAAATCTCGGACATCAAGCTGGCACAACAGCAGCCAGGACACTTTTCTTATATTTGAAGGAACTTGCTTCTATCCTCATCATCTGCTGGTATTTCATGTTCTCAGCACTTACATTTAAGTTTTCAATATCTGCACAAATTTCATCCTCTTTTCCTAAAATTTTCATACAGTTTTGTTAAATAGTTTAAAGGCTTATAAAATAAGCTTTTTCCCTTTTAAAATTCTTTCATAGTTAGCCAGAAAGAAGCAAGAAACTTTTGTATTTTTTCTCCAATAGGCTTTAAATCCCTTAGATCTTTCTACTTTGCTTTTGTTGCCAAGCTGCATTAAAATAAAACAGCATCTTCCTCCTTGGGAATAGCTGTCTTGGCTCAATCAAAAAAAGGGCTCAAAGTTCCCAACAGCCAGATAGAGAGAGAAAAATTCCCTTTTTCTCAGACTCCATTTTTATTGCTATAAAATGCCTCCATCTCCACAGAGTACAGATTCTCCTCATTTTACCCATCAAAAATAAATACTTGGAATCGATACCCTTCCACCCTGTAATAGATTTTTGTCCATTTGCTGAAAAAAATCATTTACAGAAACGACCAGATGAAAAGTCAGGGATTACTACATTACAATCTACAACTACAACCGGCGTTAAAACTTGTTAGGAGATGGAAGATGGAGGCATCCGTCAGCTCTGAGGAAAGAAGGGTCCTATCAGGGAAGCTTCACAGCTAGAGTGGGTTTGAATTGTTTATCACTGCTTTATGGGATTTATTCTGTCCTTAGTTATCTGATCATCTTTAAGCTTCTCTCCCTTCCTCCTAAGGATGCCTTCTTAGTCCAGCTACCAAAAAACATTGTGGGAAAACTGCCATTTCCCAAAGCTAAAGCTGAGAACCAGGGGTGCCCCTCATTTGCCACAAACTGCAAAGAAATTTCTAGGAATGCCAGATCACAACATTCAAATGGAGAAAAGTAAAACATAACAGGATCCAGATTCAGGCACAACATCTATCTATACTATTCAAAACAACATTTACATCTGGGAATGGCATTCGGGTTTTGCTTAGACCTTCTGTGAAAGAATAGAAATATGTTCCTATTCCAGACAAGAATGTCTAATGGGCTAGTTGGGAATTCATGCAAACAAGTCAAGCACCAACCCACTACAGGTGAGAGCTAACTCTTAGTGTGGGAACAGACTGTCTCAGCATACAACATATGCAGCTAATTTATGCTCATAAAGAACACTATGATCCAGAGTATTTTTTACATACATACATATATATATATATATGTATATATTCTACAAGTGCAAAAATGCCAACCTGATGGCTGTCAGGCAACATGTTACTTTTTTTAGAATATGAGCAAGTAGATTGGGTGTGTTTATTGCAAACCACATCCTGTCTACAAGACAACACAAAGCAAATACTCACTGGCATAATGTGGCACGTTGGGGGCTGTATGGAAAAGTTTATGGATTCCATGCCCGCAGTAGCTCCGAACCACTGAAAATCCATTTGCTTGAGCATGTTTCTGAATAATGTTTCCAAGTTCTCTATACCGAACACCAGGTTTTACTGCAAAATTAAAATAATGT
Source organism: Dromaius novaehollandiae (assembly GCF_036370855.1). Lineage (NCBI taxonomy): Eukaryota > Metazoa > Chordata > Aves > Casuariiformes > Dromaiidae > Dromaius > Dromaius novaehollandiae. The sequence goes on along the minus strand of NC_088101.1, from coordinate 18,128,455 downwards.
AGATGGATACAAATTTATACAGCTTTCTTTCAACATACCCAACCATTTCACACCACTCAGGCAAACACCATCTCTGTAACAACTCTGTAACACTGGTGGCTTGTACATCTATCTGTTCTTCCATGCAGCATCCTCCCTCCACCATGATCTCTTAATCCATCAAGTACATAAGTGAATCTGATGAAGAAGGAAGAAACAGTCTCATGGGGGGGGGGGGGAGGGAGAGAAAAAAAGAGAGAGAAAGAGGGAAACGCCTCCTTCACAAAAACATCTCTTTTTTCCTCTCATGGATACAAGTGCTCATATATTAAAAGGATGTTGAAGTTTGAAGTTAAAGACAACAAAGATGTTCAAAGCACTTGGCAGCCTCTCATAACTAGAGCACCAGTGCTGCTTTTGACAAATGCATAAACTAAATTTTAATATGCACTTCTCTCCCCACTACTACATGAAAAGCACACACAAATTAATAGGAAAAATGATTACACATGAAGGACACAAAAGGGAAAAAAAAAGACAAAATGGGCACCTCTAATCTTAGACAAGATTGTTGGGTGCAATGCTACTGCAAATAAGAATATTCATACTCAGGACTGACTTTTTTTTTTGACAGTCCTCTTAAGAAACCTGAAAAAGTTAAATGAGTTAGAAACAGATGAAAATCGTGAAAAATTCACTTAGACAAGGGGGTAATAAAACCATAAAAGCAACATTACCTCATACATCAAACAATGAAGCTGCGTAAAAAAAGTAATCTAGATCCACTAAAAAGAAAATCTAAATGCTATTTCGAAATCGTTTATTACTCCCTGAATATATGCTGTTCCTTCGGGAGCAAAATGTGTGGTTAAATGAAGCTACCTTAAGCAGGGTAAGTGAACAGTGAGGACAGCAAAAAGCTTTCATGAAACAAGCCATTTAGTTTAATTCTCTGCTAACGTAAACAACTATAACTTAACCCAGTAAGCTGAATCTACATAAAATAACAAGGACTTTAACCTATTTTTAAAATAGGCATGCTTTTCCCAAAATACAAGACAGACATAGTGGAGAAGAAAGGAAAATTAATCTGTTTTGTGCTAAGCTGTTGTGAGGTAATGTAGATCATCTTCAGGCTTCACGATACCAAGCAACTCATCTCAATGCACCAAGGAGACCCCTACTTCTGTTTCTCTCACCTTACTCTCACAGTAAGTGCTCTGCTGGTCAAAAGCCCAGAATTTAAGATGGTGTAAACAGGGAAGAGATGACACCCTGTAACAGCTGAGAAACTTGCAGCTGCAATTCCTATTATGAAGGAATGTCTAAAATCCATTAAAAACTCTTACAACATCCAAAAAGTTTCAAGAAAAGTTACATTGAGAATTTAAATCTCACTATAATGAACACAAAGATGAATTATTGTTATAGTTTACATATCTAAAGCAGCATATTAAAGATAAGAGGCAATACATCTATAGCAAATCTGCTATAAAAATAAAGCACAGGAACAAAGATAAACATTACTTTGATTTAGCTCTGAAAGACAAAGTGCTCATTTCAGAATAGTAAGCCTGTGTAAACAGGTAATCTATATTCTTCACAGCTTGGTCCTACAGTATGTTCCTGATCACACAAAAGGTACGCAATATATCATTTACATGGATTTTTGTCTCAATGAAGCTATCCTGAGTTATCCCTAAGCAATAGAATTCAAGTCTTGCAGGTGCTGAAGGAGATGGGTCTGTCTTCCCTGGCACATTCACACAGTTTAAAATCAAGAGCTCCTCATTAACTTTATGAAATAACCGTCAAGTTGGGGGGGGGGGGGGCGAGGGGGAGAAGTGTGTTTTCACGTCCTCAGACAGTGTTTTACATTACTGCTTCATTTAACAATATCATTCAAATTAAAAAAGTAGCAAGCCCTTCTTTTGTTTCCAATATGCACTTTGTTCTTTCACATTCTATAAACAATTCAGATCCAGGATTGTCTTATTTATCTTACTAATTGTCCAAACAGCTGTTTCCATTTAAATATCATACGCGGATCACCTCAGCATCAATTACATTTTCCTTGTGAACATCTGTTTAAAATAAGAGTTGCAACCACCACCCACAAAAGAAGTTTGAAGAATCACTGTATTAAACAATATACATCATCTACTAATGACATACAATAAGAACTGCTCTACAACGGAAGTAATTTCCAGGTAACAGCAAATATAAGCAATCGTGTTTGTAATATCAATATGTTTGAGAACAAAAACGTTAACGCTTTAAGCCTCAGTAAAAGGTTTTACCTGCATCGATGGCTTGCATTAGGCACTCATAAGTTGTTTGGACAAGCCTCCTTGCACCCTCATCAACGTCGCCAACATAAAATGTCTCGTTCAGATCTCCATGGTAACCATTACGATAGACAGTAATATCCACTGCAAAGAATACCAGACATACTATAATGCTACCACTGTTTCTCACTTTTTGTCTCTTGATTTGCATAAAGGACAACAAAAACATGTAAAAATGTAGTATTATAATTCTGAAGTTATGAAACGACTTTGGAAGAATTCCAGATGTGAAAGCTCTTCCAGCAGTATCATTTCTCTAATACTTACCCTGTAGATTTTATGGAATTAGTAAATAAGACAGTGCTTTACTCTTCAATGGCTTGATTAAAAAAAAATTTAAAAATGAACAAACCCCACCGATGTAACACAGCCATGGCAAGCTTATTGATTATGATTGGTTTTCTGGGTAAATATAAAACCAGGGAAGGGAAGTTATTTGCTCCATGGTGATTTACCTGGTTAAAGTATGTCCTTAGAATCAATCCCAGCACCAACAGAGGGAAATTAAATTTAAGTCACTAGGTAATGATGTTTTAACCCATCTTTTAACTGCAGCAATTTTGCTACGTTTAGAATAGTAAGCCATAGCTCCGCAAAAATCAGAATGCCAAACCCGCTGTTTACAGCCAAAAAACGCAGTGCTTCTTACTGAACATTAACCACATAGCACCTTTCCAACATTATTCCTGACTAACAAAAACATGCCAAATTCATTTGAAAGAAAAAAGTTTAAAAAAATTTAAAAAGTTCTGCATCAGGCAAACAGCAAGAGTGAAAGGGGCATGCTTAAAACAACCTAGATTTACGAGAGCATGTAATCAGAGTTTAGAATTATGTTGCAGCAGAACTCTTATTTGCTTTGTGTGTAAAGTTGGTTGTGAACTGAAAGTGAAATAACTTATTGTTGAGAAATACAACCACATGCACTTTTATTGCAATTTTTTTTTGTTTAGTTTAACCCATTTTGAAAAAAGTAGGTTTTTGGATTAAGAATGTCCACACAAGATGTTCATTACAAATAGTCATTTTACAAAACATGGGAAACAAGCCTGCCAGTTTAGACATAATGGTCATCTATTCTAGTAGCCTGTCTCTGATGTGCCCAAGAGCAAAAAAAATTAAAATTCGCAATCATAGAGTAGTTATAGATAGTAAACACATTATGCAAAATACTGTAGATTCGCAGCTCAAGTTGATTTCCTGTGCTAGAATTGTTACTTTTGAGTTTAACAGACTTTAACAGAAGTCTCGTAGCTCTAATAGCTGCCAGAGGAGCTAAAATACTAGAATAGTTATTGAACTCCTGAACATGAAGAAAACCACATCTAGACAATCTCACAGGTAAATATCCATGAAGGAAACAGGATTGAGCTATAATAATTTAAGAATACAGTACACGAGCTGCCCAGCGAGCCCAGTACAACCTTAATAGGAAACACAGGAAAAAACACTGGTGCCAACAGTAAATCTGCACCAGTGGCAAACATGGAAGAAAGAAGTTAACACTGCACTAAAACAATCCTGCCTGTTACGGATGCAGGCATGTACAGGGTCACACTACATTCACTGCATGATTACATGGAGCTACTGGAACATTTAAACCAGCATACATATCCGGTAGCCTAACAAAAATAGCATTTAGAAGCCAACACCCAGGTAAACTTATTCAGGTTTCTCATGAATTACATGTCAGAGCTCAAAGGACAACGTCCAGACTACTTGCTGTGAAGAAGCTATTTCTACAGCCGCTTGATTACAAGACTGCTTCAGACACTGCCAGACTTTGCCAAAACATCTCACTTTGCACAGAGATCAGCCTTTGTCAAGAAACTGCTCACACGGAACAGTACAGTAACAAAACGTTACTTTGCCCTGCTTGGAGAGGAAGTTGGACCAGATGTCACTGGTGGTCCCTTCCAAAATAATTTTTTCCTATGTTTTCCTGTGATTCTGAAATCCTGCTTCAGGCTCTGAAATGGCATCGTTTTGCTCCCAGGCAGCAATATTTTAGGTAAAGAAAGAGATGGGTCTATCCCTTCATTATTTAAAGTACTTTTCCCATCCTCTCCCTTGTACACTGCTTTCTTCCTCCTTTTAAAGTAGCTTCTGGGACACTGCTTTCCCAAAGGTAAGCCCAGAAGACTTCGAAGCCTTTTGAGTCTGTGGGGAAAGTGCATTTGATCCACAAAACACAAGACCTACTACACTGCAGAAGAGTCAGCAAATGCTTCCTCATACAGACAAAGCAGGAGGCTCAAGGCTTGCAGAAGCGCACTCAGGGCAGGGATATGAACAGAGATATGACTAAATTCTCTTATAAATAGTGTTTTCTAGTGCTGAGGTACAGCCTTGGCATGCAAACAGTGGAGAGCTAATACACTCTGTAGATGAAGTCAACCTAGCAAGTTTAATTGGGCTCCTTAGTTTGGGTTCGAACAATGCCAGTGAAGATGGCAACAACAGAGAGGTATACAAAGGCACCACCATGACATTAAAAAAAAATAAAGTTACTTTGGCCAAATGGCTACACACACACTACAGCTCTGAGAGCTATCAGCCAGACCAAACCTGACATAGGAAGAGCTAGCAATCATGAGGCTCGCTCCAGAAAGGCTGGTACCCACAGCACTGAGCTGTAGACATTAGCTATTACTGCATGTTTATATATAGCAAATGCCTGACAATCTTAGAGGATCCCAACTTGCTTCTAAGGCTAGGCCACACTCTGGGAATTCTTGAGTATATTTTTAAGGATAAAAGAAAAGAAAGGCCATTTGATAAGTTAAGGTACCAATATTTATATAAAATAGGTGTTGCTAATTTCTACTGTGAAATCAAGAAAAAAGACAATGAGAAAACAAAAAACTGACAAATAATTTATACAGGTATCCTTTAATGCCCTAAAAGGATTAAGTACCTTAAGTACCAGAAGCAAAAAACAGCAGGCACCATCCGACTCTGAGAATCGCAAAAAAAGGATATGCTGCTTAATATGCCCCTATAAAATGCCTCACTATTAGGATTCTTTAAAGTCATCACAGCTGTAGTAGCAACTTAAGGATTTAAAGCGATCTTACTAAGAACTCACATAGAACTAACCGAGACGAGTAATTCTGGCAACATTAAAAACATTCAAAACACTGCCTTTTTTATTCCATATTTCTATAGAGTCTGGAATAACTGGAATATAGCCCACAACTGGAATACTCAGGCACTATGACAATACAGAGGCTAGGATAGGAGAATTATAAAGCTACTAAAACAGACCAAACTTTTGCAATTAACTACTCAAATTCATTAATTTAAATATATAAAAAGAAGAGGTTAACTAGTAAATGAGAACAAAAGGCTCTTTTAAGAAGCTACTCCAATCATGTTGCCTGCTACTGAAATTTAACCTTATTGAATGGTCTAACTGGACAGAAGGTAGAAATGTTGAAGGTTAATTTTCTTAACACTTACCGTTAACAATATCTCCTTCCTGCAATGGCCTCCTATCAGGAATTCCATGACAGATCACTTCATTCACTGATGTACAGCATGACTTAGGGAAATTATAATAATTCAGAGGGGAAGGATAGCAATTCCTTGCAATACAAGCCTAAATTGGATTTAAAGGAATACAATTTATATTAGCAAGTTTTGTACAAAGAAAAAGTGTAAGCACAACAGCTTTACAATAAGAATGATATTGTGAAAAAGTGACTCCTGAAAATAAGTTTCTTCAAGCACTCCTCCCTTTTTCGGCATTATGGTATTTTGTAATGCTTTGCATTTCATATCAGTGTTGCAAGAAGAAAATAAAGCTAGTTTAATACTTTTTCTTACTCATTTTTATGTTCAGCTACAGATGCTGAAGTATTCAGGTTCAAAATAATGCATGGAAATACATATTTGATTTAAAAACCAGCCATTTTCAATGAATGCCTTTAAGCAACTGTTCTGAGACTTTAAGTAACTGTTTTATAGGAGATCAGCTAGACAGAACTACATTTGGTACCACTCTTTTATCCCTGACTTTAAAAACATAAGCTGCTTCCTTTGCTTTCCTCTAATATTCTTTCTGGGATTTCTGCAAAACTGACACATACATTTTAGATACATACACACATCACAAGCACACTAAGTGGTATATTGAGTAATTCTGGAAAAATAATACTGTTGTAACATTTTTTTATATTTAAAAAATAATACTATTTTAAAACTGTTAAATACCAATTAGGGATATCAGTTGATATCAATTATCTTCTGTGCAAAAATTCTCAAAAGCTTTTTCTAGTGGGGGGCAGAGGGGACATATCACCATTTTAACTGCTAGCTGCTTATAATAGACATCATGCACATAAGCGCATAATTTAGTGCTTAGGTGTTTAATACAGTTTAGCATAAACCTCGGGTCTAATCAAACCAGAGTAAGCTCCTTACAACCTTGGCTTAATAGCTGCACACACATATAGGAGAACAGCAACCGGAAAGCTCTCCCAGCAAATTTATTTACACCAGTGGCCTAAAAGATCCTTGCATTCTCCACAGTGCACACAGGTATTCTGTCTCAAAACAAATGCACATATCTTACAGGTCCAAAAAAAAAAAAAAAATTACACAATTGAAGCACCTATGAACATATGAGCCAGCAAAATACTGCATACACATTTCAAATGCTTTGATTTGGACCAGAGTTTGCCTGACTGCATCAAAAACTTATCCCAACATGAAAGAAGTTGTCAGCTCCTTTTCACTGTATTTGTGGACTTCCCAAAAGAGACAATCCCCTCTCTACTCTCTCAGGCTCCTCAGTTCTGATTCCTGATCATAAAGAATTAAACTTTCTCCTCTGCCTTTCTCCTCCTCACCTTAACCAACAGGATGGAGCACGAAAAGTCTGTGGCCTACATATGACACTGTATACAGCAGCATCTATGGACCTAAGAAGGTCTAGAAGAAAAAAAATTATGTGATGCTATCAGAGAAAACAGATGAAGGAACTTGTAGAGAAAATCTGAAGCTGAAAATTATGGAAGGAGCTGACATGGAGGGAGGCCCAGGAGTTCCTAACTTGGGATTCGTTTTTGAATTTAACATTGTGCTATGATAGGTTTCTAACATCTGTGCTACCTAGTAGCTTCAAATTGGGAACCAGACAGTTTGGAATAAAGAAAAGGAATGCACACACAACCAAAAACATGTAACAACCATACCGAAACAAAAAGGGCACTTACTAGAACCAAAAGAACAATAAAATAACCTTACTAAGTGGACAGCATGATCAATTTCTTCAGTAGTTACACCTGCTTTCACCATCATGGCAGCAACATCCAATACTTCTCTAGCAAGCTGCAAACGAGGAAAAAGAAAAAAAAAACCCTTATTTAAAATTAGACCAGGTCTAATCCTTGGAAAGTCAGCAATGCACTTGCTGGAGCTATATTGAGAGTACTGGAAAAGCTGGGTAGACTGGGACTTTTAAAAGACTTTGAGATGTCTACAGTTTATGTTAGTAAGACACATCAGGGACACTTGAAAACATCCCCTTCTATTAAGATTTGGATCACAATCCCCTTGAATATTGCAAACATAAAACAGGCTATCTAAATACATTTCAAAAAATGACTTTATGCACAAGGAAATGATTGCAGCTGAATAGTTCTTATTCAGGAACCTGAAATAAGATTTTTCAAGAATAAAGCATTTTGTAATGAAAAACAAAACCCCCTTACCCTACACACTACTCGCATCCCTTCTATATCCTCAGATGAGAGGATTTTTATTTGAGAGGTTCCTTTTAAAGCCTGTTCAGATTCAGACATTCCTGAAAATTAAAAAAGAAGAAAAAAGTTATACAGAAGAGCGATTGCTACACAGTTCCAATTCAAGCAACATCCTTAGCTTCCCAATGGTAATAAAAGTATGCCTCTTTTCACCACAGACTATAATAATGAACCCACCAGCCATAGCATTACCATCATCATCTGGATTAATATGAATTCATAAGCCTTCCACCACATTTCGATGCCCAAAATTGTTCAGGAGCCCATCCACTTACTGAATACAACCATCACACCCAGTTAGTTATAAGCACTCTCAAAGCTCAGAAATGGTTTGACTGTATTCTCAAATGTGGTGTCACAAACTGGTAAAACCACTACAGATTTTCAGAGAATAAAAGCCATTCACATAGTTGAATGACTCCCTAAAAACCAGCATTGTGTTGTTTAAATATTTACATCCTGTAAACAATAATTAAAAATCTGCTGAAGTTCTAAGAATAATTTTAAGAGACTTCACAGCTTCTTTGGGAAATGCAAGGCACCAAGATCAATGTGAAATGGGGAAAACATCAAAATAAACCAGTAAGCAAGTAGTTTTGAAAGTATTTTCTCTGTGTCCAGAAATAGCTGGAACTCATTTATCCATTCACTTCTGGGGGTTGCTTACTGGATTTTCCTTCATTTGGAGGGTAGGGAGGTTATTCTATAAAACATTTCCAAAGACAGGGTGATGTCACTGAGAATGACTTTAAAGAATTCATATGTCACAGCTCACTTTTGTGATAGGTTTGTAGTTTGTTATCAAGTAAGCCATAGAGACAGGACTTGCTGCATGTTTTTTGTCCTGCAAAGGTGTATAGGGAAGAGAGGACAACTCATTACAAATTCTGGACTTCTATGAAATAACTGTAACCATATTTCTGAAAAATCAGTAAGTTAATGTAAGGAAAGAAGAGGCCCAAGTAAGAAGAACGGAAAGAAGAGATTCCCTTTTCCAACATCTCCTTGATGCTTTAAAGGCTTCTTCAATTGAAGGAACACACACGCACACAAAAGTAACACACTGTAATTGTGATTTGTTTCAAGTTACCTAGTGGGTGATCAGCATAATCCGGTCTCTGAATATAACTTGGCACAGGCCTTGTTGGCGTCTAAATAAATGATAGTTAAAGCTGGTTAGATTGCAAGAGTAGTTATTACAGTCACAAAAACAGAAACCCATGAAGCAAAATTAAATACTGCAAAACATGGCTAATTCCACTCAGAGAAAGTTGCAAAGTATGCAAACACCTCAAAACACCTCTGATCAGCATTTTCCAGCAAAGATTCTAACTCTTTATTGTTTTTATATTATACCACCTCTAACAGCCAACTTCACAGCTTTGTAAAACCAATTCTACTTGTCAAATAAACAAAATTGCTTTTGTAAGGTATTATTCCTGCTATCTTGTAGTGTTTATTCTGATTCTTTCCAGACTGCAAATGCTCTGGTTCCAGATGCACCCTCCCTTCTTTTGATTATTTGCATGCATTAGTGAGATTGTTATTTTTTAATGATCACTCTATTTCTTAGGACTTTTTCTTATAATTTCATATATACCAATGCTACAGCAGCTGGGGGACAAAAAAGCAAGTGTTCAGCAATAGCACTGTTAACTACATGGCCAGTAAAATATCCAGAACACCCTTTCTCCAGTGCTACCAATAAGCACACATGGTCTCAGGCTCTGTAAATCTACTCGCTCAACCTGTAACAGATGGAGAAGATTATGGAGAGTGTGCCACAGTGACTGCAGCTCTAGCACAGACCAATTAGAAAAAAAACACAGAAAAATGCCATTAATCCTGTTAAAACTTTGCCTTATTCCATGTACAAATTTGCATCACTTTAAAATACAGCTATAGTGAAAGGTGAATTTAGAAGAGGACCTTCCCAACTGAAGATCAGACTCATCACAATTATTATTCACCAATCCAGTGTTAGAGGTTGCTGTATTCACCGTTCTTTCAGCAGAGCTGTTCACCAGTTTATTCACTAGGTTATTTCAAACCACTAAGGCAAGGTTCTATCAAGCCATTTATTTAAATGCTAAATTAATCCATCTGAATTTTTCTGAAGCAGATGGCTCCATTATTGGTGGGAAAAGCAAAGAGCTAGAACATCATCTTAGCTAGCAGCAGGATTTTGCAGAATGAATGTCAAAAGCTACAACTAAAACATATGATCTTAAACCTATCAGTGATACATATTCCCTCATGGGCACTTCAGTTTAAGTATAACAAGGTAGATGAAATTAAACCAAAATGAGCCACAGTCAAGGCACAGTCACACATCTCCTTGCCATCAGGTTCAGACTATTTAAGCAGCTTTCATTCCTCAGCTGAAATGTGGGAGCTGACCAGGCCAGGACTTCTGGTCCATTAGCTGCTACAGAACGTAATGTGGAACCTTCTTCTCCACTGCTGAAACGGAGCGGCATTTGTTACTTACCAGTGGATAATGCGGCCTGAGTTTACCAGTATATCGATAACCAGACCAGGGATTTGTGTTAATGTCACCTTCCAGGGTCCAAGAGGAAACCTCACGTTTAGCTTTTTCATCTTCTGAAAAGAAAAAAAAAAATTGCAGCAACCTACCAAGAATAAGAAGTGTTGCATCCAGAGAGTGACCTAGAAGTACATAAATACAGATTTAACCCTATTTGGCTTTTTTTTTTTAATGTTACTGATAAATAAAAGTATAATTAGTAATTTTCATCTTATTTTGTCCTTATGTTTTTCACATTCAAAATTCACATTCTACCAACTGTATCTTTACCCAATGGCAAACTGAGCAATGTCAGGATAGCAGTACTGAAGGCCCAAAGGAAATGAAATAGTTATTGATGTCATTGTTCATATGTAGTTCTAAAACACGGTTCTGTGCTTGTTTCGATTCTTAGGGAAAAACTTATTTTTACTGAAAGACTCATCATCCCTTCAATTAACAGTCTTGTACTGTAGCTGAAGGTTCCTATTCAGTGTGATTTCTCTTAGTATTCAAAGACAGAAATGATCTGGGTGGGAAAGAGGGCATTTGACTATGATTTTCAATACACGGAGCCTACTACCACCCCCGTCCTGATGGGCAGAGTGAGGGTACAGCCTCTTCTGCATTTCAGAACAGGCAGTATGTGTACTTTACGAGATGGTTTTAATCTGCTGGAGGTTCCTGGCTCTCTTAACCTTGTAAAATTTATGCCTGATGTGCTCCACTGACGACTTCCTTCATAAATAACAAATCTAACAGAACAAATTGATGGCTGTTACATGGAGGATTGAAGCAAGTGTGTACTGAGCATTATCACAAGAAAAATGTACTTGGAAAGAGGGGGTAAAAGACAAGCGTGGTAGCATTAGTCTAACTCAAAACCCATAATTTAAATTTGTTTTCTCTTTTCAGATCTCACAAGAATGAAGAGATGCAAAAATTTGGCCATAGCAGCCCTCAACTTGAATTCCTCAGAATCTGCACAGCTGACATCTGGGCCTTCTGCTCACATGAGTTTAGATGAACCACGGAGAAATAATTAAAAAATCCAAAGTTTTAATAAGGTGATACTTTGGATTCTCTTGAGATGCTTCAGCACAGTTCGTGACTTTCAGGACCCGAGGGCTATCAGAACCAAACCCACTGAGACTGGGCTTAGCAATTATCCAAGAAGCCAGAAAGACTGTGGATTTAGTGGTATTGTCAAAAATTTTGCTGTCAGATAAACAGCAGCATTAGAGGACTGCACCAGAGGATTACCAGAAGTATATTAAAGGAAAGAGAATTTCACATCCACAAGCGTGCAAAGTAATAGGACGCAGACTGCAAGTGTAAACTATGAGAACTCTACACTGGGGAGGCAGAAAGAAGGAAAACACTTGTAATTGCCTATGCTACTCTCAGCTATAAACTGTGCAACATTTATCATGGAAAAGGGGGCTTTATTGGGTTTTAGGAAAGGTGGAGGTGAGTTGAGAATTTGGCTTTTTGCCATGCCACTTACTTTTTAATCCTAATTTTCTTTTCAGCAGAGCTTGATGGGATTGGCCTTTTCTTGGGGGGGAGGGGGGGAGGGAGGGAGGGTGGCTGAATTTAAACTCCTAGACTATATTTACTCTCCTGGTACCCCTTTTCTGTTGGAAGGGTTTTGACTGCTGAATCCAGTCAGAGCAGCAACATTCTAATAAAAGATTAGGACACAGGAAACAGCATACCGTTGTACCTATCAGACACTCATTAACAAAGTACAAGGAAATGCATTACTGGACAAGGAAGACCACAGAGAAAGGGGTAAAGGAGAATCTACCAATTTTTCTGTACCAGTGCTACCTACTGTAACTAAAGCATACAAATATATTACCTTCAGATAAACTCAGCAAAATCCTAGCTACGACATCCTCCGACCAATAGCAGCATCAGTTCATAAAAATATTTTCTTTTTTTTTTCCCCAAAGAGGTAAGCCTCAAGTATACAGAACAGCTGCATTCTCACTGCTTTGCATGTATTCAAGCAAGTGTCCAATCACATAAAGAGATTAAAAAAACCCTCTTCCACGTTACTGCCTTTTACTCTATCAGATATCAAAATACTATGATGGAGCAAGCCTGGCAGTGACTTACGGTCATGATTTATTCTCTTTGTCCTCTATTTCATCATCTCTCTTTCTCTGTTCATATACCTGGCAATTCAGCTCAAAGCAATACTTGAGACGAATAGAGACAGGAACAGAAATAGAGGTTTCTGTACCATTGTCTCTGAAATTTTACATAGATCTGTAGATTACCAGGAACTGAATGCAGTCTCAGATATGCAGCATCCAGTGCCAGGTATCTTGGAAAAATCCATACCATTCTTAGACATCCATGTGCGTAAAGATAAAAAGCAAAGCACACTACACTGTTCAACCCAAAATATTATCCCTGCTTATTTTTTTGAAAACTATATTAAACAAAAAGCAAGGATGCGGGATGATGAGAGAGAGGGGTGAATGCACAGAAGGGAACAGTTTTCAAAACGGAGTATTAGAACTGAATAAAGAATTTACTTACTTGCTTTCTTGTGTAATAACTTGTGAGTAGCCCAGCTTCCCTTAAAACATTCCTAGAATTGCAAGCATATATATATATTTAAGTATCTTCATCCTGGACAGACATGTCATCCCCACAAAATGAAAAACAATTGTTATTTTTTAAAAAACTAAGAATTTTATAAACCTTTGTAGCAACATGCAGTAAATGCTACTGTAACTGACAGTCTTAACACTAGAAAATACTACCTTCAAGAGTTTGAGACAGAACAGGCAAAAAGCATAGCCAAACAGATGCACCCATCAAAGTGAAATGCATCGATTTAATCTTCTCTACTAAATATTCTCTCTCTATCATTTTAAAGAGTAACCAGACACCATGGTTGCTCCAGGGTGGCTGCAATCCTGTGCTGTTCATTGGAACGTGAGGGTCAGAGTTCACCTGCTCCGTACCAAACCTCCTTGCACTGCAGTGGGCAGGGTGAGCCTCCCTTGGCTCCTACAAGAAGCCATCTCCTCCTGCTAGTTGCGTCCTTCCTGCCTCCTTCTCCAGCATAAGGATGCAACAGAGACCAATCAGCATCATCACAGGAGAACAAATGAAAGAGAACAAGGTGGGAAAAAGGGTGAGGGCTACTGACTAGAAATAGGAAATGGAAAAAGAAAGAAAGAAAGAAAATTGAAATGGAAAGCAGGGAAAGAGACTGTGAAGAGAAGGGGCTGATATTTTTTTTTCTCTTCTTCCTGAGAATAGAGAGACGTTCATGGGAGAAGGGGAAAAAAGCAATGAATCAGCAAAGGGGGAGATGGAAATGGTTGGCAGCTAAAGATAGATTAAGATGAAAGAAACACAGATGAGAAAAGGAGAGAACCAAGTAGAAAAGCTGCTGAAGAGGCATTAAAGATGATCCTTTAGGTACTAAGTAGGTAATTTCTTGGTTTTGTAGCTAAAAGTTTAATTCAATGGCTATGTGTACTCACAACAACTGTGTGGAAAGGGGTAATTCCAATCACTTACAGCAACAGCTGAATTTCTGAAGTAAAAGGCAGGAAGCAAACTTTTTTCCTTTATAAGGAAAGATAATACTAATGCTGAATCATCACCATAAAGCTGCTGACCAGAGCCAGCAACTGATTCAACATAATGTATACAACACTAAACTAATCTGAGACAACAGATTTGCAAACTAAGCTCGGTGTATAAGAGTCTGCTCCTGCTTCACAGGTTTTGTTGTGCAGTCTTAACTGCCTGCTCTTTTAGAGCCCTCTTCTCCCCATTTTCTATTTAGTCTGCAACCAGTGATTACCAGCTGTATCCACAAGACCACAGTACACTGGTACACAGATCAACCATGTTTACTGTTTTGGTATTTCACTCATTACCAAACCCAGTTGTTGCTGTAGTCTTCTCCTACAGCATATACCTGATTTTGCCATTTTGCTGAACTGGCACATGACAGGCCATGGAGCTACATAAGGGTTCAGGCAACAAGAGGAGAACATAATTTTGAACAACCAGTGGAAGGTTTCACTATCACACTTATATAACCCACTACATACAGAGACCTTTTTGCTGCACTGTTACCTTCTTTCTGCTGGAGAGCTGGGGGAAAAGGAACAGGTTTTAACTGAGGCCTATTTTAAGAAAAAATAAAAAAGCCAAAATCCCTATTTCCTGGACACTAGTATGTTTTTAATCCCCTTCTACTTCTGAATTGAGACCTGATGCATAAAAAAATAAGGATTACACAACTCGGGACTTACAGGGTCACAGAATACATCTACCATGAGGAAACTGAGTCTGCAAGTCTAGAATCCACTTCTTGGGAGATAAGGGAGCATTTGGGGAAAGAAGACATCAGTTGTGGTAAGTACTTGTTATAGTTGATTCTCTCTTTCCCTGTGCAATTTGGGGACATATTCTCCAAACCCATTGCTTTCTCTCTGAGGCCAGCAGTCTTTCCTCTTTGCTGGACCGTAACCAACCTGCACTAGGCAAACAACACTGCTAGCAATATGATAACCTGACAGCCTCCATTTTCACTTTTTATTTCCTGCAGCTGCAAGCAACATAAGAGGATCCTGCATAAGGCTGCCATATGTTTGAGTTTTCCCAAGCATGTTTCCCAGATTTTACTTGTCCTGTATTTCCAGAGAAACAGCAACTCAGAAAACTACTACAGCATAGCTTCAAACAAGCTGCCGTACACTCAGACATCCCAGGCGTGCACTGTATGTACATCAATCAACTGTAATTGAGTACACAGAGCAAGTCCGAAGCAACAATTACACATGCAGCATACAATCAATAAATACCTGAGTCTTGGTCAGACACTTCCGGAAAGCACTCAAAGGACGTGCTGCACATCCATTTAAAACCCATGTATTTTGTGCAGGATCATTCACATGCTTCTTGTGGGCACTGGACTTACCAGATACTCACAAACTCTTTTTACATTCAATGACTTACTGCACAAGCACTACATCACACATCTGCATAGCTCTGCCTGGGCAATTCCAGACAAAAATATGGCAGCTGTAATCTCACAGGCTGGAGAATCATAACTCTGGCTACAAAGCCCTACCAGCATACCGTTTCATATCTCAAACACCCTCACCTTCTCTACAGCAGACTTCCTGCCAAGGCATGGAAGAAAGCCACTCTTTCTCTCCATCCGGGCCACTTTCTGGAGAAAATTCTGCTTTCTGCTGAGCCTTCTCTGCTGAGCCTTCTTCTCTCAGCCTTCTGCTGAGACATTTACTTCAATCTTCCCATTACCATTCCTGCCTCTAATGATTCTTCCATGGTCCTATGCCATATACACATCAGGATAAAAACTTTCGATGAATAAACAAACAAAATCCAGGAAAAATATCCAGGGTGAATTTTAATATTAAAACAAAGAATCAAAAAAGTCCCATTTCTGCTAATAAAGGAACACATGGCCTTGTGTGGCTCTATTTGAAAACATTAGCTAGCCTGAATGAGAAAGTACACAGGCACATTGTGAATTTCTATTCAAGCTTTTTGGAAGACCTCCTGGACTTCATTTCAAACATTATATTATCTATTACTATGCTTGATATTAATATCCCCACCTTTCTCACCTAAAGCATTTTTCTTTCTATCATGTGTGTTTTTTCAACAGCAATCAAGGAAGACTTGGTAATGCTGAAGAGGACTGTACAAGAAGAGAAGTCAAAGACACAAGACAAAGAAAAGAGAGGAACATAATCCTTAATTTTTGTTTAGAGCAATTTTGGGTACAACTGCTCTATCAGGAAGTGAAATGTAATTGCCATTTTTGGATAGAAGCCATCAACGTAAAGCTTTGACTACAATTTTGGTTTCAAAGCTTTCCAAAACCAATCAGTGATTCTGTGTTTAAAGGCAAGCTCAACCCAATGTTCATCAGAGCCTGTGCATTTAGCAAAAGGTGACCAAAGACACAATCATCCTTAAGATCTGCAATAATTCCTACTGGATCGATTCCTAGAAATCAAATATTTCTCTCACTGATTTCCATCTTAGGAAACAGCCCAACATCTACCGGTTGAAATACAAAAAGAAGCATGCAACAAAGCAGAATTAGTTTTACAGTAGAGTGCATTTTTGCTATAACCACAATGATCAGTACCAAATAGTGACCAACCTGACTGGGAGGTTGAAAAGCACAACCAGCTCCAAATCTCAGATGAGAAAGTGGGCTAAATCAACAGTTTTATGCGCTTACTTCCAGGATTCATGGAACAAAGAAAATTGCAAAGACCCCAGTCACTTCTCAGCTAACTTCAAGGGCACCTAAAGTCTCCCAAGAGTAAGATATAACTACACTGCAAACTTCTGTATAGCACGGACATATGCAAAGCAGCTTTAAAAAAGCTACTCAAGTACAGGAAGCCATGCAAGCCCCGCAACACAGAATTCAAGACATGCTCATTCATCCTGTTTCTGAACTGCTTTTGCAAGGTGGCAGCTCATTCGAAGTTAGCTATGCCAACTTTCCCTTAACGATTTTCAGCCTCCGGGCTATCCCTCTCTTCCTCAGGCTCCCCTTCACCCTTGGGTACCGCTGTTTTATACAACCTGGCATTTGGCACTCTAAGTTTAACTGTTGGCAGGTATGCAAATACTGCCCAAATCCTGGAACTGGACAGCTACTGAAAACAAGTCCGAACTCATCTCTAACCTCTGCAGAATTCCCCCTCTCCATCCACTGTGCTCACTGTTTTGAACCACTGAGTTGAGTTTCCAAAAATACCTATTCTACTGCAAAAAAGACAGCTGGAATTGAGACTGTGCGGACAGACTGGCTGGCTCTCTGCATGTCATTATACCGCAAATTGTCATAGTGAGGCAAACATCTGGGAAACTAACAGGGTGAAGCAGTACACTCCATTAAAAAAAAATCTATTTTAAAAATTGCTCCAAACATGTTTCAATGTCCTTTGAAATGTAAAATTGTCTTGAGCTCAATCCAAGATCGTGTGATTTTGCTTAATGAGAACTAGTTTTTACCTAACCACTGCTAGGGTATGGAAACAGAAAAGAAAAAAAGCTTAAGTATGGCAACAGCTTAAGAAAAATATCAGTGTTATCAGTGACATATGTTGAATACAATACAGCTTAACCTTACATTTTACTCCTAAATACAAGTGTCTTGAGGAATGCAATTGTTAATACATTTGATGTTAAAATAAAATAGTTGCCTTTCTTAGCATACTGAACCCTATCCTTCTAGATGCTGTACGAGGCAATAGAGACAGCCTCTGAACTGAAAAACTCAGGACTAAATTCACAAACTGGCCTAAGTGGTATATTTGACTAGTTAGTTTTTTCAGATGAGGGGAAATACAGGTTTGCAGATTCAAATTCAAGGGAAGCACCTACATGCAACATCTTGCTATCAGCAACTTTTGCTTTCTCATTCATCTAAAGCCTGATCTCACCCAGAGACTCCTGGATCCCACATGACAGAGTATTTCAGCTCTTTCTTTAAGAAAGAGGTATATTTTGCAACCCTCCAGTCAGACTTACAGAGCTATACAAGTAACCTGTGATGCATCAGTGAAGATGTGCCTCTCAGAAAGAAGTAAATCAGCATAGAAAGCCACTTGGAAAATCAAAACAGCATTTCTTTCCCATCATTGGGATTTAGAAAGTCATATCTCAAAGGTAAAGAGCGCAGTTGGTGGGTATCCACCATTGCCAGAGATAAGCTGCACAGTAGCATACAGTTTAGAGTTACCGTTTCCCTTCAAACACCTAAAACGCATCTCATCCCACTGCTCACATTCAGCAGCTTCACTGTGTCACAGTCTTCACTCTTGACTCTAAATAGACCACTTGATATACCTGGGCCTCTTTGGGACTGACAACGCAAGGGCATACAAAGCAGGAAAGGCTGGTATTTGCCTTGAATAAGTTAGGGCTACTACTCTGCTAGCAGTCTGTGGCCTCCAAATGTCAGAGAAAAAAAAATGCAGCACAGGCCACTGTGCTTTCCGTTTTGTGGCTAGAAATACACCTGAATTTGGCCAAGGTAATGCCCCAAAACCAGGATCCAGTCAGCACCAAAGAAAATCTCAGACTACCTTGTTCAGGCTGAGACACTTGCGCAGGTATTATATGAATAACGTGAGAGAGGACTTTCTCATTTAACCAATACAAAATTACTAATAAAGGACCATGAGACAGGCCTCTGTTAAAGATTTATAATTAAAAGGCTTATATGAAGGTGGTATCTGGAGTTCTCAAGAACAGTTACTACTTTTCCTGTGCTTATCACTCAGCAAATTGTAAAAGGCACATAGCAAATGCAAATCGTTTGTGTATGTAAACACATACCGTTTATGCATACTACATATAATTTACACAAAAGTGGCATGTGCATCTCTAAAGAGATACTGCAATATCAAATTCATCTTAGTAACAGGAACAATACATCAGAAGATGCAGCAAGAGGTAGTAATTCGGTCTAAGCTGACACACATGTAACACTATGATAAGTATCTACAGAAGGTGCATGCTTATAAAAGTAAGACAGTGAAAGAAGGTAGCTGGCAGTGACATCACCTGATTTATTAGGCTAAATGAAGATGATATTGAAGGTTAACAGCTGACAGAATCACTCTGTAGAGTACTACCTCTCACTAAACCTTTGGCTGAAGGAAAAAAAAAATAGTGCTGAGGTTCAGCACACCACCTCAACACACCCCCAGAGCTCCTCCACCACTAAAAACCATCTTTGCCCTGCTCCCACTACCATTTCCAAATATCAAGGCTAAGCCAGAACTCAGCTCTCTTGGCCCCCTTTCTACCCACAACCCACAAGCACAACTGTAGTTCAACTGTACCCAGTTTACAAAGTGCGCATCACCCAGAAATAAAACTGTGTTGGCTTTATGGCTCAAAGGAATTTCAGAGGATGTCAAACTACTTCAGAGTAAGCATTTTCAGGACACACAGTCACGATGTCCTCTTTTTGAGGCAGGGGGAATAAATGACTCGGTTAATGCCCTTTACCAAGGAAAGGAGAAACACAAATGACAAAATCCTAAGGTTATCTCCTTACTACACTGGAATTCTCAATCCTATACTACCTGTGTTAATTTTTCTTACCAAATTATATATTACTACTTATAATCCAAACACACTTCTCCATATTGGGTGCCCTTCTAGAGTACTTTATTTTTCTATTCTCTCCAGTGCTAAGAATAAACAAACCGATATAAGTTTGTGCTGGGCTCTTCCTGGAGTTCTGGCTGTATGAACAAGTTATCATAGGCTTCGAGCAGATTAGTTAACCTGGCAAGCATGCCTGTACAGATGCTTTTACCCCTCAAAGAAACACTTGGTAACTTGCCACTCCATGAGCAATCCTGTAGCCATCCCAAGGTGAAAACCTACAAACAGGTAGTTAACACCACTGCATTCAATAAGGATGGTTTGATTTTACAGCTACACCACACCACAACACAATGGAAAAGCCTCCTCATCGGCTGTGTGCTCCTAAAGCATGGGTGTTTTCTGACTCTGCAGCGCACAGCTTCAGGGAGCAAAACTACCAGAAAATTTAATGCAACTGCTTTTCCTCCATTGAAAGAGCCCCCTAAAAATCCCAGAAATGCTTCATTAAAGAATCAAGACCTGCTTAACAGAAGGTGTGGAAACATGCATCCTTGGAGGCAGGGAACAGGACAAGACCATTCCTTTAGGTGATAGCCAGCTATAATGCAGGCTGTGCCGTGGAGTGGAATAACATCCCAGATCCACCCAGTAGTTTATCGCAGTTACTCATGCACTTAACCATGCCACAATGGAAAGGAAACCTTTTAAATTCAAGTCACTGCAGCTCTGCCTTTTGATGTCCATAGACATAATGAACCACAGTGTTACATTCTCTCCACTGAGGAGAGAAACTTTGGAGAAGTTTCGCAAATGCTAAGCATTCCAGTACTGCCAACTGAAACCTGCTGGAAGTTCAGACAAAGTTTCCTGGCTTTTAAGACTCCTCTGCTTGGTGACGATAAGGTTGTCGCGTGCTTGTGCTTGAACAAACAGACAGCCAGGTTGTCAGTGGCACCTCAGCCGCCCTCCTGACTGTACTTGGTGCTCACAGAGCCCAGTGGAGCACTGCAGTGAGTCTCCGGCTCCTCCATCGCACACGCCAGATGCAGAGGGCTGGTATCTAGGGGCAGCCCTGCCCTGCACCCTGGAGAAGGGCCCAAGGCAGGGAGCTGAAGCCCCTCACTGCAGGCTGAACACAGGACTATTCTCTCAGCGTGTGCCTTGACAGAAGATATTTTTTGTGCACATACTGAAAACAGGCTGCTCTTAATTTCCTTAGCTCTTCTGTAACACTCACCATCCAAAATCCTCAAAGCACCTTGCATATGGGGAATAACAATGCTTACCTACTTTACTGATCAGGACGATGAGGCACGGCAAGGAGAAACCACACA
Source organism: Dromaius novaehollandiae (assembly GCF_036370855.1). NCBI lineage: Eukaryota > Metazoa > Chordata > Aves > Casuariiformes > Dromaiidae > Dromaius > Dromaius novaehollandiae. The sequence continues at coordinate 18,107,337 of NC_088101.1, read as the reverse complement.
CTCAAGGTCACTCAGAACTGAGGAGACTCTGGGATTCCCAGTTCAGTGCTTTATTTTCTAGGCAGCACAGCTTTTGAAGCATGTAGTCAGCTACCCAGCAGCCTATTTTAACAAACCAATAACTACTTCCTGTAAATCCCCTTTCATCTTACAACAGTAGCTGATATTCCAAAAGAATTTAACCTAACACACAGTTAATAAAAATCGCTTCATCCTATATAAATTTAGCTGTGTTGGGAGGGGGAAGGTGAAGGCATTGCTAGAACTTCCCACACCGACCTCTCTGGTCCATCAACAAATGGTATTGTCATCTCCAGCTAGTATTTGTACACGCTGAAGAAGCATTTGTATTCAGTTTTACATCAGAGATGTCAAAATCCGTAGTAAATGCAGGGCAAATCCTGCAAATCGCTTAGGAACACCACACTGGAAGAAGGAACAATTTAGAGTTGCAGTCCATGTAATTTAGCATCAACTCTTAACATCCGGTATCAGAGGCTTCAGGGGAAAGTACCAGAAACTGTGCAGTGGGTGTGTTACATTCATGTGGGAAGTTTTTTCCCCTAGTCTTATGCAAGCACTAATGATCAGTCATATCCTGAAGCAGAAAAGATTAGTTTGCCCAATTAACAAATTTATCTAGCTGATGTGACCGAATGCTTCTGTTAAATTTATCTACAATACTTTAATGATTTTACCCTGAATTATAATTCTGACAGTGAAGTCCACCACTGATCTTGGAATTAAATGTATATTTCCTCAGCTAACAGAAGCGACACATACAAAAGGATCAAAGTACTAGGCTATGTGTTTTACTGTGCATTTTCAATTATTTACAGCAACAAAACCACTTGACAACCATCAAACAGTTCTTTCTATTTAAATTAAGGGCCAAAGTATATCAGCACTGCTGTAGTAAGTCAGGATAGTTGAGGCCTACAGAGTATGTTTAGCAGAAGTTGACAGTTACATGACAACTGGCTTTACCTGAATCTCCCTGTTTGAATCCAAAGAGATTTAAAGAAAAAAAGAAAGAAAAAGAGGGAAAAAAAGTAGAGTATCACCATCACTTCCCCAGGAGCTCTTATTTAGTTAAGGGAAAGAGAAAACCTGCTTTCAGAGCAACAAGTCCTCTACATTTATCAAAGCCATGCGACTCCAGAGCCAGAGCTGATCCAGACACAGAAACGCACGCGCTGGAATTTGATGAGCACGCCTCATTTTGCCCCATTAAGCTCGTACTAATAAATAAATAAATAAAGCCGCCGTCAGACAGAGGAAGAACGTGCTTCTCGTGAGCGATACTGCTACTCTGGAGCAGTAATACCCTGCACTACCTGTAAGCACTAGGAGCAGCGGCGTTACCCCCACCCAAAGGGCCGCCGGCGCGGCGCCCTCGCTCCCCTCTCCCCCCCTCCCCGGCCCACCGGCTCCAACTTCCCCCGGAGCGGGGTAACTTTCCGCGGGGACAACGGCGGATCCTCCCTCATGCCCCCGAAAGGCTCCCGGACCTCGCGGGCCAGGAGTCAAAGCCGGCCAGGGAGGGCCGGGGGCGGCGGGCCCGGGCCGCAGGAGGGCAGCTGCCGCCTCAGCCCCGCCACACGCCCCGCAGCGCGGCCCCAGCAGCCGCACACCAGCCTAATTTGCTGACTGGAAATCTAATTACGCTTGCCCCCCCCCCCTTTCCAGATTTCCTCTCTGCAAAAGGAAAGCGCTCTCCAGAGCGCCCCAGCGCTATAAAAAGCGCGCACGCACACCTATACAAAACGGGGCAAGAGGGGCGGCCAGGGAGGCTAGGGTCGCCCCCTCCCCGGCAGCGGGCCCGGCGAGAGGCCGGCCCGCCCGCCCCGGGCACACACCTGCCCCCCCCCCGCCGCCGGGGAGCGTCCCGCCGCCGCCCCCCAGCCCCTCCGCGGCCCGGGGCAGAAAGCCCGGCCCCGGGCGGGGGGCTGCCGAGGGGAGCCGCCGGGTAGGGGGGCGTGCGGCCAGGCAGCAGCGCGGCCAGATGCGGGGGGGGGGGGGGAAGGGACATGCTCACCTGAGAGCAGAAGTAGGAGCCCTGGATGCCCAGCTTGAGGCAGGTCGGGCACTGCAGCTTGGCCTCGCTGCTGCAGCCGGCCGTCTCGCAGACGCGGGTCTCCACGGCCGCCATGCTGCCGGGCTGCCACAGGCGCGGCGCGGCGAGCGCCGGGGGAGGAGCCGCCGCCCGGAGGTGCCGCCGGCTGGGGCGGGCGGAGCCGCCGCCGCGCCGCGCCGCCTCTCCCGGCCTCCCCCGGCGCAGACGCAGCGCGGCGCCGCCGCTGCCTCTTCTGGGGACGGGGAGGCGGCCGCCGGCGGCGGGGCCCTCATGGCGGCGCGCGGGGCCGCGGCCGCAACGGCCGTAACGGTCGACGGCGCCGCGCGCGCGGCGCAACGGCCGCAACAGCCGGCGGCGGTTTGGGGTGCGGTGCCGCGGAGGGCGGCCCCGGGTTCGCCTGCCCGAAATGGTTTGGTGGGGAGGGAGTCGGTGCCGTGGCGGTGCCTCGCAGGAGGGCGAGGAGCCGTGTCGCTTCTGGCGGCGGCGTTTGGCCCTCGGAAATGCGCTCCCCTTCCCCGAAACCTCCGTGGTGGCCCCGCCTCGCTGGCCGCGGTGCAAGGAATTTAAACGCGTGCCCCTATGGAAAAAAATAAAATGATATTTTGTATGCGGGGTCTCCAGGCCTGCCACGGTGCTTCACGTATGTTTTGCATAGGTGCCTCAGGACCCCCCCCCCCCCAACTCCCAGGAGCTCCACGGCGGGAGCAGAGCGGAAGGCAGGAGCGCCCCAGGGCCAAAGTAACCCAGGAAATGAATGGGTGGCCGAGGTAAGCGTACAAGCCATGTCCCTACCCTGCATGTCGTACTTTTAGCCGTTTGACGCATTATTCAATTATTTTGTGAAGAATGTTTAAGATAAAAGATATATTTATGTTGTCATTACTCGTCTCAGGAGCCTAATGTGCATGGCGCTTTGGATGGTTTCACTTTAAATGTGTGAGGGGACTGCATATGTTTCAGTCTACCAGAGAGAATGAAGTGTGTGGTCTTTCCCTTGTATCTCTGATCGGCGAGGCTGTATGTCGAATCTGAGCCTTAGATCGTCTCTTCTAAAACTTTTATGGAATGCTGTGTTGTGCTGTAGTTCATAATCGTTTTTTCACTGTATTTTAGCTCTGATTTGGAGAGGAAAAACTATCACTAATTTAATAAGGCAGTAACTAGAATTAGAAAAGCAAGCTGCAGGGTCACAGATTATGACGGGAGGTACACTAGTTTTTTTTCTGAGAAAAAAGATTAAACATAAAGGTTCTGTCTTCATCATATAAAAATAGGTATCTAATATTTTTTATTTGCTTCATTTATGTTAACTGATCTCATACTGTGCCTATGTTCTGTAAGTATTGATGGCAAAGGTGTTCTTAATATGTATTAAAACATCTCTAACTTAACATAAGTGTAAGACACCTTTTAGTGGTTCGGAAGTCAAGAGGAAGCTGCTTAAAAAAAGAAGAGAGAGAGATGCCCATTGATTAGGAGATCAGCTGCAGAAAACTTCAAAGCACATACTTGCTAGATCTAGCCATTAGAGCTGGCATCCCTCTCCTTGTTTAAATGCTCTGTTGTCTTCCCAACATCTGGCAGGAACAGCATATTCTTCCAAGAAAACTTTGCAGGCTCAGATATTCCCTTGGTGTAATGATGCTTGCTTCATTTTCATTGACTTTAATGAAACTACAGTGGTCTATATTCTGATATTAGTACACAAAATATTCTTCTTATTTGCTGACATCCAGATAATTCCCCAGAAAGTGTGACTCAAAATCCAAAATACAATCTCGGAATTTTCCACAATTATATTGTCTGTTATTCTCTGTGGTATTCTGGCCTCATCTTAAATTTAAAAAAAATGAATCTATATACTAGGCTTACAGGTTAAGTTAAATTTTTTGCCAAGGCCAGAACAAAAAGCATACATCAGAATAAGTGTATTCACGTAGATGTACTTGCTTAGTTATGCCAATATAGTTGGTAAAAATTGTCTATGTAGGCCAGCCGATTACAGGAACAAGGCAATAGGAAAACAAAGGATCTGATCCTGATTTGTTGTGTGATAAACACGTTTGCTAGCATTGTCAAACAACCCAGGGAATTTGATACCATGATGTTATTGATGTGTAATTACAGGTGGACACCTCTGCAAATTCCTCTGGAAATCCTAGCCTTCATTTGTCTAGGAGTGATAATAGTTGTATCCACCTATCTTGTTGGAGAAAAAGTGCAAGTGAATTAGCAAACATTTCAAGGTTATTTTTAAAATACAAAGACTATACCTTCTATTTTCTTCACTGAGTAAAACCAATTACGTATTGATTCATGTAGTTCATGTTGTGAGAGCATTTAGCTGTTAGCTAATGTTGTGACAGCATTTAGGTCAAAAAATTCTGAAGATAGCAAACAATTGCCAAGTGACATCACAAAATACCTTTAAAGGACACATTCACTGACTGATTTTTACATATTCCAAATACAGACCATTATTATAGTCATATATAGTCATTTAACCTTCTTAAAGTAAAATGTTATTGAATGGGCATAATCATTCTCAAATGATCCATGTTGCTAGCAGTTCTCATAATGTAGCGTGTACAGCGCAAGAAAAATCAGTGCTCCTTTCCATGTAGTCAGGAATTCAAACTATTAAGCAGCATAGGACAGATACCTCTGTATGCTTCAGTTGCTGCTTTGTACCACTTAAATAACCCTAAGGAGTTGCAAATATAATTTATCCAGCCATTTAAGTAGGGCTTATAGGTACTTTATATTACTGGCATGGTATAAAGAAGCTAAAGCATACTGGTTTATTTAGTCCAGTGTCCTCTGCTCAAATGTCACCTTCCGTTTCTTGAGATTTCAGTATAATAATCATTAATACTTTCTGATACTTTACTGCTCTTCTAAATTTTGAACTTGCGTTTAACTTCATGTCTAACTTCACAAATATGAATAAATCACATTTCAATATCTTTACAGGGCACAATGTAGCTATATGTCTGAGCTCATTTTATAGCAGCTGACAGTGATGCAGACTAGAAAAAAAGGAGGACTCGCATTCTAACGAATAGGGTTCCTTCTGTTACTCAATTTCATTTTCTGCATTTCTGAAGTATAAAATAAAACATGCTGTTTCACTGTCTTGGAGAAGCCAAGAATGCATATATTTATTAAAAGTAAAAATATGTAATTTAAACAACAGCGAGCCCCCTAAATAACAAATTTATTTATTTGTCCCTCTCACTGTTTGAGAAGAACATAGACAGCATCTGTGGATCAACCTAGAATAACAAATTCTGATTTGACAGTTTTTTTGTTGTTTCCTTTAAACAGTGCTGTCTTATTAGTAAAAAAAAAAATGGATTATGTGATATTTATATAGTTTCGTTTTCTCAATTTGGCCTTGATTTTCTGATTTGGTACGTGAATTGATTCACACCTCCTGGAAGTCTATCCACTGCCATTTCCCATTTTCTGGTGGCACGCTCATTCTCACCAGGGAATTGCACTGACCTTTGCTGTGACCTTCCCTGAGTGGAGCTCTTTTTTCTCTGTCAGGCTTTTCATGTCACTTTCCATCTGCCTGCCCCCCTCTCTCCTAGACAAACACACACAGAAGCACGTATGAATCAGAAACTTTATAGCCCGTTCATGGTCCTTGATTTATGTCAGTGCTGTATTCCTGCTCTCCTCGCAACTTCTCCAAAGGGATGCAGGGTTGGGAGTGAGTGAGGTTAGCAAACAAGGGCAGAAGGGGAGGTCAGCAGTGTCTCAGGGGTCAGATAGCTGCTGCAAAAAAAGCTAGTGCAGGTGGCAGCTAAGAGAGCTGCTGGTTAGGAAGAAAATGGCCACTGAATTTGATGTTACTTAATTAAGAGAGTGCCTGAGCCTGTGTTCCCCCTTTCCTTTTGCTTTTAGACACTGCACTAGTGGGGGTTGGGCAATCACACTTTCCCAGTGAAGCTCTTGGGTATAGTAGCTGTCTTTCTTTCAGGCTCATTGAAGGCCCAATTAAATGCCTCTTTGTTTAGTGATAACTGAAACAATGAAGAAATACCACCCAGGAGCTAGACCACATGCAAATGTGAACCACAGCTTGGCCAGATGGTATGGGCACTCTCTGGGATTTTGATACCAAATGCAGCAGTGATGTAGGTTGTGTGTGTGTGTGTGTGTGTGTGTGTATGTATGTGTAGGTAAGAAGGAGAAAGAGCAAAATCGTTACAGATGCACACAGAGAAAAATGTTTCAAAGACTGCCAGATAACCTGTAGCATGATCTTAAAGATTGAAAGAGAGCAGGAAACAGTACAGAGAGAAAAAGACAGACCTGTCGTCAAAGCAAAGTATTCCTGCTATGGCCAGAGAAACAAGACTTTATAAACATTCTTTGTAAATGAACCAAGTTGCATTAGAGAAATACTTGTCTGCAATTCTCCTCTTTAAAGAAAAATGATGTGGGATTTCAAAGTCTGTCTAATTCTGCAAGTCAAAAGAGGTTGCAATACATTGTAAACCGCTGAATCCCTTATTCCTTCCCTTGGTGGAGATATAAACTAAGCTATTGAAAGACCCACTACAGCCACAGCTGAGAATGGAGCAGACTTATTCCAAGCTAATCAGTCTGTCCAGAGAGTCTCAAGAGTGCCTTTTTTAGTTGTGGTGAAAAGGAAGATTCTGCAAATTCTTCAGTTTTGCTTTGCTTATTCAAGTCACGTTGCCTTTTGCAGCTTATGTCTTGATACAGTGGGTCAAATTTGTGCTGTAATCTTAAAAATGGTTCTTTCTGAATTGAAGAATGCTCTTCTAGTATACAAGGAATGTTAGTGTCTTTCAGTGTGTGCATACAAAACTGAATGCTTGTCATGGAACAAGAACAAAGAAAAGACAAGCTATATCTTTTTAAATTAAATGCTATTTTATAAAAAAAAATCCTATTTAACCAACAAGTTAACAGGCTTTAAAGAGAGAAACTCCACCATTTAGGATATTTGAAAAAAAAACATGGGTCTGTCTTGAGGTAATAAGGATTTTTATTCTTCAGTATGAAGACACAATAAAAGTCATAGAGTGAAGTTGTGGCCCAGTGAATTAAAGGAGAAAGTTAGTGCTATCAGCAGGGATTTCACCTAGTTTTTGTCATCAAAGTCAAGGCCACAACAAACAGACTTTATAGTGATACAGTACTAAAAATACTTTTTTCCACTCTAGATATCATGGACAAAACTATGAGACATCAGCAATTGTTTCTATTTTCAGATTTCAAAACTGAACTAAGATGGTCAGATGGTTTGCTGTACTTTGCAGAATGAAACATATGTTCCTGACAGCTACTTAATTTCAACTACTTAAATTGATGGAGCTCTAAACTGTGCAAGGATTGGTAAAGAAGAGGTATTTAACACTTTACTTCAGACCCTACTTTTTTTCTCCACCGTACCTTCAAAAAGGTGTGAATTTTGTAGATGTAACTGTGATGCTTCTTGGCCTTGTATCTTGATCTTTCTTTTAGCTAGTTTGAGGATAATGTCGCATCGCAAGGCAGCCACACCACTTCTGAGGATCTTAGCTATGTCAGTGATTCAAAGAAAAGATTACTGTAACTCATAATCCTCTCGTTGCTGTTAAAAGTTGCTGGATAACTTCTGATGTCATCTTTAGAGGATTTATGCCTCTTTAACTCAACAAATCAAAGAAAAGCATGTTCTATATTACAATGCATGTTTATTTCCTATTTGCTCAGTAAAAATGTAGATCGTGTTCTGAATTCAGGTGTGCTGTATTCTTACATATCTATCTTAAATATGCAGGAGAATCCAGCCAAACGCTATTCAGTGTTCAGTATCAGTTGATAGTGACCATGCGTTCACAATTTTTTTCAGTAAAATAGCATTTATAGCTCTAAAACATAACTCTGAACACTGGCTTCATTGGTGGGAATAAAAATACAAAGTTAAACACAAAAGCAGCTCAAGAGAAAATGATCGGAGGGGAAGAGGATTCTAGATGGATTATCTTTATTTATGTTAAGAGACTTAAAGGCAGGATTAAAACAAAGGCCATCAAAGCATGTGCACGGTTGTGAAACAAGTAAAATGCAGTATTAGATCCATCTGGCAACATATGAGGCAAATAAATAGGAAGGCCTATTAACTACTGTATTCACATTAAACAGTCTATAAGCAATTACAGAACTAAGAACCACATTTTATATAATAGGTAAATTAATGAAGAACAATCAGAGGACAAAAAAGAATGATTCTGAATGTATTGACATACTTTCTGAATGCGCAAATTTAATAGATTATATTCTTATTTTGTCAGCATAACATGATTTAACATTAGACAGCATACGGAGAAGGGAAGGAACAAATACTTAATTTCTCTGTTATCACTGGGAAAATGTGTTCTTTTATTGTGAAATTGTTTTCGGTATTTATTTCTTTAAAACAGTATTATAAAAGGTGAGGACCTTGATTATTTTTTTGTTGTGTTTTTCTTTAAACAGGTAGGGTAGCAGATAAAACATTACTTCATTGAACACTCTCCCTTTATTAAATATCAAACCATAACACTAAAATGAATTCCATAGCAAAAGGAATACTGCAGAAAATTTATTGTTCCAATACATTTTGATTATAAGCAATGGCCATTCAGCAATCTAGACACAAATATAGTGGAAAGCAGCCGCAGCTTTATTCCTGTACAAGCATTCTTCCAGTATCAGTCTCACAAGATCACTGCCCCTATGGGAGTTACTGCTCCAGGCATTTTTGTCTCTGTTGTCCGGATTTCAGAGTAACAGGAAGTCCCTCTTCCTTTAAAAGCAGTTTGTTTTTGGAAAAGCTGCTCTTTAGATCAAATCAAGTCCAATTAACAAACTGATTACTAGAAATCAAATAATATCTGCATAGGCTAACATAACAGGCCTAAATAGGGAGATTATAGAGGAGTATAGTCAATAAGTACTGACTCGTTCCATAATTAACTAACCAACCCAATATTCAGTCTATTTTACTAATAGTGAAATTCTAATGAAGATCAAGGAGATCAGCAAGGGCAGGAAAAACAATGGTAACAGGAGACTTCACTGCTTGTATGCAGATTGTACAAGTGTTACATCTAGATGTAACATAGAGCCTGACTTTTTAGACATTAACAGTGTGTCTTTCATGGATCAACTAGTTAGAAAGCCCATGAGGAGAGACAGCCTTTGACTTCATCCTGAGTAGCATTCAGGATCTGGTTTAAAAATTCCTGTTTGGAAAGCCATTCTGTGACAATGACTATAGCATACTTTGAAGCAGTGTCATTACAGGATCACCAACAGCCAAAAAATTCACTGAACCGACTCAATTTCAAAGAGTGGAACTGTGTAAAAATAAGACAGTTTGTTAAAAAGTGACTAAAAGATGCAGCTAAATAATTAAAATAGCTTCCATGCTGCCTGTAAGGATTTAAGTTGCGCATATCAGAAAGATAAGGCCTACGCACACACTTGGATTATGAAGGAGGGCTTGAGAAGGGTGAAGTAATATTCAAATGAAACAAAGTAGTAACATAAATTCCTGCAGATTGAATATAAGAAAACAATAAAATTAGTCTCCAAGAAAAGAATCGAAGCTAATAATAAATCTTTCTTTGATCCTCTCAGGAACAGGAAGCCTTCCAGAAGTCTGTTGGAACAATTGATAACCATGGTATTAACAGGAGTACTCAAAGAACACAAGGCCATTGCAGGGAAGAGAGAATGGAAGAAACTTGATAAAATGAACAGTAGAAATCACTAGGACCAGACAGTATTCACCACAGTATTCAAGGGGAAAACAGCAAAATTGCTAACAGTAAGTGTGATACTAACTTCTGGAAAGAGTCCCATGGAAGTTAGGGGGCCTGACAGGCTGGGAAACCTGCTCTCTCCTCTGCAGATCTGTAGAAACTATGGTAGGGAACAGAATCAGTGGACACCTGGATAAATATGATCTACTTGGAAGAGTCACTGTGATTCTGGTAGAGGGAAATTCTGCCTTACAAACTTACTAAACTCCCTGAAGAGTCAACATGCATGTGGAGAAGAGTGAGCTGGTTGATACAGTCTAGTTAGACTTCCAAGGGGTAATTCATGTTCTTGTAGCAGATAAGGGAATGCATACCTTTCCACTCCACCAGCCACAGAACCCTATATAAAGTGGTATATTTTTCCCCATATTTTGCTTCGCTAAACTGCTCTTTCTCTCACCTCTTCCAAACATCTTCCATAGACACCTGGTTTCCATTAAGACTTAGAGCCAAAAAAGTGCATCTCAACTCCCTCTCTCTCTTCCCTTAACATCCTCTGTTCTCAGGACTGTAATTTCTTATTTTCCTTCTGTTGTGAGATAAGCAATACCATCTTGGCTGGAAAAAGTGATTTCAAGGGAGAGAGCTCTTAAAGGTGGATTTCTAGGGTGAAGTAAAAGCACTTTAACCACTATGATTACTGTCTCTCTGTCCCTGTAGTCATACCTCCATTTCTGTATCACCCTGGGAAGAGGATGTTGCATGAATGCACAACTTGCTCTCAAAGCCTGAAACACTCTACCTACTCCCTAGCACCTTAGCAGGTGAAAAAGAATGGATACATGCAGATCCCACGCTAGACTTCCTGTGACAGGAATATTTCAGAAGGAAAATGAAGTTAAATGCCTTTCTCTGGACGCATTGCCTCCATGCTCAAAAGGAATTTTGCAGCCTTTTCCCATGGAATCTACTTAGACCTCAATCATATCACCATCCCTCTCATACTGCTGTATCTCTACTGTTCATCTGATCAGGTGTCATCTTAGCACATGAATCGCAATCTAAAATATGGGGTCTGCTGTACTGCCTGGGGATTTTCTTTCTTAAAATAGTTTCATTTAGTTTTTAGATCCTTCTTGTAAGGTAGGAACACTGTGGCAATTTAGGTATCTTTAAAAGCCTCCTGATTTCCTGCAGAACCATCAAAAATCTGAGCTGTGGTAGGTCTCATGTGGTGCTTGACTTCCTACACCCTGCTGTTTCCACAGAGCAAAGCAATAGTTTTCTTCTGCCATGGCTGGATTAAGTTTCTCAGAACTCCTAATTTATTGAATCAAGGGCCAAGGCATGGGGGAAATGGAGCTGCTGCAACCCTTCTAATTATGGTCAGAAAAATAATTCTAACTGGCAGTAGAATGGGACTGAGTCAGGTAAAACAGTGGGGGCAAAGTGCCAAGAGTTAAGACTTTGTGGTTTTAAAATGACAACCTTTCCACCTGTGTCCTTTTTCCTCTCTTTGGGAGGACCCCACCGCTCAAAATTCTGTGTGTAGAGATACTATCTTCTGAGCAAATAGGAACAAAATTAAGGAGAGAAGATAGCTAAAACTGCTTCTCTCAAAACATGCATTCATACGTGGCTGAACAAAACAAGCCATACATCCAGTGTTGATAAAAAGAATCTAAGGGTTATAAACCGGTCCGTAAGACTTCAGGTACAGTCTATATTCTTTATGATGTTTTCCATTGTCATCATATGCTTCCATTTTCCTTTACGGTCAATACTTCTTATCCCTTCTAATACCTCATTTTATTCCTCTCCTCTGTCTTATCTCCAGTTTGTAGACATTGTTCTGGCTTTCAGGTCGCTAAAGCCTTGTTTAGTATTCAAAAATACTGTATGGGGAGGAATACAGCATTTTTGGTGATATTCTTTGTGTATTTATCTTAATATTTCAGTGGCTATTTTGACTGCTAGGCCATTTGTTGCCATTCTGTTTTTCTTTCTGTTTTAAAATAAACTGAATAACAGATGTGAATAGTTATATTTCTGATGAGCACTGTTGCTTCAAGTTTTCAAGGTGGAGTAAACCTTAGGGAATTTAGGAAGTGTAGCAGCTGCCCTTCCTTTGAGTTAACTGTGAAAACAACACACCAAAACAGAAACACAAGTAATCTCTCAAAACAGAAGTATATTACAGTCTGCCTAGAAACTATGTCCACAGGCGTCTGCAGTAGGTATTTTTCTTTGATCATATCAAAAGTGATAGCATTATCCTCCTAATAAAGTCTGAATTTGTTCAGCTCTCCACCAAAAATGCAATTCCTATGAGAGTAACATGTTTGTGTCAATCTCAGAATCGTGACTGGTGTTGTCAAAACTGGATTTGGTTTTTCACATCAGCCAACTTGTGACCAGCTGGCTTGAACAACAACCATTTTGTTCCTTTTATGAATGAGAAGGCACTCTATCAGCAAAACATGAATGGGCACAGTTATATTTAATAAACTGAGTTTTTCTTAGCTTTTGTTTCCCTTTGAGGGGAGAGGAGAAGAAACTTGATTCCATTGCAACGAATAGAAACTGATTCAAAAACTGAACTTGGGGAAGCAAAACACGGACTGTTGCATTTTGGATGCTGTAGAAATAGGATATGATGAACTTTTGATTAAATCCAATCAAATAATCAGTCTGGACCTCACAGTAGAAGAGCCCACAGTTTTCTTGTATTATGGGTTTGACTTAATTGCATTGTTTACAGCACAATGAGAGCGAGCTTAATGGTGCACTTGAAATTTGCTGGGCTGTGGGCTTTGTCTTGTCATATACAGCAGGTACAGAAGATGGCATTGCTAACTGGATTACAGATTCTACCTAGTTGCCTGTCTGAAGTAGAAAAATACAATTGCATCCCATTTTTTTAATATATTTGAAATGTTTTGAGAATTTGGTATGTTGTATCCTCAGGTCATCAGACACGTATTGCAAGGTGGCGTTTAGAAATGCAGTAAAAAGCCATAGTTAGTACAGTCCCAACGTACTTTCAGGAGAAAACCTTGCCCTGAAACACTTTGCAGTACACGTTGTGAATAACATAAACCCAGCTAATCTCTGATTCGGGAAAAGCATTTAATGATGGCAGATTATTTCTTTAGGCAGGTGGAAGTTTTTATTTGCCATGTGGACACCCTTCCCAGCGCCTCCTGGGCCAGAGGCAGGACAAGCTAGCCCGGTAGAGCAGCGCTGCCCCACACCACCTACGCACGGGTGCGAAACGCCCGGCCCCGCGCCGCGGCGATGCCACCGTTAATTAATGGCGGGGGCTCCCACGCCGCCGCCAACAGCCGCCGCGCGCCGCCCCGCACCATCACGGGACGGCGGGGCGCATTGTGCGCGCGGGCGGGCGGCGCCCTGCGGACCCGCGCAGCGCCCCGGCGCGGCCGCTAGGGGGTGGTGCCCGCCTCGCGCCCGCCTCTTCCTCCCCATGTGACCGCCCCTCGTCCGCGAGAGGGAGGGGGAGGGGCTCCCGGCGTGCTCCGCGCGCGGCGCCTACAGCTCCCAGCAGGCGCCGCGGCCCGCGCGCCTGCCTCCCCGCCGCCCGAGCGCCGGAGCCGCCCCTCCCCCGTGCCAAACGGCCGCCCGGCTCACGTGGCCGCTGGCAGCCAACCGGGTTTGAACCTGTTTTTTTTATCCGCCCCTTCCCCTCCCTGCAGCGCTTGTGCGATCAGCTCGATCTAAGATGGCGACTGTGGAACCGGTGAGTGTTTCATTCCCTTCTCCCGCCCGCCTTTCTCTCTCCTTCCTCCGCCTTCCCCTCCCTCCCGCCTCCCCCCTGCCCGCGCCGCCGCCCCGCCGGGCGCGGCAGCGGGGCGAGGGGGTGCGTTGGTCGGCGGCGGAGGGAGGGAGAGAGAGCGGGCGGGCGATCGGCGCCGGGGCGCTGGGGCCGGCGAGGAGCGCACGCACGGGGACGGGGTGGGGGGGAGGGGGAGGAGAGGCGCCGGCCTGCGCGGCGGGGTTGGGCGGGCGGGGAGGGGGAGGGGAGGGGAGGGGAGGAGAGGGGGCTCTGCGCGCGCCGTTGGGGCTGTGCCGTCACCGGCGCGTGGGAAACGGACCGGCCGTTGGGGGAGTGGGGGGGGGGGGGGGGGAGGGCAGGGCGGGCGCGCGGCCTGCGCCTTAGCGGTGCTCGCTGCCGCCGTGGCGCCCATTGTGCCGCGGCGGGGGCGGCCCCGCGGCTCGCCGCCGCCGCCCGTGACCTCGCCGCCCTCCCGGGGGCCCGGAAGGCGAGGTGAGGAGAGGAGGAGCAGCAGCAGCAGCCCGGGCGGCGAGCGGCCCCGCGGAGCCGGCCGGGCCGCCTGGCGGGCGGCTCTTGGCCGCGCGCGGCTCATGTGGCGGGTGGGGGTGGCCATGTTGCTTTCTGCCGTAAGGCGCCGGCGAGTTGGGACTTTTCCTGTCACTTCGGCTCGTCCCTCGCCAGGATGCGTGCGTGCACCCCCATGGCAAGCTAGCAGTAGCAGAGGCTTAGTTTCACGGCAGCTGTAGTATTTCGGAGCTTGCGGTGTAGGCAATACCGAATCGCTAACCTGGGGTGGGGTGAGTATCTCTAACTCAGTAGATGAGTTACTCTAGGTTTAGGCAATAAGGAATAAGAAAAACGGTGTGGCTGCTAAGATTCAAGATGCCATACAAACGCTATTGGCTTTTTCCAGCCCATGTCCCCTTTCTGGATCAAAATCTTATTTTTATTGAAACTTTCTGTAGGGTTATATCTGTAAAATGTTTAATTAAACATTTTCTTCTCTCTCTCTCTCTGTGTATTAAGTTGTGTTTATGAAACTGCGCAGTGTTTCATAATTACTGTCCCAACCTGCACTTCCCAAAAGAATTGAAGCAGAGCTGGAGATGGTCTGGTAATTGTCAAGCTAATTGTACACATTCATGTATCGCGAAGAGAGTGGGCAGTGGAAGACCTCGTACTAGTGTTTGGAGAAAATGAGGAATTTAAGGATGGGTAACTTCTTGCTGCTTCTGACCTCCAGTCACTAAATAGCTGGTGCATACTTTGGAGAGGCTTGGTGGCCTTTAGATAGAAAATATTTAACTACAAGAATCAGCTCACTGTTTTAAATACAGACATCTTAGTTTGCCAGGGAGGTGATCTTAAGGGATGTTGATCATCTTACAGTTTTCTTCCCTGAACAAAAAAAATGCATTTGCTTACAAGAAAGACCAAAAATGGTCAGCAGTTATAAATTCCTTGACTAGTGGTTCTGAAACAGAAGAACATCAATTGTTAGACAGTGAGTTGGAGCACAAGCAGCAGCTTTCCTATGTTCTTCAGCCACAGTCTCAAACACTTATTTTCACTTCTGATGTCTGATCTTTCTAAGCTTAAGCCCATGTTTCTGAAGATGAGAGCTTGATGTCTTATATGTTTTATGGTTGTCATGGGGTTTGGCAGGTGTGATAAATTATTTTTAATACTGATAGCCACTGGAAACTGAAACAACACTAAAGGCATGATTCTGTGGCTCTCAGCTGCAGTGCTGGCATAAGCCTGTCCCTGCACTGTGTTCTCCATTGTTTTTGCATGTTTGTGTGGCTGCATGTTGAACTAGATCTGGGGCCTAATTTAGACAAAAATAAACAATTTGTTTTGCCACACCATTTTCCAGCAGGATTAGTTCCCAAATCTGGTTTAACTTGGAGTGACGCAGTTGTACTGACTCAGTAAAAGCAGAAGACAAGGCAATGCTTAAGACAGTTAAAGTAACTGGTGTTGACTGTTCTGCCATAGGTTAAGCATGAGACAAATATCAGCTATGCTTGGTTATTTTCAAATGCATTTAAATAATACACGTTTTATGTTTTTATTCTTTTAGCTGGCTCACACTTCTACCTAAGGTTAAATTTGAGCTTATGTAGTGACTGAAATCATAGATGATTGATGTTGTAAAAATAATGCATGATTTGGAATTGAGTAGTTTAGTTATGTGTGTGGTTAGGGGATGGATTACTTTTTGATCATATGGAAGCCTTTCTATTGCTGCCCTTCAGAACCTGGATCTAGGTTTGAAGAGATGTGTCACTTCAGTAAACACCTTGTAGTAAGAGTTACTTTGCAATAAGTATTTTATGTAACTGAAAAGTAACTTTGCTTCACTGGTTCTCATACTTACAGGGGGGGCAATAAGCTAGGGAATGAAAGAAATGTCAGATACCCCTTTTTGCCCTCTATGGCAACTTTTGGTGTTGCTTCCCTAGTTCAAAAATGTGTCTTGGGCAACGCATACACATGTGCACACACAGCATACTACTGAAATCAATGATTTTTTTCTAATACCTTCTTCTCAAATGTAATATGTGTGTTTTAAATGTTGAGAGGATGGAAAAGTGTTCGTGGAACTAGTTAGGAATGTTGAGACTTGAGGTTGGGGCGCCCTGCAGAGTTCTGTGGAAGCTGCTAAGAAATGCAAGCATGCTATAAGTAAGGATAAACCTGTTCTACTGTGATTCACATCTCCACTGCAGGAGAAAACTTAAGCCTCTGCAAAACTGGAAGGTTAAAACTGTCAGTTTATCTTTTGCTATCCAGATAGAACAGTTCTATAAGAGAAGCTATCTGAATTTGCCAGAATATGCAGGAGTGTGTCCTATATTTCAGAGATTACTGTGTGGTCTCTTTTGGAGCCTTTGAGGATTAAATGTGATCAGATAATGGTGTACAAAAGTCCACAGTCAATAACAAAACCAATAGTAATGCTTTAGTAAACAGTAGCTTACCAAAGGTAACTTTAAAATTTAGCTAAGCAAAGACCATAACTAGGAAGTGCATGAAAGTAATTTCTATGTGAGCGTCTGGTCCCTCATCTGTCAACTGGGAAATGGAGGTTGTGGTTCTTTAATTTTCATGCTTCATGGCAGTTATGTTTATATTTACACAAATACGGTTTTGTGAATTTAACTCCACATTCTAAAGGTAAGATATGCAGGTGAAACTCTTCACTTGTGTTTAATGTATAATTTGAAAAACATTTGTTTACCCAACTTACTGTGAATAGGTAGGATTTAGAACTAAATGGGTCCTTCTTTAAATGAAACTATCATTTCTAGAGGTTAGCACACATTACAAACAGTGGTGTATAGCCTCAAAATTTTGAGAAGTTTATTTCAAAAGAGCTCCTAAAATTAAAGGTACACTGAAAGGTTTTTCTTTTGCATTAGTGACAGACAGTTTGCGTGTGAATTAGGCGCAGGTCAGGTTCAGCCTTAGACTTTATCTTGCTGCTAGGTATTTCTGCCATAATGTTAGTGGCTTGCTGAGGTTAAAATCACTATCAGTATTCAGGTGTGGTATGGTGAACTTGGTTGCTTGCTCACTGCATTTTTCTGAAAAGTAAGATATAAATGCATCTCAAAAGCTGTCTAATGATTGAGAGTTTCTATTGTAAGCTGCCTTTCTAACTGTAAGCTGCCTTGTTGGACATCTCAACGTTTCTTTTTTGAGGAGGTATGTATAGGCCTGTTATGTGAGATAAACACTTTTTCTGAAAGGATTTTAAGAAAACACATTTCACATAGCATGTAAGATCTGAGGCTTATATCAAGCTAATTCATAGAAATAACATGAGACTGGGTTGTACCGAGTTTAATGGTGCAAGCTACAGGTGCTGTGGTACACTGAAAACTTAAGTGAGAAAATATGACCCTCTTGGCAGCTTCATAATGATCAATGTGGACTTTAAGGCAACAGAGGAAAGAATGAAATAAAGGATGTCTGTAGAGAGCTTACAATGTGAAGGAGATACAGGATTTAAAAGTGAATTCAAGTGACTTCTTCAATCAGACAAAACCTGTCTTTTGTTTTCTAAATGATATTCTGAAGTGAAGGTTTAAAAAAAAGTTTGAAGAGACTTTTTAACTTATAGTCGCTCATTTCTTAAAGTCCTAGAACCTAGTCCTTTTTAAAATGTTCGTATTGTTAAGGTACTAAATGTGTGGAATTTCATGTAGTCTACAGATCTGGGTGTCCTATGTAATATAAGCATTTTTAACTGCTTAAAAATGACAATTGTCCTTGATTTTTATACAGGGGATGTAAGGCAGAGAAACTGCAACTGTGTAATGTTTTCTCTAAATGTGGAGAACAGCTGTTTAACAGTCTCTTAAATAGCACTCTTCGGGTTTTTTTGCATTCAGTGCATCTGAATAATTTATATACACTGCATGCTTTTCAGTAATTATACCACTGGTATGTCCAGTACTTTAATTTTTTGTGACTGAAGCCTGAACTCTTGAATGTGTGTTCATTAAATTTTTGTTTTATTTTCTGAAGACTAGAAATGTCTTAAATTTTCAGCTGAAGAAATAAAATATTGTGCCTAGTTGGAAGAGTGGTTCAAAGTATTTCAGACTCGCAATAATTAAAGGTGCTTTTATACCTGTTGTGTAGAAGTGCGGGGTGGGAAGCGGGGGAATTAAGTGTTAGATGCTTTGTGTCCCTTGAGTCATCTGAGCTGCCCCAGCTTTCAACAGTTCTTTGGAAATCTTTGTTCTCTTGTCTGAATATCTTAGAAGTCAGGATGTTAAATTTGAAGCTTGTCTTAACCTGTGTGTAGATTTCATGTTCCAGTATTAAAGGCAGAAGCACAGGGCAGATGACAACTTTCGGGAGCATGAGGTATGGTAGCATGAGGGCAGCCTGCTTATGTAGCTAGCAAAAAACAGCTGTTAAAGTATTTTGATACACCTTGTCACTTTTTTGCTAATTCTAGTCATCAGGTTATGACTTAAATCTTGAAAATCTACCTGTTTTAAGTGTATGTTACTGTTGCTTCAGAAATCAAAAGGACTGTAAGTATTCTTTTGTTTTTTAGAAGCCAAGATAATTGTTATGAAAACAAACCAGCATGCTGCCCCATCCTTTCTCCCTCCCCCCCCCATGGAGGAAGTATATGACTATTCTCATTCAATCTCTTGTTCTGAGAACAACTGTCCTCCTGTACATGTGTTTCATTTCTGTTCTAATTTTGTGGGATGTCACTCACGTGAAATAATGTCTGATGTTTGTGTTCTAATAGTAAATGCCTTTCTAAAGATCTGTGGTGTTCTAAGTGGTACATATGTGGTTCAGATAGTTGTTCCCTAATATGCCTTTTTGTAGCACTACTAGAAAATTTTTCTCCATCCTGCTCTCCAGAAACCTGTATAACACTGGATAATTTGTAACAGGTGGCTATTGGTAACTCTGTTCCAGTCAGTAAAATGCATACTTTATATATGATTTTTATCTCTGTATATTTGTTCACTACTCAGACTTGCATATTGGTTCTTGAATCCCTGCCAACCAAGGAATACATGATTTGCTTTCTGTTCTATTATAGTGCGTAACATTTGCTTGTGGGTGTATTTAAGCCCCTTTTTTTGTCCAGAACACTTTATTCAGATAAAGAGCTCTTGAATCTTTGTACTTCGTGAGTTGTTATTCTAGTTGTAGTGTAGTAATAGTTATCTGCAAGAAGCATGAGCACCAGGATATAAATTACATTCTTTTTATCCTTAGACATGTGATAGCTGGAAAATGCATTTTTCTCATTCTGTTAGAAACCCTAAACAAGAAGGTGAAAGCTGTCAGATCTAGCTTATTTTGACTTAATTCAAGAAAATTTTGGAAGCTCCTTCCACCAGTGGATTTTCTACCTTTTTGCCCAGAATGTGTAATAGTGATAAGTCATGCCCTTTTGGGACCTAAATGTTACTATTCCTCTCAACTGGACTTCCTAAACATCTTATGTAGGCTATTAAATGACATGAATGTGCTATGGGTAGCATTTGAAAACACTCAGAGGAACCTAGTCAAGCTAGCTGCGCTCACAAATAGTCAAACCTGATCAAGCAGTTTTTACTGTAGGTGCTGCTTGTTTCCTGTCTTGGTGACATGCACACCTTCCTTTGATATGTTGGTCATAATGTACTGTGGAGAGAGAATAATGATACCGATTAAATCCCCAAGTGTCAGAATCCAGGTAATGTGCAGATGTACACAGTCATTAAATGCTGAGTAGGCAAGTGTTTCATAGACTTCCGCAAGTTGATTCCTACATCAAAAAGTATGTGGGTAGTGAATAAATGTCACTTAATTACGTGCTGTATAGGACTGGCCATATGAAGCCTTCCAGTTTAGCTGGTAATACTACCCTATTTTATTATATCTATTTAAAAGAGGCAAGCATAGTGATGGTTTAGTTTAATAGTAGGCTCAAAGTCAATTTTAGGTGAAAGAATACGTTAATTATACTAAATACTAAAGTGCTGTGAGAGACTTTAAATCTGGCAGTCCATAAACTGCTGCTGGAGACAGTCTGGCTGTAGTAAGTTAGTATAGCAATTGGAAGATTTCAAGGTGTTAATTGGTAAAATGTGTACAATGTAACTTTAATAATTGATGTGATATTTATAAAAACTTTTAAACCTGCTTGTTGCATACTTGTAGTTTGTTGTAGGATTTCAGTAGCTGGATATCAGAAATGGACTTTGAATGCCAATTAGTGAACTTGCACACTTTGTGTTTGCCTAATGGTGAGAAATGCTTTACTATGTAAATACTTTGGCTTAATGATTAAAATAATGAGAAGAGTGAGATGAAAAGAAATGGGAGCCAGTATGATTAACCAGATGAAAAAGAAAATGGTCGTACCCTACAAGTACTTGTCCTTTTTCTGTTTTCCATGATAGCGGGAAATAAAAGGTAGTGAACAAAGTGCTTTAAACTTGCATCCGAGAACAACTGGAAAATGGTTTTGTGGTAGAAAGCTCTGCTTCCAACTTTATGCCTTTTTCCAAATTTGTTATAGCCTGTCCAGCTGAGCTTATCCTTGATGGCCAGGCTTGTGGTGAAAAATCTCTTGCTACTGGATTAGTTTTTGAGGGGAGCTGCTTCATCCTGCGTCAAGATGATGGTTAGCTAGACCTTGGAAGTGAGTTGTCTTACGTGGTTTTGGACAACAGCTTGAAATAATGGTTAAGCTGAGTTTCATTACTGCTGTATAGTTTTCAAAATATCATAAGCTGCTTGTTGCTGTGGTGGCTTAACTAAAACATTTGTGCAGATTCAAATGTCTTCCATTTGTCTAGGTAAGGTCTTTGAATGCCAGTTAGTTACCTTATGAATGGTAATTATTGGTACACTGGGCAGGTACTGAGGCTCATTGCATGTTTCTAGCTGTTGTATGCAGGTGCTACCTTAATCCTTCCTAATGTTGTCTTGTATTAAAAATTTGTGAAATTGCATTTATTTTAGCCCTGATTTTGCCTAGTAGCTTTGGACTGGTTCTTGCAGAAGTACCATGACAATCTGAACTGAAAGAGTGTAACCAGGAAGACTTTCAGATGTGAATATTGAAAGCTGTTTGCTGAGCAGATATGAATGAGATGCTCAATAGAATTACTTTTTGTAAGAGTTTTCCAGATTGTGATACTCTGCATTCATCAAGAATCTATTTGATGTCAAGAATCTTTAGTGTAATAGTCTTTGTAACTCAGTTGTAAATACTAAATGTCATAACTGCAGAGTATCGTGAATAAAAGCAGATGTTATCACAGCATCTAGTGTTTGATTTTTTTTCTTTCAAAATATTGACCACATCTTTCTGCTTTTTGTACTTGCAAATGAAACATTTCTCTAATTTATCTTATTACAAGAAGTCCTTGAGGAGCAACACTTGAATTGTCATTATGTGAACTTTTTGGCCATTCTGTCATGTAATGCAGACTGTTATAAATTGGAGGATACATTGAAATGTTTATTTGGTGTATTTGATGGCCTTTGTGCACAGATCATTTTTGCTCTGTGGGGTTCTTTTAAGTGTATTTTTGATTGCATTAAATTAAAAATAGATGACTCTAACACTAGCGATTTTATTCAAGATAGAACTTGAAGCATTTACTTGAAGCATGTTTAAGTTTTTTTCCAGAACTGTTTTTTTGGTTTTTTTAGTGTTGTTGCACTGAAAAAGATTTGACAGACTGTTAAACGCTGCCCACTACTGTGGATTTGTCAGTGATGTTCCTTATTGGACTCTTCAGAAAGTCTTTAGTTTTATTAAGAAAAGCAGAGGAAAGAAATTGTATTACCTGCCCCTTGAATTATGTTTAAATCAAAGCAGTGTCCTAATTGTCACTGCTTCTATTAAGCCTTCTCGTTTCAGTCTTTCCTCTGTGAACATGGGAGCATGTGAAAACACTTTTTAATTTGATTTATGTAATATTTTTAGCTTTTGAACTGAACTTTGCTAGGTGAACTGTTCAACTAAAGCATACCTCATTATTTTTGAGCATAATGATGCATCTTCTCAAGTAAAACACAATATAATGCTTAATTAAATACATCGATTATAAAAGGAAAATCTCTATTGAGTCAGCTCTTTAGGTGTTACCAGAAAGGGTGGCCAGCCAGCCAGCATCGTGAAGGCTAAGAAGTTTTATGTTACCCCTTCAGATCCATTCCACTCTTCAGCAGCTTAGATGTTGATAAACTAAGTAACTTGGAAGATTTGAGTAAACTGTTCCATTAATTACGTGACTTGCCATAACTTAGTCCACTTTTACATTGCTATATTACAACTACAAAATCTAAACTCAGTTTCGAGTACTGTTTTTGTACTGCTGTCATTGGGGTTATCTAGAGTATTTGGGTCTGCTGTAGTTAGTACTTGTTTGTGTTACTGAAGTGTTGTTTTTGTGCAAAGTCAGCTGTATAGACTTTTTTGTGTTAACTGTAGGGAATGAGCTATAGTCTTCATTTCTTGTTTCTGTGATATTCTAGCAAGGATTGCAAATTAGAGAGAGATCATGGTAACTAGAGGGAACATTTGGCCTCACAATAAAGCTTTGTGTTCCCTGGTTTGAAGGAATGGCATTAGAATTTCAAACCTGACACAGTGGCCTTTAGAACTGAATGACAGGCTTGAGGGGTTCACATGCAATGGGAATATATTATGTCACTTTGTGTTAAAGTGTATTTGATGTCTCTAGCAGTTTCTCTAGTGATTTCAAAAGTGATACTTGGAGTCAGTCTAATCTACAGTAAACTATATGTATAATTAAAGTTTAGTTCAGTTTGAAATCTCTTTTAGCTGCCAGTAGCAGCTGATTTTAGACCTGAGAGTTCTAGTTGTGTCTTGGATTTGTAATAACACATTAGTCTTCTGAATAAACATGAGCTCTATATTTGTTTTCAATTATGCTTTGTCAGAAATGGGTCAAAATAATTCGTATTTCTCTTCTGAAATGATTACTGTTTTGGGAACTAATTTATAGGGATGCGTATTCTAAATAACACAGCATATAAGCACGTACTGAAACACCTCTCTGAACTGTATTTCAAAACAAGATGAATGGTAAGTAAACCACGCTGGAAACAATGACACAGGAAGTAAATCAATGAACAGCACAATATGAACGCCTGCAGTTAGTAAGTATCAAAGACCTGTTAGGATGCTGAGGAATAAAGAGATGCAAATATTGTGCTTCTATGAGGTGATTCAGCCCCATAATCCAAAATGAATTAGAGGAACTCTTAGTTTCAGTCTTCTTAAAGTTACTTCAAAGAACTAAATTACTTCAGTAAAATTGAGAAGGAACGAATTAATAACTTCTTTCCTGACACAGGAAACCACTCCCAACCCTCAGCCTTCTTCAGAAGAGGAAAAAACTGAGCCAGCACCTAGTCAGGAGGTTGCCAGCCCTGAACAGTATATTAAGCATCCACTACAGAACAGGTAAATAGTATGGAAGTATGAGGTTAATTTTGCCAAGGAATCAGGTACGCCTATGGCTTTATAGACACTTTTTTTACCTTGCTTACCTTTTTTTGCAGTATTTTGTGGTCTCTCAAAGATGGCTTGAAGATTTTTACTGTGAATGAAGTTTCGAGGAAATAGAATCTGATCATTTTGTAATTTAGAGCCTGTTCAGATATTGTTGTAGAAGTTGAAATCTCTTGTGAATTTTCACAAGGCAAATTCTGCAGCCAGGTAATGGAAAAGAGCAGTCTTCCTTTTTAGTTGGAGGCAAGTAGAGCTCATGTCGTCTGATGTACGTCAGGAGGGTTGATACCTGAAATGAAGCTGATGCCAAGCAGAACTAAAAAA
The DNA here is from genome assembly GCF_036370855.1 of Dromaius novaehollandiae. Classification (NCBI taxonomy): domain Eukaryota; kingdom Metazoa; phylum Chordata; class Aves; order Casuariiformes; family Dromaiidae; genus Dromaius; species Dromaius novaehollandiae. Next base: position 18,083,341 of record NC_088101.1, on the reverse strand, counting down.
AAAAAAAAAAACCCCAAAAAACAACAAAAAAACCCTTCTGTTCTTCGTCATTCCACATATTAAGGTGCTAGAGGTAAAGGCCCCTCATTCTTATTTCTAGTCAATTAAGTCTTAATACCTCATATCTGACTCTTTTTTTTCCTCCTATTTGGTTTTGAAACTATTATGATAGAAGCCATATCCATCAGCTAAAGAGTTACACGATGTGGGTGATCTGAGTGGTTGGTATGTACAGTAATAGTTGTCATTATCTGTAGGAAGTAAAGTAGAAGAAACACCCCAAAATATTAAAGCACGTATTTGTATCAGTGAGTCATTAAGAAAAACATAATTCTTTTTCCTGAAGCATGGGGCAAAAGTTTATAGTTATCAAAAGCTGTAGAAAAAATAAGCCCTCTTACTAAGAATTTTACCAAGAAGCTTTGTGCTTGAATACCTTGACTTGACTAACTTTCTGCCGTAGAGATTTTTAAGCTTCCAAGTTGAATTCCTTTAAATGTGCACAAAAGCCACTCAGCAGAATGCAAATATTTGAAATGGGGCAGCTAAAAAGTCACTTTCTCCAAACTGCAGTAAGCTGAAAAGCACTGGAATGGTCAGCACCTATGTTGGTAAATACTGCCCCAAAGTGGGCACCTTTCACCAGACAGTCCTTTATTGTTGAAGTTCTTGGGGTAAGGGCAAAGAACCAAGTGCAAGGTAGTGCTGTACCACAGTAATGCTATAGTGTTTACATCCTCTTCTCCCCTCTTGTCTCTGCCTCTACTTTTTCCTTCCTCTTTTTCTTATAAGCACTTTAAGTTGTTACTGATGCTCCCTTATGAGTTGTAGTGGGACTAGTATTGGGAAATGGTAAACTTTTGAAACTAGGTTTGAAATGTCAAGAAAGGTCTCAAAACAATAGACTGACACTCGACAACTTCCTCAATACCCTCCTGTGAGGGAAGAAAAGCCAACTCTAGTTCTAATTTATGGGATCTCAGCACTACTGAAACTGTCAAAATGAGAAATTAGCTTGTTTGGTTGAATGCTTCATCAGATATCTCCTTCCAGCATTTTAAGTGATGTTCTTTAGATCCACAAAGAGCATCTCCCCTGTTCATTGCACATGTATGCAATGGTTCAGTTTATGCTCTGTTTTGAAATTTGTGTTTAGTGGAGATAGTGTGAAGAACTGTGTGAGAATCTTTCTCTTAGTCTGGCCTTCACATATGCACATTTAAAAACTTGAAATAGAGTTAAAACGTTGGTGTTCTGACAAAGATTGCCACTTGTAAGGTTAAAGCAGCTTCCCTTTTTAAACTTACGTTCTACTACATGAATGTTTGGGAAAGCTTCATGGTACGTATAGGTTTTGGACTTATCTGAGGTAATTAGCTGTACAAAGAAATTACTGGAAAGGGAGCTGTGCTGCCAATTTGAATAGTTGGCATTATTTTAGACCATAATCAGTATCTGGGGTATGAGATAGCAGCTTGCAGGTGGCAACAGGTAGAAAGGTCTGAGGCTTGGGGGTTTGGAGCCTTGGAATTGATTTTCTAGAAGTATTTATCTAAATGGATTGATCAAGTCTCCCACAGTTCTTTTAGTGGAACACAAATACTGTTGATTTGTTGAGAATTGGATTTGAGAACCGAATTTCTCACATAGCCCATTGAAAATAGGCTTCCATGCTAATCTCTTGAGTTTACAAATACTTTAGGTATAATAATTTCTAATACAGCACTTTATTTTTAATGTAATTTTCATATGCTATTATTCTACATTGTTTTCCTTAGATGGGCACTCTGGTTTTTTAAAAATGACAAGAGCAAAACTTGGCAAGCAAATCTTCGTCTGATTTCAAAGTTTGATACTGTTGAAGATTTTTGGGCGTAAGTAAATGTTTTTAATCTGCCTAATAATCCTGGTGCGTATTGGTGAAGTCTGTGCCAAAGTCAGAAAACATAAAGAAGGTACTCCATTAACTGCAACTTTCAAGCTTGTAATCTGAAATCTGTTTACAAAGTTGAAGAATGGGTTACCCCATTCTTTGTGATCTTCATAGAATGTGCAACCTTTGAATTATACACAACAGGAATTCTTCATAGTTTAAAACATGTTTTGCTGTTAACACTGCTTACAATTATATATACATGACATAGATGTAGAAACTTGTATTCATGCAGTAGCTATTTGATACTAACATGAATTTGTAAATGCTCAGAGCAACTGATTGTTGCTTCCTGGGCCCCAAATTTCTCTACTTGGTTAAATTGTCCCAGACAGCTGGCTCACTTCAGATATGCAAGAATGCCTGGATCTGGAGCATAGTATTTGGGAGACTGATGAAAATTAGCAAAAGCATACTTGAAAGAACTTCATTAGAGATTACAGAAGAAACTGCCTTCTTTCTGAATTGCAGGTCTGCAAAAGCTATTAGATGGGCTCAAACAGCAAGAACAAAGCCTTAAAGGGAGGCCTGTGCCTTCCAAAGATCTGATTCAGTTGAATTCACATGGCTCACTTAGAAGATTTTGCCTGCCATAATGATGGATATATGGAGAAAATGTGCTATGCAAGCGGCATGAGATTGAGGGTGGAAAAATGCATTATATACTTTCTTAGTGTAACATGCTGCATTGAGTTGTAGGGTTGTAAAGGTTCTTGTTGCATGCCTTCTTCTGAGTGTGAGTGCTAAATTAGGGATGGTCTCTCCAGATGTGGGAAAATGAGACCTATCAGTCCTATTAGTACCACAGGGAAGAAATAGAATTGCCAGTCATTGGAGGGGAATAGGGTTCTGTTCTCGTAACCAACTTCTGTATTCCTACTATGAGGGTGACAATGAACAGTACTTTGCAGCCTGGAGGTATTTGAGAGGCTAAATATTAGAGTTGGTTAAGGGTAAGTCTGAGTTCATATAACCAGGACCTGACTGGATAATTAAAAGTGCTTAAACTAGATGTCTCCAGTCAAGGTATAAAATCAGTCACAACCAATAGAGAAGTTCTATGTCTGTCATGGTCAGAGTGGGAAATAGATGTATGTTATAGGGAAAAACTACTAACCTTTAGGTGAACTTAAAGGAGTGAGTGAACTTGATAAATCTCTAACTTACTTTCTAGTTCCTGTGTCTGACTTCTAGAACCTAGAATAGGTTCCAATGTTGGAACTGGTCCTAGTTGGACTATGCCACAGAAGGACATTACTCACTCCTTTGACTTTTTTTACTCTGAATTGCCTAGTAGCGAGTTTAATTCTGGACACAGCATATACTTTGTTTTGTTCTTTCAGTTTTCTGGTTTTGCCTTTTGAATCCGTGTTTCAATTTTAAGTAGGAGGCCTACAGCCTTCAACCTTTGAATATTATATGAAATGGTCATCAAGTTGAATATTCCTCTTAAAATCTCTTTGCAGAAAGGATAGCCTTAGAAATAGAAACCATTATTCTTATTCCACATGTGTATGTGTGTATACATATGTATATGGAACACGTGCACACATTCTCACAACTTTATTTGCTGCCATGAAAGTTTGAGGTATGCTTCTAGTGATTTCTATTCAGAACAAGGTTTAAAAGAAGCAATGAGATTTCTGGAATATACTGTGGTATAAGAACCCAGCATGTATTCATAAGCTAGTTTCTGTTCTGCTTCTTTAAACCTGAAAGATATTAAAGTAATGCTTTTGTACTGCTGAAAAATACATAGGTAATAGGGTTGCTTCTAAAATACTTTTAATGCTGTTCAATTTTTGTATTTGGTCATATATCTTAAATTTGTAAAAGAAGTTTGTACCTTAAAATAATGCTTACTTTTTAATCCTGCTTTTTTCCTCCAATAGTTTATACAACCATATCCAGCTCTCTAGTAATTTAATGCCTGGTTGTGACTACTCGCTCTTTAAGGTATGCTTCCTAATCTTTTTTCTTTAGTTTGGGGTGTTGATGGATGGTTTCCTGGCTAAGCAAGACACTGTCCAAATACTTTGCTTCAGATATTTAGGAGAACAGTTGTAAATGTCCTGAAAGTGTTAACATTTTTAGGAAGTTTCAAGCACAAGCCCTCTGAAAATCAGGTTGTTAGTCACTAGTTCTGAAAATACAGTACTTGCTTTAAAAACACAGTCTGTAAAGTGTGTTACCTGTTGTCTTCATTTTAGCTTTGAGATGTTTGTGCAAATGTCTCAAGTCTCAATTTTTTATAAAAGGAAAGATTTTTTTTTTTTCCAGCTCTGTCATTTGGTGTGACATGAAAGGAGTTAAAGTGTCTTCGAAGCTCCTTGGGAGACTTCAAGGCCTCCAGTATTATTCTTTAGGAACAATACTAAGCAGGTGCACAAAACTCCTATAATTGATTTTACAGCCTCAGTTAAATGCTGTGGTTCCTTATGCTTGAAATAGGAAACTGTACCTAAGACTGGCACTCTAAGCATGCTGAGGAAGGTAGTTTAGCATTCAAGCCAGCTAATAGGAAATGTTGAGGAGAAATTATATGTTAAATCCTGCCTCTTGTCTGGAGTGGAGAGCCTATCCGGAGCCCTAAGCTAAATCCTAACCTCTCCCAAGTGCTTCTAACATACAGCTTCTGTTTGGGTTCAGATACTTGAATAATCCCTTTAAGTACCGATGCCTGCTTCCTCCTTTGCTTCTAAAACATAGCCAGTGGCTGGGACACCTCAGTAGGCTGCGTACGTAATTTGTAAACCCCAGCAGTCTTAGGCAATGAAGAGGCTCTGTGATGCTTGGCTTTGGAAAGGTAACAATATTTTAGGTGCCTGAGGAGTTATGGTAGTAAAACCTTAAGAAGCTGTAGGCCCTTCAGAGGTTAAGATACATACGGATCATGGTTATTTTAAAATGTTTATTTTAAAATAATGTTTTTGTCTGAATTCCAAATTCCTTTTTGAGTACTTCTATGTCTTCTGCCATTGATTTATTGTCCATCAGCAAGAATTTAATTAAATGCATGGAGCAGGTACAGAAGTGGCAACTTCTGCAGGCTTCTGAGATCTCTTGCTGTTGTCCTTCAATCTTGACCTCATAAGAGTTGCTCTAAAGGTGATGAAGTAGTTTGAGCTCTGCAGCTGCCCGTGAGGATTTTAAATTTGAGAAAGCGAACTGACACTACTTCTGTCCTGCATGTTGCTAAGCACTTGATTAGTTTTTGGCTGAAGTTCTGTAGTGTAGCTCTTCAAGGAACTACCATTAAGACGTTTCTTACCTGAGTTACTCTGTCTAGATGGTTAACCTGCCTTTTTAAAGTGACTCTTCTGTAAAGTGCAGCATAGCAGGTGGATATGGGAGCCACAGCTGGCTTGTTTGCTGGTTCAGCATGTCCAGAGTCATTAAGTTCAGTGCAGGACCATTGATATGAGAATCAGTGCAGGACCATTGATATGAGAATCAGTGCAGGACCATTGATATGAGAATCAGAATGCAGCTTGCTTTCTAAATGGTGTTTGTGGAGTTCTTGTTGTTTTTTTTGTTTGTTTGGAGAGGGTCGGGTTCTGGCAGTTAAAAACAAAACAAAAACCCTCTTATTCTCACCCTGTTTGTGCAGGAGGCCATTGAGGTAGACTGCCAGGATGTCTGTTTCAGTGAACTCACTTTCTCAAGAGGAGCATTCCTATTTTACATGCAAGTGAAGCACTTGGCCAAAGTTGCACTGAGTCCAAAACTTAGATGTCTCAAGAGTGTAACTGATTTTATCTAGTTTCATAGAGTACAGAGTGGATGTTCAGTGGATGTTTAACTTTGCGTCTTCTCATAGTTTTTTAATGGAATATTATGTAGCCAAAACTCCTGCTTGAATTTTAGTTCTTTCTAGAAAGAAAAACTCATTAGAAAAGATGCACTTTTTAAACTGTTTTGCCAATTTTGATATTGATATGAGACTATTTCTGGACAGGTATGTATCTCAAACTGTACTTTTTCTTAAGTAGCTGCTTCAGATATCACTTGACTTTTGATTATCCCTTAAAACAATACAAAACAATTTAATGTTTTACTGTGCTTTGCAGGATGGAATTGAACCAATGTGGGAAGATGAAAAAAATAAGCGAGGAGGACGGTGGCTAATTACACTAAACAAACAGCAGAGACGAAGTGACCTTGATCGCTTCTGGCTAGAGACAGTAAGCACTATGGCCTGACAAGTTGCAACTTAAGAATCTTACATTTAATATTAAAATTGGTGTGTGCTTCCTGTATGCTACAAACTGGACTACTGGCAGCATCAACCATCATATATATTCTGATTGACAGGCTGCAGTTGATAGTTTTTTCAGTAGTGAAGTTTACTATAGCTGTATGCCACTGAATACTTTCTTGTAAAGGGCAGAAATAAGGATAATTCTACAGGACTGATTAACCTTTACTGTGCAGCGTGCTGGGCATAGCTATAGAACTAGTGGAAAATAATACTTTGTCTCGAGCGTGACTCCCAAATTTATTTCAACTGTTTGAATGTAATGTGTCTTCTCACTTCTATGTTCTGTTTGTTCTTACAAGTGAACAATTCTCAGGATTTGGTTTTATTTCAGCAAGTCTTCCAGATTTGATTTTATTCTTCCTGTACTTATACTAACAGTAGAACAATACTACAGTCTTTCTGTGCACTACAGAAATTCTTACTTTTCCCATTGCTGTCATCTTTTAGAATAGATTTTTTTAATCTTAAATATGCTTCTAGTGGTGATAAGGATTGCAGTAAATGTGTTGTCAAAAAGGATAGAACTGTATTGTCTAGGAGCCAACTCAAGACAGCAAAAAATGCTAAGGTGATCTGAATTTTAGGGATCTGGGCTGCAGGCAATAGAATGTAAAACAATCTTGCTAAATCTCTTATCTTGCTTTTTTTTCCCTGCTTCTTCAAGAGACAAGAAGTATTCTACCTCTTGGAGGGAAAAATGACACTTGGGTATCAAAGTAGAGGTATCCAAAATACCACAGTGCTTGCCAGGATATTTTTAGGTTCCTTCTACTGTTGTAACTGTTTGAGGAAAGGATGATGGGCATTATGCTGCCAGGTAATGTGATTGCACATGAGTAAACAGACCATGTGCTATGTTCATTTGGCCTCCCCACCTACATGCCTACGTGAGTCCTTTTAACTCTGTGGAGCTATTTCATATGGGTTGGAAAGCATGTAGATAGACTTAAGGCTAGAAGGCTAAACTTTTTGTTTAGTAGCAAGTAATGGCAGAGAGCCCAAATGCCAGTGTGAGATATGAGCTGAAACAACCATATTGCTTTTAATACCAGCAGTTCTTTGTAACCAGCTTTTTCCAATAAAAATCAAAAGCATCTTCCATTTCCACTCTCCTGTGGAACAAATTTTTATTATAACTTAATCTTTACCATTCTGAACTGTAAACTTTATTTGAGAATGACTTTTCCCTGTGATGTAGGGATCATTAAGGATGTACTTGCCTTTGGTGTTTATTGAGCATGGTAGCCCTCTTTGCCTGTATCTGTACTAAAGATGTTGACCAATGATATTTTAAATGTTTGTGTGTGGCTTGAGCTTAAATGTTTATGGTTTTTATTACTCAGTGAATGTGTGCATTCTGCAGTTGGGTGTATCATTTAAAGTATGTCTAATTATACTTGATTTCAGTAGCACGCTTTGTCCATTTTGTATTTCCTTGATGAAGTCAGCCCTTGCAGCTGTCAGTGATACTGAAAGACCTGCTTTGTTCAAAATGTTGCAAGTGTTGAGTTTCCAACTGTCAAAAGTGATTCTGAAAAAAATTAATATGATGGCAGCGTATTTAACATGTACAATGCAAATCAAGTAAACCAGCTTCCATTTTTAAGTGAATACTTCAGTGTGCAGAAGGAATTTAGTACAGAATGGACAAGATAAACTTCTACAATAAGTTCTCAGCTTTGAATATCTAAATTCTCATTAATAGACAAATTTAAAGTCAAAGGTTTTAAGCACTACTTTCATAATGTGCATTTTGCACAGGGATGTGACCTAACTTAGTCTGAGATTCCTGATGTATGCCACCACTGCCATTTCAAATCTTTACTGTTGGAGATCTGTTGGGGGGGGGGGGGGGGAATCTCATGTTACAGTCGTCCACTTGCAGTACTGTTCTTGATGACAGATTTCTACTTCAGAGTCTGTGGGAACTCTGAAGTTTCGTAAATGTGGTGACAGGAAATAACATTTCATTAAATAGCACTTTTAAGTTACAACCTAATTTATCTCTGAATTGGTGTACTTCAGAACCGAGGTCAGATCTTAGGTAGCTGACACATTGCACCAATAGTTCTTAACAGGTTCTTCCTACCTAATGAATGTAAACACTTAAAATTTAACGTTTGCCTACCTGTGTGTTAAGTATACTTCAGAGAAAAGAGTAAATTCATTAAATATTGGTTTTACCTGTTTTTAGATTTTTACGGTGGGGGGGAGACACTACATAAATGACCAACTATATCACTTAAAGGTTGCAGCTGCCAGGACAGAAGGAGGAAAAAATGAAAAACCCAGAAGAATTTGGAGGAAAATCTGCTGCAACTGAGTTTACATTCACTTAAAACACTTTGAATGTTGAAAAGATACTTTGATAAACAGGAGATTATTGCTGTATGGCAGGTGGCTATAAGCAGTAAAATGTAATAGTCCTCAAAGTACTTTATGGACACTGAAGCCTTCTCTATGGCATTGGATTCTGACTTTGAACTGCTACCTTTTAATGATCAATCTTTATTTTGTAGCTGCTGTGCCTTATTGGAGAGTCGTTTGATGACTACAGTGATGATGTATGTGGTGCTGTTGTTAACGTTAGAACTAAGGGTGATAAAATAGCAATATGGACAACTGAATGTGAAAACAGGGATGCTGTTACGCATATAGGGTAAGTAGTGTGATTGGTGTCTTGCATAAATACATGAAACGTAATAATGCATTTAAAGACAGTTTACGTGATACAAGATTCCATGCTGAGTCTTCGTAGAGATTTTTGGGTACGAGAAAACACACTTTTAGCAAAAGTAGCCAGAGGAATACAGAGCTGTATCCAGAGTTCAAGCAACTCAGCACAGAATTGTTTGCATTCTTGTGTGTATTTTCTGTATGTTAGTAACTTCTGTGCACCACATCTGTAGTTTGGGAATAACTAAAAACTGAATGCAAATCTTGGCAAAAGCTTTTCATTTCAGAATGAGGCATTGTAAGTAGCCTCTAAGTAATGTAGATTTTGTTGTAGCTTGCCAATTTGTAGAGGTATTCAGTATCTGTAGGGCATTGGCAAACTTACTCCAAGGAAAGTGGTGGTGCTTACACGTAAGGGAGGAAAGGTACTGTAAATTAAGCCCACAAGAATGTCCTTGTACTTGAAAGTAAGCTGGATAGTGATGTGTTATAAAACTCTACAGATGTTTTTCTACCCTCTTGTCTCTGCTTAAATACAAACCAAATAATTATGCTGAGTTTCATGGGCTTGGCATGAATACTAGCATGTTACAGTCCTCATTCTGGTAAGAGAAAATAGTTATCTCTTTTCAACTTATGAGTCTGTGCTAGGGAAAAGGTATAATGCTAGTCTGCTAGTTAGCAAGCATTGCTAAAGCCAGAAGGCACTCTATGCTGTAGTACTGATGCTTTGAAATTACTTACTGTTCAGTCACTGAAGGCCTCTTGAATATTTTTAGTGGTTTGCATGGGTTGTCTTCCCAGCTTAGCACATCTGTTTTAGGCTAAACCTTTTAACTGTCAGGCATAGTAGTTTGCTAACACTTTCCACTTACTGTATGGTTCTCTAACACATTTCTCAGCTAGGCCGTTATGAATCCATTGGGATCTGCTTTACTTACAGTAGCAATTTAACTACTGTACAGTTTTTTTTCTGACTTGGAAGGTGAGTGATAAACAGACATGCTGAACTGTGGTACACACCCTTCGCTAGTACAGAATAACTTTGTCAAACCTAGAAGGTACAGTGCATTTTAGAATGGCATTAATGGTTAACAAAGGATCTAAGATGACTTCATTAGACAACTAACAGTAAAAATTTTAAGATTCATCAGATTGACACAATGACTTTTTTGTAAACTGTGACTATATTCAGTCTACTAACTGTATGCTGTCAGATTGACATGACTGCCAAATAAACTGCATTAAGCTTTTATTTAACTATTAAATTTTAAAATTTGGGCTATCCTATAAACTGCAACATCATGATCAGGGTAGGTTAAGATTGGCAATAACTTTATATAGTTCTATTAATTCTGCAGTTGAACAGGTTAGTCCTGTGATTTAGTTAGACCTGGCAACCTAGGGTCATTGGTAGTTTGCATCTCACTCATATGTCCTATACAAAGAAAGAGCAGTGTGTGTCTACAAAGGGATACTGCTGCCTTTTTCCTCTTGCATCACAAGGTCAGAGCTATTTTCTTCCTGAAAGCTCTTGTCGAGTAGCTGCTGATGACCAGGACCATAGTGAATCTATTGGGGTCTGCCTTTACTAACGTATTGGCAAGAAGGTTGCTTTCCGTACCTAGTTAAAGAAAAGACAACTACTCTGTGCAACTGAAGCTTGTGGTGATAAAACTGTGTTCTAGGGAACTGCTGTTTTATTTGGTTCAGATTACCATCTCAATACTCCAGAAATGGTGGACAAAGGCTTCCTCGTAGTTGTTCTGTTGTTATATGTGGGAATATAACTTGCTGATATTAATAATAGCCATATGAATGCAATAGAATCCCTGTTCTACATTTATGTAGGCCTAGTAGTTATTTTTCAATTACAAGACCTTGTCCTATTTTATGTTAAGTTGCATTTCATACAGAAGTGTGTGCTGATTTTGATATAACAAGCCAGAAAAATTCTGTGTAACATCCCTTATTCATACCTGTGAAGTTGTTTCTAAATAGGGGACTGTTCTTCCTTAAGATGTCAGCAGATCTAAAAGTAGGTGTCCTGTTACTAATCCCTTCCTAAGAGCTTTGCTTAAACTGTTGTTCTATTTCTTTTTTTTTCCAGGAGAGTATACAAGGAAAGATTAGGACTTCCTCCAAAGATAGTGATTGGTTATCAGTCCCATGCAGACACAGCTACTAAGAGCGGCTCCACCACTAAAAATAGGTTTGTTGTTTAAGAAGACACCTTCTGAGTATTCTTTCATAGGAGACTGCGTCAAGCAATCGAGATTTGGGAGCTGAACCAAAGCCTCTTCAAAAGCAGAGTGGACTACATTTAAATTTGATTTCCATCTAAATGTTGCTAAGATTTGTGAGAAGTCTCATTCGCCTTTGTCTTGTACTTCTGTGTTCAATTTTTTCTATTTTGGCTGAAGTAACCATTACCAATCAGAATTTCAGTACACTTCACCCCCCCACACCCTCCAATCCATAAAAGTTTTTCTGGCCCACTCTGTAATAGCTTGGTAGAAACATTACTATTACAAAAAAAACATTTGTTTATCCACAGTATTCAGAAAAGAAGTTGCATTTCTGTACCTGCAGGAAATTACTCTGTTTTACATTTGCATTGTATGCAGTAACATTTTGCTGGTTTGGAAAGAGTATGGTGCATACAGTTTTCTAGCAATTTTTTTATACAGCATCATCTTTGCTGTAACCTATGCTGATGGCTGCTAGATTAATTTATTTGTTTTCCCTATTTGATAACATTAGTGATATTTTGATTTCAGTTGTTTTTGCTCATGTAACATTGGTGAAGAATCTGGGAATATGACAAAGGTGGAATAAACATTAATTTTGTGCATTCTTTGGTAATTTTTTGGTTTTTTGTAACATCAAAGCTTTGCTACAAATTTATGCATTTCAGTCAAATCAGTGATCTGTTTGTGTGATTTCCTAAACATAATTGTGGATTTTTTTTTAATGTAACACCATAATTTACATTCCTTACTAGAAATAGTATGTCTGTTTTTGTATCTTATGCTGTATTTTAACACTTTGTATTACTTAGGTTATTTTGCTTTGGTTAAAATGGCTCAAGTAGAAAAGCGGTCCCATTCATATTAAGACAGTGTACAAAACTGTAAATAAAATGTGTACAGTGAATTGTCTTTTAGACAACTAGATTTGTCCTTTTATTTCTCATCTATACAGCAAGTATTTGTACTTCTTGTGACAAGGCAGTCTCTGCTGTGGCTTCTATTGTAGTGTGTCTTCCAAGAAAGATCAAGTCTGGAGCTATAGTTTATTATGTTTACTAAAACTTTTAATAAATCTGTTAGATAGCACTCTTAATCAAAGTGAAATTATGTTGATGTGGCTACTGTTTTTTCTTAGTGGCTGGTCCAACTGATTATGCTTTGTGCTTTTTCTCTAGACTTTGCACACCAACTGAGAAATTCAAAGGTACCTAGAAAGCTCTCTGGTTTCAGGTGGGAACTACAGTAAAAGCACTGAAGTGAATGATTTTACTTTAAGTATATAATTGCTATATGAAGTATGAGTAAAGCACATTAGAGACGTGGCTACAAAATAAAAGTATGTGAAGAACTAGGTGGTCTGCTATTCTGTATGTCTTGTAACAAAATGATACTTTTTTCATTGGCCTGAAAATTGCTATGGCAGCTGTGAATTTGCTTGGCTTGCTGGTTTGGGAGAAAATTTTGGAGGAGGCCAGTGAATTTAACTTCTGGTTAACATCTTAAGCTGTGCTCAAAACCAGAAGGTTTTCCATTCCACTCTAAAAGTAGAGCATAAGGCAAGTCAATGGTGTATTGTTAATTTCTTAATGTTTCATGTATAAGGTCCTTTAAGGTCTTGCCAGGGCTATTTAGCTAGGCTTCAGTCAAAGGCAGATGTTCGTTGTGTTTTTTGATCTTTGAATGATAATCTCTAAAGGAAGTTTAGTCTCTGGTAATGTAGCTTTAGTTGAATCAGGCTTTTAAATCTGCCTCTGACTAAGGCATTTAAGTGTTTCTGTGTGCAGAGGTGGACTTGAACACTTTCTTGCACATTATTTAAGACATACATTTCTTATAAAGGCATATTTTGATTACACCAAAATAGTATTACATTCACTTCTGAATCTCTTTTGTCCATTTAAATGAAGCACTTAAAAGTACGCATCTAATGACACTGTTTTCAGTGGTGGTTGTTACCTAGGACTAGATGTTGGAGGTGGAGAGAACTATGAGGCTGTTTGGATTCTGGTGTAACCAGCTGCCTGTCCTGATTCTGCAGTGTGCAAATCAGGTCTGGTTTTCTTTGTTTAATAGGACCATCTGTAGTAGACTGTAGTGATCCCTGCCTACTGTTTCCCAACTTACTGCTTGAATTAGTCATCTTTTCAATTAGAGTAAGCTTCTCGAATTAAATTTCTCTGAACTACTTCTGTTCAGTATCATCAGTTTCAAGTTGAGCAATGTTTTTAATGGCTTTGCCATTTCCTAATAAGCTAGTTTGTGTGTGCATATATATCCAAATCAGTAATATCTGTACTTATGAAAAACAAAGATAAATCAGTCTCCTGAGTGGTAACACTAGATTGTCTAGGTATATATAACTTAGGAGCACTGGAGCAAGGTTAACTAAAATCAGCATAATAAAATTGAAAAGTATGTGTAATGCTGCCCTTTATAAAGAGCTTTGAGATTAAATTGAGTGCTGTTGGGAGAAGTGGGTAGTATTGCTTTTGTATTTAACTTCACTGCAAGACCAAATAAAGCGTCATTCAGGGTAGCAGCATATTGTTTGCTAGAAGGGTGATTGATTGGGGTTTTTGGTGTGGTTTCAGATTTTGAGTCTGAACTTGCTTAAGCAGACCAACTGACTTGTGACCAACTTGCACTGTAATGTGAAAACTTCCAGTAAGTTGATTTGAGGCTCTTCATTGCTCAGATAATTGTTGTTTCTGGGAGATTCGAGTGAAAATTAAATTACATACTTGCTTTATCAAATATCTAACCTATGTCTTTAATTCATTGCCAGAAGAAACAAGTGACTGAATTCATTTTTCTGCAACTCATGAATCACTTTGTGCTGCATACTCCTTGTTCTCTTGATTATAATGGTATAGTTTGTGTTATGCTATGGAAGGAAGCTGAGAGTTTTCCATTCTGCATATTAATAAAATGGCCACAGGATCATAAGAAGGAAAAAGCAGTAGAACATTAAATTTGCTTAATTCTCTAGTTGTAATTAAAAATACATAATATATGTAACTAAGCTTCCAGCCAGATTGGGTAGCTGTTGTCAAAGTGGTGGTGGTGGTGTTTTAGTAAGCCTAAGAAGACTAAAGAATAAATGTTTGAAGCTTCTATTCTGAAATGTTCTTAGATGGTACAAAGCCTGTATAGGAAGAAGACAAAGCAGAAACTGATGCTGTGCTCAGAGAGGTGTAAGAATGTGTCAAAATACAGCCTGTGGAGAAGGGGAAAAAGACAAGGTCTGTCAGTTAATGCGTTTGGGGTGTGCTCTAAGTCTTGGGCTGTGCAGTGCTTTTCGATTGTCCCTTTTTATTTGTCCTGCTGCACTGTCACTGTCTTGTTTCAAGCTGTTTCTAGATCAGCAAACCTAATCTTTAATGAATTACCCAAATTCTGGGAACTTGGAATAATAGTTTGTAGCAAAGCTTGGACTGAATTCTAAACTTTGATCGTACATAATGGAATCTTTCCTACAGAAATGCTTGAAAAAATATCCTGGACTCCATTGCACCCTTACTACTGAAAGCAAAAAAAAAAAAAAAAAAAAGGTTGCATTTCAACATGGTAGAGTGGTATGGATCTTGTTAGTAGTGTTAAGGTATCTGTGATGTAACCTCCCTTGTTTCCAAGGAGCTCTACTTCTAAGTCTGGGCCTAATGGGTTTTAAAGAACATCCTGCACAGGAGTACTGAAATAAATGGCTGGCTTCAGCTGAACCCATAGTTTTCTGACCACCTAGCCCTGCGGTTTTACATGACTTCCTGTCAATTCATTTCCCTCTTAAGAACAGTCAATAGGTTCTACAGTTTTTTGGCTAGGTTTTAATTGGGTCTTGCAATAAAGCTCTTCTGCAGAGTTTGTGCCTTTTCATATCAGCCAAGGTGTTTTCTTGTTTGGAAACTTTGAGACTGTTACAAGAGTTTACTTTGTTTAGATGAGTTTTTCTGATATTTTCTGCATGCATGTGAGCTTTCTTCCTCTCCTTTCCCCTGCTACCTGCTAAGAAACAGGCAAAGCAAATAAAAATTACATCAAAAGAAAGAAGAGAGTTCATACCTGACCACTTCATCTTGAGACATTTCATACCTGTCTATCCAAACTACAATTGGAGAGCAGGCGTGCATAGCATCTAAGCAAGCAGTGTGGAGCCAACCCCAGTGTCTTTGCTATCGAGTGCACCTGGTGCACCTCTCTGTTATTACTTCAAAGCTCCTGAAGCTGCTGAATTTTGAAGTCTTTTCTTTTTGATCTCCTTGCAGGAACATTTGCCAGTATAGCTGCTTGAATGGTATTATTGCCCTTCAGCTCAGAAGGAGTTTGGTATGCTACCAGAGCGTGTTTGCAGGCAGTGTCTAGCTCTGGCTCTGCAGCAAAGCCTATAATAAGCACTTAGATTCTTTCTTACACAGTAAAACCCGTAGTCACGGCTCTTGCCTGGTGGCTGTCCGGCACTTTGCCAAATAACTACAGGATGCCCTGCTAGCCTGTGGATTTGAAATAAAGCAGATCCCAATGTCCAGAGCAATATGCAAATTGTGGCTGAGCGCATGACAATGTTATGCTCCTTAGCATTAGCTTGTTAATTTGTGTGGTGCCTTAAATGTGGAAACAGCCACGTTGAAGTCTGTCTGGTGATACCTATTGCCTGCTGAACAAACAACTCACTTTTTTCATTCCCTGCTAGTGCTGGGCATGTGATAAACTGAACCATGAATTTGTGGGGTTTATGCCTTTCTGTCCTTTTCCTCTCCTTTTTCTAAATTATAATTGCTTCCAAGCTTTATTTAATTTTTTTTTAATAAAAAGGGGAGAAATTATATGGTCTAGTCACTGCTTTTTTGGTCACTGTGGTACTGTGTGGAATTACAGGTGTTGCTAATGTCAGATAAAGACTGTGGGACTGTCACTTTTTTTATCTATAGGCATGTAAGTATGATAATGTCGAAAATGGTACTTGAAAGTGTGTATATGTAATTGTAAAGAAAAAGGACTCATCTATATTTTTTCTATTTTTTGAAGTAGAAAACAAAACTCATATTTCTAAAAGATTTCTTTGCATGAATGACTTTCTGGAATGGATTTTGGGGTTTTGCTTACACTAGGAAGTTTAGGTCAGTCTCTCTTCCTTATGTCGTTGTGCCTATTAAAAACAATGTTATCAAGGAATTGGAGCTAACCTCATAAGTAAGCTTTGACATTCTTTGGATGAGCTAGTTTTTTGATTGAGCCTTATCTTCCTCTGTGTATATGGGGTAGTTATCCTAGTGCATCTTACCCTGAGCCGTGCAAATATGCAGAAAATATAGGAAATTGAAAGGTACTACTTTGTAGCTTGGATGGAAATAAAGCTTCTGAGGATTTGAATGTCTCAGCTTCACGACTGTGTATGGGATGTTGAGAAATGCAAATCAAAGATAAATGAGTAAACTACTACTTTGAAACGTATGTGCTTTCCAGTTTGCTGGAGCTTACGTGCCAGCAAGGCTTCTGCAGCTCACCCATAGATTAGCCTTGTTCCAAACAAGGTTTACGCAATGCAGTTGTAAAAATGCTGCTGACTGCTTTTCCCTTGTCTACCATAGTTTCTCTGGTAGGAAAGAGTAATGAGATTAAGTCTAAATATTCTTGAAAAATGGTACCAGCTATCAGGAAACTGTGGCTGATGTTTTAATAGGAGCTCCTGTGTTCTGGTTGTGCCACCTCATGGATGCTAAACAACTGGAGACACTGCGTTGAACTCAAAGGGGATTTAGTCCATGTTTAGGTTGATCTGTTAAGGGCTCTAAGGCCAGAAAGAAACTTCCTCTAGACATTATTACACAGCTGTAGACTTGCACCTACTACTGATCATTGATTGGATGCAAGACTAGATGCTCGACTCTGCCATAAACTCATTTGACTGTGCAGCCTCACAGTTGCGTTGATGCATTTGTGAAGTAGGCCTGTTCCTGTGTAACGAGGATAGAGCGACCATGTTCTGCCGGGGGCGGAGATGCTGCTTCCACACTTCCTTGGACCTGGAGGAGCCATCCCTGAGCTCATTCCCCAAAGACAACTGAGAAGTATCTGCAGGCTGGAACCGGGAAAGAGCTACAGAGGTATGTGCCAAACTGGTCGAGGCAAAACAAAAATAAACAAAGAAAAAAACCCTTCTTAAAAGGCCCCTTAAAGTTTTGTAGTCATGGATAGAGGTGTATCCTTCCTGTGCATGCAGACGAAGGGGGTAAAGGGTAGAGCTGAGATTTTACCAAGTCATGAGGCTGTTGAAAGGTATTTTGGGGGCGAAGTCAAAACTCAAGCTGAAATTTAGGCGATACCAGGTTCAGCTGACAAGTAATGTGATTTTAAAGTTAATTCTCTCTCTCTCAATCTCATGGCAGAAGTCTGGTGTTTCCAATCTCTTTTTAAACTATTTTCTTTCTTTGTAAATGCTGTTTTACAGTTCAGCATTTTACTGTTTTGGAGTCCTTGTATACACGTATATGAATGATTGTATTGCAAAAGCAACACACAGTCCTCAAATTAATGTTCACTGAAGTTTGTGACTGTGACTCCTTCAGATCATATGGATTTGGTTCATCTTTTACCTTCCTTGAACTGGGAGGTTACCTATGGTTTTGTAACAGGGGCACAAACAGTCATAAGCTGCAATGGCAGTGAACTGTTTTGGGGATGTAGTGCAAAATATTTTTTTTTCTGCTTTGGATAGAGATGATTTCTTAAGCAGCAGACAGTTCTTTGCCATTTTTATGAAAGGTGAAGAGAGGAAAAAAAAAAAAAGATAACTGAATTTCCTACCAGAGTTTTGGGCTTTCTCTTGGCTGTTGCTTCTCTATAGACATGGTGCTGTTTGAATTTCACTGCTCAGTCTTGCTGTGTGCGGTGGGGCCCCCCCTGAAGCAGGAGTGACGGTGGTAGCGGAGGGGGTACCCTGATGAACACATCAGCTCTCAGCAGCTGGCTGTGCTTTGTAAGCTTTTCTTATGGATGCCGTAAGTTGTTGTCACCTTGAAAAGAAGCTCCAGGATTTGAGAGTATAGCCTTTCATTTTTATCCTCTAATGGAGTTGTACACTCCAACTATACTTGCAGTATAATATAAGCTTGGGCCTGGTGTGCTTCATACACTAGTGCACTAACCCTGTCACTTTAGGGTTTTTTAATATCTTGATACATGAATATTCTTCCTAGGTTGTTAAATACTAGATGTTCTGCCAGAACATTATTATTATAAACACAACCCTGACAACCTTTCCTCATTTATGCTCTTGAGGCTACAGTTTAATTACATTGAGGTGCATGGCTTAGGGTCATCCCCAGTAAAATTACCTTGAGGCAACTCTGTCCTCCTCTCTACAGCAGGCTTCTTGTACTTTCTTTACACTTGAAGTGCTAAGGCAATTTGGTGTTTCAGAAACCTTATTATAATATAGCTGAAACTCTCCTACAGTCTTGATCTCTCTGCCCTCTTTCTTCCAAAACAAAGCACTTGCTGAATTTGCAGCAGAATTGGCATGTGCCAGGAGGGGAATAAAATGCTCTGGCGGTGTGAGCTGTTTGCAGCGATGCTATTAACTGGCTATACTGTTGGTGCTGGGGTACCTTGTGGCACCAGGCCTAGGCTTCATAAGGGCGTTTGTACAAAAACATAACCACACTTGTGTGTGAGCCCAAGCAATTAAAAATGGCATGGCAGTGACTCACTCATGAACAAAATCAGTCATCTGTTGTAAGATCAAGTTTTCAAAAGAAATCTCGATTTAGACCCAGGTTATCCAAGTCCAAACTTCTAGCTTTTTTTTAAAAAACATATTTTCTTCCCCACATCACATCCATTTTGAAAGGCATTTCCTTTTTTTAAAGGCTCCCCCAGCATCAGTGAGCCCAGCTCAGTGCTAATTTCCCCAGCAATATCAGAGTGCTAAAACATTGGGCTTGTTGTGGAACAGCATGTTGATACACGTGCCTGGGTGCAGGGCAGCTGGGCCAGGTGGGCTCTGCAGGCCAGGCCCGGTGATGGCCACCCTCCTCCTTGGGGAGGAAGAGAAAACAGAGTACTAGATGCATGGTGCATGTATTTAGGGACTTTTTTTCCCCCCGAAAACTGAGCTGCAGCGTTAACATGGAGAATGCACGTAGTTATAATAGTCTTTCGTGTTTGTGCCCGTCTAACTCCGGCTGGGAGGAGCGGCCAGCAGCAGAGGCAGGAGGTGAAAAGGCTGGCGGGCACGTGCCCGGGGAATATGAAACTGTGACTCAGCAGCGAGCGAGCTGCCAGAGCGGTAGAACAGCTCCTGCTGCAGCTAATAAATCAACCTGAAAGACTATTAAAATCTGTAGGTACTTTTTTTCCCTAAACAGAATTCCTCCTTTGTAGAAGTCCGAGCCTGGATACCTGAGAGGTTTCCTTTTAAGATTAGTGTTTCATACCTTGCTCGGTGTGGTCTGGAGGCGAGGGTAAGCTGTGCTTTCACGATTTGCCCAATTTTGCTAAAATAGCGAAACAGCTGTTTGTGCACACTCGGACAGCGGCGCAGCGTTGTCTGGCACAAGAGGAGCTGTGCGTGGAGCACGCTCGCCGCAGCCCTCCCACGAGGGCTCCCTAGCCAAAATGCCTCGAGCACTGGCCTCTCCTGACCAGCTTTGCTCTGCACTTGCTTTTCAGGTAGTGATAACTTAATTCTGTAGTCTTTTAATTAAGTTAAAAGCTGCTGGGCTGTAAGCAATAAAAAGCCCTTTACTGAATGTAAAACTTTGAAACAGCTCAGAGACATACTTATGTGAGCTGTTCCCTACCTTTCAATGGCACCAGGGGACAGGTGACTCATTGGATGACTTTTGTACCAGAGGAGTCGGAGAGCAAGTATCATCCCAACATTAGCTCCAGTGAGGAAATAAGTATTGATGACGAGGAGGAGACATGAAAGGCAGTTGAGCCACAGCATTTCCCTGGGCCTCGTGTGGATGCTGAACCTGAAATCAGGCATGATAGAGGCTGATGATGAGTTGTAAAACTTGTTCACTCAGCATCAAACGCTTTTGGTATAGCAGCTGCTGTGTGAGGTGACTACTGTGCACGTAGCTATTTTACCATTTGCCCACCTGTATGCAGCGTTTCAGGGTTTTCTGATTTCCCCTGTGCTGCTCCCTTACTAAAGTGGACAGAAAGCAGAGGGTTTTTTTGTTAGTTTTGTTGAAGAGGGCAGCTCATGTTTTGCAGATTTTAGTCTCCCTTGAGCTTGAGACAACTGACTGTAAAGGATCCTTTTAACTAGGGAAGACCAAGGAGGGAGAGCTTGCAGCTCTGTGCAGCAGAGCCCTGCCCAAATATCCCTACTCAACCAGAAAAGAAAAGGCTTTTGCTTTCTGCACAGAAATTGCCCCGGCAGTAGAATAACGTGCTCCTCAGGTGTTAGATGGCTCTTGCTTTTCTCTGCCTTTCTCTCCTGCTTTGTTGCCCACGTCTGACTTCCCCATAGTTTGGCCAAGTCCGTCCAGTTCTTCGTGTCTGTGTGGGAAGTGATGGGGTGGGAAAGGCAACCTGTTGTTCCCCCCCGCCTTCCGCCTACTTCCTTGTGGTGCTTTGCAGAGAGAGAATTTAATTGGGTTTATGATCTTGTGCAAGGGGAAACAATTCAGATAAGCTGCTGCTTAAATGTCCTGCTTCAGTCATCCACTGAGATCTAGGCATTTTTTTTGCCAGTGTCTCAACACTGAAACCGAGTTCTTGTTTTGCAGTCTCTTCTGCCCTCTGGCTTTAGGTTCGTTTGGTCTGTTCTTACCATTCTCTTACCCTTGCTGAAAACAGCGGTTGATGGCTTAAAACACTTAGGCTGTTGGGGTTTGGGGGTTTTTTCCCTGTCAGCAATGATTCTTTTGTGCCCTTAGTCATCAGGCCCCGTGGTGGTGGGGGGGTGCCTGCTGTGATCCGAGCTCCTTCGCGGAGGCTATGGAAAGGAGCTGGAGTGCAAACACAGGGATGGTGAATTTCTGCTGGATGCAGGAACTCCTCAGTGGCATAAAGCTGGCAGAAATGAGTAGGATCTAGCAGAGTCAAGTGCTCCCTGCTAAAACGCCTCTGGGAGACGGTGTGCTGGTGGCACAGGCTAGAGAAGCTCTAATGCAGTCGGGGTGCAAAATCCCCCTCTCTGCCTTGAGAGCCGTCCCTGGCTTGCAGGCGTCCTCCCTTCCCCGCACAAAGCAGAGCGGAGCTGCTGAGGGAACGTGGCTGTGTTTCCATGCAGCAGGCTGGGGATCATGTATAAAGCAGTGTTGGAGAGCTTCACCAGGTGCACGTATCACTTCCAGATATATCCTGGACAGGCTTAACAGCTGGGCCTGTTCCCACCTCCTTCCTGCCTTAAATAATCAGATGCGAATTCAAATACTTGCAAGAGCACACTTGCCAGGTGCGGGTCTCCAGCTGTCATCTGCCCTTGGGCACTAATAAAACACTACTATAGAAAGTTTCAAATGGCAAACGCGTACGCAGAAGTAGGCCCTTTGCACTACTGCAGTAAGTACTATGTCCCAAACGGACCTTGGAAATCCCCTGAAAAGCCCAGGAGATGCAAAGTGCAAACTTTCCCTTTTCCCAGCGATCGCTATTGCGTTTGTCTGTCATGTGTTCAGGGTCACAGAAACCTTCACTGTTCATACCTGCCCCAGTAAGAGGAGCTGAAACAGTTTGCCTGGGAAAATCAACAGACCCCGGCTGTGGGGGGAGTGGGGCACGGGGAGCTCTTGCGCCAAGCCCTGTGGAAAGCTTGCTGCTTTTTCCTCTTGTGGCATGGGGTGTGCAAGAGGAGAAGAACTGGTTGCACACCTTGCCCCAGTCCAAACAAGCAGGGCACGCTGTGGTTAGAGCAGCTCTCTGGAGCTGTCACGGTTAGAAATGTCACTCTGAAACCACTGTGATGGTTTTCAAAGTGTCCGTATCAGCCTTCGCCAGTGAAGTCTGATGCGATTGCTGCTCTCCATTTGGTTCAGGAGAACAAAAATGTGATATTTTTGTTCATGTGGTTAATCGTTATCTATTGATTGTAGTACAGGTAAGAAAAATGAGCTACATTTAAATGGAGCTCATAGGATGTGGGTGACGGGAATTTTCATGAGACTCGTGTTCCACGGACTAAAATGGCACTAAAGCGGGGTAGGCTTTAGTTCTTTCCATGTGATGAAATCCAGGATCTGTTTATTCTCTGGAGACAGTTTAAAAAAAAAAAAGATCGCGCTATCATCACTGCTAATAGAGCTGCAAAAATGATACTTTATTACTTAGAACGTTCCATGCAGAAAATTGCCTTTCTGACTCACTTGGGAGCTCTGCTGTTTGCCTTCCCTCGGTACAGACGGTGATCTTGGGCATGCCTGTTTTAAACTTGGGCCTGACGGCAAAAATGTCCTCCTCCTGGACTGGTTAGAAGGTCGACCTAACCTAGGGTCCTGTCTCCAGCAGTTACCAATGACAGAGGGTTAGAAAACAAAAAGTTTAAGAAATGAAAGATCTGTATTGTATTTTTTTTTTTTCCTCTGGGATACCTTCTCCACTTTTGGCAAACCCCCCCCCCCCAAAAAAAAAAAAAAAAAAAAAAACCAAAACACTGGCATCTAGACCATAATGTTTAACAGCTACTGATGGATCTGTCTTCATTAATTTGGCCAGTCCCTCTTTGAATAGATTTATAGTGTTGGTCTTGGATGTTCTCATAACGATTGAATTCCCAACTTAATCACGCACGGTGAGAAGGCAGTTCTGCCTGTATCGTCATCTACTGTAGGAACTTCATGCAAACAAACCTGCCCCATGTTGACCTTCCCTTCCCAATTTAGTCTGGTAGCTGATATGCCAGATCTACCACTTCAGTTAAAAACAAAAAACAAACCAAAAAAAAAAAGTGGAGATACTAATCTTGGCTTTAGATTTTTTCTTGACTGTGCTTTCTGTGTAAGCCCTATTTATGGCTTAGCTTGCTCCTCCCCTTCTGTCGGGTTATTCAATTGCTGAGTACTTGAAATCAGGTTAACAAGTTGTGTTCTCCTAGGTGGAGAAAATTAAACTGTACAATTTCGAGATGAGCGAAGAAGAGAGACTTGCAAATTAGGAGACTGTGCCTTAAATAGGATGGAGTTACAGAAG